>NC_064274.1:16254583-16602500 GCF_003254725.2 Canis lupus dingo | reverse complement strand
TGTTGGTATAGACAAACACAAAGAAAAAACAAAAAAGCAATTCTAAGGCTCTAAACACAGGTTCTGATTTTCAAACAGTGTATTACCAGAATATACAAAAAGATTGTGGACAGTTATAAAAAATGCAGCATTGAAAAAGGAGATTTGAGTTATATATTATTGTGTCTACTATGGGAAGCAATTTCCAAAAGCAGCTAGATTGACACAGCTAATTATCTCCCTTAAGGTAGAAAAG
This sequence comes from Canis lupus dingo, assembly GCF_003254725.2. Lineage (NCBI taxonomy): Eukaryota > Metazoa > Chordata > Mammalia > Carnivora > Canidae > Canis > Canis lupus. The sequence goes on along the minus strand of NC_064274.1, from coordinate 16,602,265 downwards.
GAATTTGTCTAAATTTGCATATAATTATTTAATCTGAAGTTTCAAACGGAGAAATGATAAGTAAGACTATCGCTATTGCTAGAATTACATAAATGTATGTATCCTTTATGTGTTAACATGGTGAAGGAGAATATTGATATTTTGAGCTGAAAAGCTGATAAAAGCTTCTTTTGCTTCACAACTTGAGTGCAGTATTTCACTTGACTATAATTTGTAAGTTTCCTGTAGGCTAAATATTTTATATGTAGAGTTAAATACACAAAAGTATTAAATGCAATACATTTCTGACAGTGGTATAATTTGAGGCAGAAACTTCCCATCACATTTATATACTGCTGAGTAGATGGGGCACTCAAGTTTAACATGCTAGGTGAAAATCAACAAAGGCATTCTGTGGGCCTTACTGTCAGGGTAGGAAAGAGAAATGGAGCAATGATTAGTGTGTATTTATATTTTCCCATCAGTGTGTTCTATGTTCTGTGTGTGTGTGTGTGTGTGTGTGTTTTAAACAGGTAACAAACTGAAGCTCAGAGATTAAAATAGAGTCATTCACTGAATTTATATTGATTCTGACTTTTTTTCCCCATATTTTAGCTTATATTTTTCTGTTAGAGTGAGTTACAAATTATGTACTACATTTAGGGGAAATTACATAGTAATTCTCAGGACCATGACTAGGCCTCTTTGCTTGGTTAATGGGCAGTTTTGGGTTCAAAACCCCATTTCATTTCCCTCTAGAGTCTAAACAACAGAAGTTGAAATCTACTATGTTATCTTGGACTGTGTGTATGTATGTGTGTGTGTGTGTGTGTACATACACAAATACATATATATTTACCGTACACAAATACCCATCATTCATTTACATCGATATTGGCAGAAACATTCATCATGCCTGTTTTTGCATATGTTATCTAATATAACGTTTTAAATTTAAAGATTAAGAATATTCAATAATGACTCTGTGTCTGTCTGCTTTCGTGCCTTTCATCTTCCCCATATTCCTTTCTTCTTTCTTTCCTATTTTGATTTCTATCTCCTTCTCAGGGCACAGACAAGGTTGACGTGATTAAAGTATTTGGCTTGACCACAAAATTTAAGGGAGGACCAAATCGAACAATTAAGTAATATCTTAATGCAGTATTTTTTTAAAAATCAAAATTAATAAAAAGTCTATAATGAATAAAATATCAAAAATTTAAGTAAAGGCTAGATCTGCAACTGCCACTTGGAGCCATGTCTATGTATAGTGATTGTATAGTTTTTTGGCATCTCCCTTAAATTATGCACCTGAGGTGAGTGCTAAACTAACTTGACCCTAGCCTGGCCCTACTCTGTATTTCCTGCCTTGCTTCTTGCCTTCTAGATAAAAAGTATAAAACAGGTACATAAAACTGATCATGTTACCAACCTAAACATGCAAAATTATAAATGTCCAACCCCTCTGATCAAAGTAATAGATCTCCATTAAATAAACATACACAAGGAGACTGAGACCATTTAAATTAGTTTGAAAAGTGTTTGAGACCTATTTTATTTATAGGAAATATTATTTTACTGTGAAATTTTTAATATAATAAGTTGTACCATCTAGAATATAATAAAAAAGCAAAACTATCTAGTCCTTTTAAAAACTATCGACTCAAACTTGGAAATTTGGGAGGTTGAATTCATTAGCAAACTGAAATGGACTACTATCAAAGATGATCTACTCATTTAAGTTGGAAAGAAAGACTAAGAATCAAGCTTGAAACTGAGATATTTAATTCACTAAAGATTTACAGAACTATTTCTGCATTTGTGAGTTGCAAAGAGACATAGGGAAAAACTGACAAATCAGGTATGGATCTAGACCTGTGTCTAGAAGGACAGACAGACACAGACAAATATAATGCTAATAAATCATATGTGAGGATGAGCAAATTATTAAGAGAGTTTAATGGAGAAATAAAGTATTTTAGAGAATTAGGAAAAGCTTCTTGGAATATGAGATAGACTTTGAAAATGAATATCCAAAGGACAGAAAAGGAAAACAGTGGAAGGCTGGATTCCTGATTTAAAAAAAAAAACAAGGGATCCCTGGGTGGCGCAGTGGTTTGGCGCCTGCCTTTGGCCCAGGGCGCGATCCTGGAGACCCAGGATCGAATCCCACGTCAGGCTCCCGGTACATGGAGCCTGCTTCTCCCTCTGCCTGTGTCTCTGCCTCTCTCTCTCTCTCTCTCTCTGTGACTATCATAAATAAATAAAATTTAAAAAAAAATAAAAAAAATAAAAAAAAACAAAAAACAAAAAACAAAAAAACAAAAAATCAAACAGTGACAACAACAAAAATAAAAAAAGAAAGAAAGAAAAAAACAGGAAATGAGCAACCACTTGGTATGTAAGAATATCAAAGGATTTAAGAGCAAGCCCGTAACTTCGTTTAATATAAAGCACATACATGAAGTGGAAAAGATACCTAGATGAGTATTTAGTATAAGTGTTCAGTAAATATTTTTTTCTATAAAAATAATGAATGAATAAATGAAGACTGAAGAGAAGGAGAATGCCAAAGTGTAGAGATTTTCGAATGCTAAAATAACCAAATTGCACTGAAGACAGAGTAGAACACTTACAGGCTTTGAGCACAGATGGGACTGCTATCAGAACTATGCTGAGGGAAGATTAATTGGTGGGATGGGGCCAACCACTTAGCTGGTTCTGTAGTCCAGGAGCATAATAATAATGACATGAAGTCTGGAAGTAGAAAAGGAAAGGAGCGATTAACGGGAGAGATGCTTCAGAGGTAGGATTGATAGTTAAAGCAATCAATTGGCTCTGGTGAGAAAGATGAAAAGCAATGATAACGACTCTTCAATTTCTAGCCTGGATGGCAGAGAGGGTATCGGTATTTTTAACAGAAATTAAAAAAAAAAAAAAAACACGAAAAGATAAGCATCAACTTGCACAGAAAGACAATTAGTTCAGTGTTAGACATAAGGGTGGCAGGAGCACTGGCAGGGCATCCAGGTAGAGATGTGCAGCACGCAGATAAGAATTGTCTTGTTCCCCAAAATTAAATGCTGTCACAAGGGGAGAGGCAACATTTGCCACTTGATGTGCCCCTCACTTAACCTCTTCTTCCTGATTAATTGCGTGTAAGAAGCAAAGATAGCAAAGGTTTTTTGTTAATGTTGAAACATTCCAGAAAATCGTGTATACATATAAAACAGCCTGGTAGTATCAATTAGGATGATAAAAGATTTTAGATTACCTAGATATATCTGAAGCTTTGGGTATCTAAAGCCTCTGGTTGGAAGGTGTTAGAACAGACTGGCTTTCTTATATTCAATATAGCATAGGCCAATGATTCTCAAACTTTATTTGCATCAGAATCGTCCAAGGAGCTAGCTAATATATGGTACTGCAAACACTCTCCCTCCGCCCCTCCAGAGTCTCTGATTAGGTAGTTCTGGAGTAAGGTCTAGAGTTTACTTTTCTCACAAGTTCCCAGGTAGTGTTGATGTCACTGGTCCAGCACTCATACTTTAAGGATCACTGGCCTCATACAAGGGCTTTTACATAATGCCTAGAAGAGTGATTCTCACAAGATATTCTTTGAGTAATCATCTGAAACACCTGGATGGCTTGTTAAAATTTAATTCTTGAGGTCCCACCCCTGACCCAGTGAATCTTAATATTTGGGTCTGGAGTTGGGGAATAAGCATTTTGTGAAGCCACTCTAGGTAATTCTTAGTACCCTATAAAGTTTGAGAACCACTCAAATTGTGATGTGAATTTTAATTAGCTTTGGGGGGGACATTAGAGTTTAAAATTCTATAATTGTGATAGAAGAAGTGAGTAGGAGTGAAGAGATGTGGGCTGTAGTTATAAATCTTGACACTAATTAGTTGTGTGGCCTGAGTGAATCACTTAACCTTTTTAAGTGTAATCTTCTCATCTATAAAATAAAAATGATTAAACTGAAAGATTTCCACATTCCCATTCAGCTGTAGGACTGTGAGAAATTCTGAGAACAGGAACAGGTAATAGAGATAAACTTTTCTAGAGACTTTAGGAAAACACTTCTCAACTGGGTATGTCAGAATAGCATGGGTTTTGTTTTGTTGAACTGTGCATTGCATGCCTCTTCTCCCATTCTGATTTGCCTCTCTTGCTACCTCCAGCAGATTGTTAGGTTATTGGTCTCTTCCACCTTTGAGAATCATTCTTGGGTGAGTCATTTCTGTTGGATGGAGAAGTCCTACTTCTCATGAATGCTGATCTTTAGATGACTACCCAGAACAACTTCATTTCTATTGGAATAAATGATGAAGATTATAGCAATTTGAGTTTGTTAGTCAAAATAGTGCCTCTTAAAAAACAAATAAATGGAACTTAACTTCACATGTTCCATGTCACACCTATTAGGATGGCTGCCATCAAAAAAAAAAAAAAAATCAGAACAAGTGATGTCCAGGATGTGGAGAAATTGGACCCTGTGCACTACTGGTAGATACATAAAACGGTGCAGCTGGTATGGACAACAATGTTATTCCTTAAAGTATTTAAAAAACAGAATTACCATATGATCCAGTAATTCCACTTCTGGGTAAATACCTCAAAGAATTGAAAAAAAATGGACTCAAATATATTTTTACAACTGTGTTCATTAACAGCATTATTCACAATAGCCAAAAAGTGGAGGAAACCTAAGTAACTATCACCAAATAAATGGATGAACAAAATGTATATCCATACAATGAAATATTACTTACCCTTAAAAAAGAAAGGAGATTCGGACATACAACATGGTGAGCCATGAGAACATCATGGTAAGTGAAATGGTCACAAAAAAAAAGACACATTCTGTATGATTCCATTTACATGAAGTTCCTAAAGTAGTCAAATTCATAAAAGCAGAAAGCAGAATGGTGGTTTCCAGCAATTTGGAGGAAGGAGGAGTAGGAAGCTATTATTTAATGAGTATAGAATTTTAGTTTTGCAGGATGACAAGAGTTCTGGAGATGGATCATGGTGATGGTTGTATAATAATGCTAATGTACTTAATGACACTAAACCATACAAAGGAAAACGGCTAAGGTGGTAAATTTTATATTACATGTATTTTACAATTTGAAATAAATAAAATATAAAGTTTCAACAAAAATTTGTATGTTGAGGGCAGCCCCAGTGGCGCAGCGGTTTAGTGCTGCCTGCAGCCCGGGGTGTGATCCTGGAAACCCGGGATCAAGTTCAACGTGGGGCTCCCTGCATGGGGCCTGCTTTTCCCTCTGCCTGGGTCTCTGCCTTTCTCGCTCTCTGTGTCTCTCATGAATAAATAAATAAAATCTTTAAAAAATTTATATGTTGAATGTTCAATATGAAACTATTAACATGACATAGATTGTATTATAAACTAATTCCTTCTGACATAAAATGAGAAGCTCTACCCTTAGTTATAGAGTTTTAAAAACCTATTTTGTACTTTTTGAATTCCTGTTTTTAATATATGTAATAGGAGAAATAAAGAGAAAATTGAAAGAATGGGCTATTTTCTAGCAAACATGGTTTTTTGTTAAATGTATAATATATTTATTGCCCCCCAAAACTATCAAGGCATTGAAATTTTACTTATTTTATTATCTCTTAGACTGAGTTGGTGCCATATGGGAGAGCCCTAAAGGAGTTTACAAAACATGTTGATTTAAAATAAAAATAATAGTGTTATGGATATTTAACAAGAAAGGAAGAATCTGTAATCAGAAGCTTTAGTATTCAAGATGACAGTTAATCTGCGAAATATTAAAGCAGGAGGATACATTAGTAATCATGGCATTTAAGCTTTAGTAGAAGAATTGAATTCAGTAGTTGAGAAGCAGAAAATCACAATAGAACACTAAACACATAAATCAGAGTGAGAGGAGAGAGAGTCCTTTGAGGATATGAAAGGACAACCAGGATTTGGAACTCACAGGAATGCAAATAAAACCCATATAAACTGCTAATTCTCCTACTGAGGGAAGGAGGGTTTGACGAGAAACTAAAAATTCAAAGTATATGTTAAAGGTGTATAGCTTAATGTAATGGAAACAAATACGTCGGCACAAAAGTCCAATATTTTTGCTATAGAAAAAAAACATTACAAAAAATTGGAGCCTTCTCAGCATATATCTGTTACTAGGGAACTAAGTATTATAAAATTCTTATTTATGTTAATATTCTTAGGGATAAGAGGGAAGATTGCAAAGAGTGGCCAGCTTAGAGGCATATTTACAAAATCATTTAGCTTTTCCCATTTTTCACAAAGTAAATGCTGCTCTTTGAAAGTACTGTCTGGCAAAAGAAATGTTGTCTTATGAAGTGTACACTTGGGCATGTGGATTTATATTAGGGCCTGACCAAATTGTGTTTGCTTGCCAGTGCATCTGTTTAACTGTTGGTATAAATGTGGCCATGGACAAGGATAAGAAAAGTCTGGAGGGTGAAAGGTAGAGTGACCAAACAAAACAAAACAAAACAAAAACAAAAACAAAACAACAACAAAAAAAGAAAAACAAACCCCAAAGTACTATTATTCATCTTTTTAAAAGGGATATTAAAATTGACAATAACAAATCAATAAAAAAGTATGAAAGAAATAATTTCACAATATAAATATGATGTATAGAAGTAGTACACATCTGAAAAAATGTTTAAACTAGAATCAGAAAAGTAAAAATAAAAAGGAGATACCTTTCATTCATTATTTTGGCAAAACTGAAAATATAAAAGAATAATATCATTCACTTCTGTCACTTCTGTCAATGAAAACAACTTCTTTTGTATAGAAAGTAGAAACAGGTTTACCATTTCCAGACATGAATTTGAGAGTGGTTGTTCAATTTGTAAAAGCATATACTCCTTAACTCAGAATCCCCCTTTTATGGCTGTATTTACAAAAGAAAATAATAAATATATAAAAATAGATGTTTATCACAGCTGCTTACAGGAGATAAATACATGAAACATTCAAAGTGTTCATCAAGGGCAATGATTTGGTCAATTACAATAGTTTATAGACTATTTTGAAGATATTATAATGATATATAAATATATATGCTAATCTGAAAGATGTTAATGACAGAAATTGGTAAAGACAAAGGCAGAGAACATCTCCTTAAAAAAAAGTTCAAATGGAAACCAAGCGAAAAACTGCATACATACATGTGCCCACTAAATAAAGAAAAAAGTCATAAAGATGTGCACCCTGCTGTTTTAATGGAGATTAACTGAGGGTAGAACTGGATGGATAGAGTGAGCTGATTTTCAAATTATGGTGGAATTATACTTTTTTACTTTTGTGCATTTTTCCAACAGAATATTTTTTAAAGATTTTATTTATTTATTCATGAAAGACACCGAGAGAGGCAGAGACATAGGCAGAGGGAGAAGCAGGCTCCCTGCAGGGAGCCTGATGTGGGACCAAATCCCAGGTCCCTAGGATCACAACCTGAGTGAAGGCAGATGCTCAACCACTGAGCCCCAGGCATCCCCCCAGTAGAAATTTTTCAGATGTATGAGCATTTTCCAATTTGGGAAACTTTGTTGAGAATAAGAACTAAACCAAGGTTGGGCAGCCTGGATAGCTCAGCGGTTTAGTGCCGCTTTCAGCCCAGGGCACATGAGTCTGCTTCTTCTCTTGAACTGGGATTTATACCATTAGCACTCCTAGTTCTCAGGCTTTCAGAATCACACTGGAATTTAAATCATCAGTTTCCCTGGGTCTCAAGCTTATAGACAGCAGATGGTGGGACTTGTCAGCCTCCATAATTGCATGAGCCAATTCCTTATAATAAATCTCATCTTGTATACAAATGTGTACCCACACATATACACACACAAATATACGAACATAACATATGAATATATATATTGTTCTTTTTCTTTAGATAAACTTGACCAATATAAGCACCTTATATCTTTTTTAAAGTTTTTAAAAGATTTTATTTAATTATTTGACAGAGAGCACAGCAGGCTTCCTGATGAGCAAGTAGCCTGATGCAGGGCTACATCCCAGGACCCCAGGATCATGAGCCAAAGGCAAATGCCTAACCAACTGAGCCACCCAGGTGCCCCCTAAGCACCTTATATCTAACTGCAATTACTTTTTATTTCCTGCATGTTCTGTGTTTTGCTCACCTCCATGTTTTTGTTCAGGCTGTCTCCTTATCCTACTTGCTCCTATCTCTCTTTTACTTAATTAAATCCTACTTACTCGAAGATTAACATTACTTCCTCTTGGAAGGCTTCCTCTGGAGGCTCTTGAACTAGCCTCATCCCTCAGGCTATGGTAAATTCCCTTTCTCTGTGTTCTCTTGTCATCTCTACATTTCTCTGTAGATTAGCTACTATATTGCATTTTGCTGCCCTGCCCTCACTGGATAATCCATTTCTGCATCCTCTGTGCCTATCATAGTTTCTAATAGGTAGCACCCACACAATAAATATTTGTTATTAAAGGAATGGGTGAATGAGTAGATGAACTGGAGTTGAATGTAGCTAATTAAAAGAAGAATTGGAGCAGGTCTGGCTTTCATCATGGATTAAATCATTATATAAAAAAGCAATTTTAAAATTACATGCTCTGTTAATGGCAGTTTAGTACTATCATCTTTATATACACAAGACACCACTTTATTATTTTCACTTTAATTTACAGAATCTATTTTTTTCTGGGCATCTAGAAAAAAAATCTTTTTAGTTTTCATTTTACTTTGTGTGCTGTTAAGATCTAACATACTCTATTTCAAGTTAAAATGCTTTTGATTATTTAAGAAGTATGTAGTTTTGGACTTCTCCTTTACCCTTTGAGAAAATATCTAATCAAGACTAATTTTGACTTCAAACATCCATGATATTATTATTAGAAACAAAAATCAGTTTAGAAAAATAATAATAATAGGGGCACCTGGGTGGCTTAGTCGGTTGGGCCTCTGGTCTTGGTTTCAGTTCAGGTCATGATCTCATGGAATTGAGCTCTTAAGTTGAGCTCCATGATCAGCACATCGTCTGCTAGAAATTCTTTCCCCCTCACTCCTTCTCTCCTCTATTTCTCCCCCTGCCCATGCTCTCTCTCTAAAATATATAAATAAAATCTTAAAAAAAAAATAAAAACACCCAATCCCAAGCATTAAAAATGCATTGGCAGGACTTCTGGAAGGGGAATGGAACAATCAGAAAAAAGAATATGACCAATTTGGTTCATAAGTTTGAAAGGCATAAAACCAGGAATTACTATATGTAAACCTATAACAGATGAAATTTGTTTTCTACTACAGCCTTTTTTTCTTTTATATAATTTGGTTCCTGCTTGCTTCATTCTCATGACCTGAGACATCATTAGCTGAGCTGAAACCAAGAGTCGGATTCTTGGGATCCCTGGGTGGCACAGTGGTTTAGCGCCTGCCTTTGGCCCAGGGCGCGATCCTGGAGACCTGGGATCGAATCCCATGTCGGGCTCCTGGTGCATGGAGCCTGCTTCTCCCTCTGCCTATGTCTCTGCCTCTCTCTCTGTGATTATCATAAATAAATGAAAGTTAAAAAAAACAAAAAAAAGAGTCGGATGCTTAACTAACTGAGCCACCCAGGTGCCCTCTGATGGGAATAATCTTGAGTGAAGGGGTTTTAAGATTCTGGGACCAATTCTGACACGTTGGGGTGGGGGTGCCCATATCAACAATTCCCAGACATCAGCTGGGCATCCTACAATTCAACTCAATTCTGACACTGGCTATAGGAAATATCAGCAGATTCTACAGGTTAAGGGTTCAGTCCCTCAAGACTGTACCCTCCCTTCAGAAGCCGATTACAACTCCAGGTTGTTATCTGTGTTTCTGACTGGTTCCAACAACCTTTTCCTTGTCCTTTTGGGTTTTTATGGAGCATCATTACATAGGCATAATCGATTAAATCAATGGCCATTTGGTAATTAAACTCAATCTCCAGCCCCTCTCCCCTCCTAGGAGATGGGACTGAAAGTCCCAACCCTCTGATCATCTGGTTCGGTCCCCATCTAACCAACCAGGGGGGTATAATCCAAAAATCACCCTCATTAACATAATAAAAGACACCATGGTTGCTTTCAACACTTAAAAAATTCCAAAGTTTTTAGGAGCTTTGTGCCAGAAATAGGAGGAAGACCAATATATATATATTTCTTATTTATGTCATAATATCACAGTATGCTGTTAATAATAACAGTAGGACACCTGGCAAAACTGAGACTGTCCCAAGCCCTGTCTAAATCCTCAATCTGTTTCTTGTTTTGTTTTGGAATTTCCTTTAACCTTCTTTTGCTGAGTAGAACTTGCTTCTCTTCTGCAGATTGTCTTTGGTCTTCTCAAATAGTGGCTATTTTTATTTTATACAACATTCATATCATTGGTGCTGGATCATGGGTAGGTGTTCTCCTTGCCCCTTGAACTACTTCTAGAGCCTTGGATTTGAATCTTATGCTATCAGACTACACTCATTCCTACTGTAGTCGTCTGCTGACTCTGTGTCACACCAGCATAGCTCAAAGATTTTATCACTTAGCTCCCTGTCATTCTCTCAAATTCTAGTTCTAGGGTTATTCTTGGTGATTCGATTATTCACATAGACATCCTTTTCCAGTACTTGGCTTCTTCTTCTCCAAGGATTGTGTCTTTCCTCCTACCTTAGCCACCCACTCCCATGTCATATCATTTCCAATACTAGCACTCTCTTCATCATCTCTATTTCAAATGTATCATCTTGAAACCAGCTTTGTATTATTTCCAACCCTGTTCTTCTGGTTCATGGACTCCTACAGTTCTTTAGTCTCATTCAGACCAACAGTCCATTGTTCATGTCATCCTCAATCTCTTCTGGGTCACTACTTTCCTCCTGAGCTGAGATTCCATGATTCATAATAATGATCATTTCTTTGCATATATTCTCAACTCCCTCACCCCATTGCTTTCTATCATGCTTATCTGGTAAACATCAATTCTGGTGAAATCTTTTCTCTGTGGACTCCATGTTTATACTTAGGCAGCTGAAGATGGCTATAGCAAAGCCCACAATCATGCTGATTGGTTTCAATTTATAGTCATGATGACTACTGCAAAAGGGCCTTTCGTCTTTTCCAGGAATACCATTAGATTTCACTAGCTTACTGTCCCTTCCATTCTCCAGAACAACCATTCCTATCTTCTCTCTCTTTAAATCTCCAGAATCTTTATCCTGTTGCTTAGACTTGAGTGATGGTCTTGGTTCCTATTTCTCTGAGTAAATGCAAACAATCAAAAACGATCTTCCAACTTATCTGCACGTATTCCCATATGGTCTACCTTCTCTCTTCTTACTATGGATGAACTGTGCTCCTAATTCCAAACCTCTACTTGTGCACTAGATTTCATTATTTATCACTTACTCAAGGACAGATCTCCAGCAGTTCTCCTGTCTCTCTCCGGAGCCATGAGTTTTCCCCCTCTTTACTGCAGTATTCCATTAGTATACAGATATTATACATATCTTTTTTCATAGAAAATTTTTCCCAAACTTCACAGCACACTCTAGGACCCTTCCCACTATTACTCAGCATTTCCTTTCAACAAAACACCTTTAAAAAGTGCCCAGTCTAACAAAACAAATGAACAAAGAAAAAAAGAAAAACAACCATAACAACAGACTCAAATATCAAGAACAAATGAATGGTTGCCAAAGGAAAGGTGGGTAAGGCATGTGAAATAGATAAAGGGGATTAAGAGTACACTTGTCTTGATGAGCACTGAGTAATGTATGGAGTTGTCAAATCACTATATTGTACATCTGAAACTAATAACACTATGTTAATCATACTTGAATAAGAAAACTGAAATAAAAAATAAAAGTACTTAGTCTTGTAATTTCCACTGCCTCTCTTCTCATTCATTTTTCCCTCCAATCTAATTCTTATTCCTTCTCCTCTCCCCCTACCAGATATGCTTTTGTCAAGGTCACCAGTGACTGCAGGTTGCCAAATAAATCACTAATTCTCAGTCTTCACCCATACTTCACCCATTAGCATCATTTGACAGAGTTGATGATTTGAACTTTCTTGAAACATTTTTTCATTTGGCTCCTAAACAAACACTCTTGGTTTTGCCCCTGCTTCCCAGGCTGACCCTTCTTTGACTCTGTTATATCCTTTTTAACTTCCCTTCCTCTAAATCCTAAATTGTCCCAGGGATTAGTCTTTAGATAGCTTTCTTCTCTAGATAGGCACACATCTTCAGTGATATCATCAAGTCTTACCACTTTAAATATAGACTCTATGCTAGTAATCTCCCATCTCCAACTAGAACTTTTTCTCACTCAATTCATATATAGAAAGCAGCTTTCTTGGATAATTAATAAACGTTTCATATTAAGAATCATGCAAAGGCAAATTTTCATTTGGCTCTTCAAATCTGCTCTTCCTTATAGCATTTTCAACCTCAAAATAGTCAACTTCATTCTTCAAACTACTTAGGCCAAAGACACTGGACTCATTTTTAACTTTTGTTTTTCATACCCCAACTCAGTCTTTTTAGAAAATCTGTCAGAGATACTTTCAAAATATGTGGAGGCCGAGGAAATTAAGGCCATTCCACTTTAAGTTCAGTGTTAGCACAAGTACAGCCATCCCAGGCCCCTGTGAATAAGAGCTGAAATTTACATTCCTTCAGTTACAGGAAAAAAACAGTTTACAGCTTAACGTCCTAGAAAGCCCCATATTAGAATAAAAACAGAGCCCAAGCCAACGGCAGGAAGCCCCTATTAGAATGAGAACAGAGCCCAAGCCGGTGGCAGGAAGCCCCATATTAGAATAAGAACAGAGCTCAATGCCCTTGAAAGCCCCATATCAGAATGTAAACAGAACTTGAGAAATTCCTCCACCCCTTCTGGAGGTCCCCTAGACCAGCCCTTAAAACTAAACTGAAACCAAGATTGGGGTCCAAGTCCCTGCTCCGCTGTGTCGGGTGTACTTGGACCCAAGCCCGAGCTTGTAAATAAACCCTCGTGTGTTTGCATCGGTGTCAGCTCTTTGGTGGTTTCTCAGATTCGCAAACTTGGGCACAACAAATATATCCAAATTTAATCACTTTTTCCCACTTCCAATATAAGCACTTTGGTCCACCCACCATCATGTATCACTTAGATTATTACAGTAATCTCACTCTTCTTGCTTCTAGCCTTGACCTCCCCTATCTTCCACATAGCACCTTGAATGGACCTTTGAAAAGTAAGTCACCTCATGTCATTCTCCTACTCGCAACCTCAGAATTATTCAAAACTCAAAATCATTTAAATGACTCCAATATATCAGTGATTTTCAACCTTTATTGTGAATCAGAATCACTTGAAGCGATTTAAGATATTCAAATGCCTTTCATTCCTCAATTAGGATAAAATGGGTAAAAGGGATTGAAAGGTAAAACTTTTATTCATAAAATACATAAGCCATGGGGATGTAATGTACAGCATGGTGATATGGTTAATAATACCACACTGCATATGTAACAGTTGCTAAGAGAGTAGATAGATCTTAAAAGTTCTTATCACAAAAAGAAAATCTGTAACAATGGTGACTGATATTAACTAGGCTTATTGTGGTCATTTTGCAATACACAAAAACATGGAATCATTATGTTGTACGTCTGAAACTATGTCATATGTCAGTTATATCTCAACAAAAGAAAAAGGTACAATTTGAACTTTAATGGGTTCCATGCTTCAACATTTTTAGGCCACTATCCTGCCTAACTTCCACTGTGGCCTTATTTCCTACCCCTCTTTTCTGCACGCCCTACCCACCCACCCCAGGCACCCTTCTCCAGCCACATTGGTCTTGCTTGACATTTCTCTCCATCATGCCAAGCTACCACTGCCTCAGGAATTTTGCAGTAATATTCCTTCTGCCTGGAGCACTTCCTGTCCTCGCTGTCTCTCCACAGCCTTCATGGGCCATACTTTTTCCTCTTTCAGATCTCTACTCAAATGCAATTTCTCAGAGATGCTTTCTATGACCACTTTATGTGTGATGGCAACATCCTTCTTCCTCTTCTGCTTTCTTTCATTCTTACCTTTCTAATGTTTCTTCATAGCACATGTTTATGTGCTTGTCTATTGTTTTCTCTCCACTACAGTATAATCTCCATTTGGACAAGGACTTTCTTTGTTCTATGTAATTCCCAATGCCCAGAATAATGCCTGATAAATAGGTGCTCCCTGAATGTGTGTTGAATGAATAAATAAAACAACGGGTTCAATCTGCCCAGTTTTTTTCAGTCACAGATCAATAAAGAGGATAGGCTTACTTTGTCACTTCACAGGGTCTAGAATTCGTCTTTCTATGCCAGTCCTTAAAAATCCTTTATATTGGCCCATTTGACGACATGACCAATCTTTTGTCTTGGCTTTTATTTCAATACTCCAGTTTTCCAGCTGGCATTAGAGCTGGGGCCTGAGCCCAGTGGCTTTGCTCCACACCTGGACCTTGTCAGTTTCTCTTTCCCCATACTGCTCTGGGACTTGTGTGGCCTAATTAGCTTTGCAAATTGATGCTATCTTTCTGATTGAAAACTACTGCTGCCAACACCATCCCTCGCTTCCCTGTTGCCATAGTAGCCATCAGATTTTTTTTTTTTTAATATCCTCTTTGAACTATGTAGTCTGAGGTATTATGCAGTTACCATTGGGATCCTCTGGCTAGGATTTTAATCCTACCAATCCTCATTTTCTTTCCTTCTTGAGTAATCCTCATGGCTAGGGTTTTAGAATAATTTGTTCTTTACCACCTGAGTTTAATAGGTTATCAGAAAATAAATATTGCCTTATAAATAACCAGAAAGTTCTCTATTTCAGTATTATGCCCAGTTTCTTCATTCCTACTCAGAGCTTTACCTGTGATTTGCCAAATTAAGAGTTATATTGTGTTATTCTTCTGTTCCAAACCTTCCTAAGTATCATATCTCCCATAGAGTAAAAGCCCACTTGGAATGTTTTATACAGCCCTGTATTAGCATTTTCAGACTTTAGCATGCATATGAATCACCTGGGAATCTTCTTAGACTGAGATTTACATCCAGAAGGGCTTAGGTGGGGCCGAAGAGTCTGTACTTCTAACAAGCTCCCAAGCGATGCTGATTTTACAGGATTCTGCTGTAAGTAACACATCCCTATATAATATTCCTTCTCCCCTACCACCTGGCCCTCTACTTTTCTGACTTTGTTACACTTCTGATATTACATCTTATTTCTGAGTTACACAAGCCTCCTTCACAGTCTTAGAACATCCAGGCATGCTCCCACCTCAGGGCCTTTGCTTTGGCTAACCCTTTGTCTGAAAACATGTCAACCAGATATACAATTCTTTTTTTCTCCCCCATCTTCTTCATGTCTTTATTCCAATGTTATTTCCTTATGCCTTCCCTGGCCATTTGATCTAACAATGCAGACCATCTCCTTCCTGTTCCCCTTCTACCTCTCCTACTTTTTGTCTTTAACACTTATCACTACTGAAATACAACATATTTTATTTATTATCTGCTTCCTCCATTAGAATGTGAACTCTGTGAAGGCATTTTGCTTTCATTTACGTTCACTTCAGCAACCAGAATCCTGGCTGGTACATAGAGAGTGTTTAATAAATGATTGTTGAATAAATGCACTAAAATTTTCTGTTATATTTGTCATATACATTTTTTTTCTACCTCTGCAAATCTGCAAAAAGCTCTGGGAAGAGAATCAAATCTGCCCTAGTTTAATTAGGCTAGTCTGATACAGGTGAATGTCTCCCAAGAATAGCAGATCAGAACTAATTTACTTAATCCTCATTTATACAGCTTTCTTTGGTGAACAGAACAATATTAGAAGGGATGAAGATCTACCTTCAAGTAAGAGAAACTTAATGATACTAGTATAGCATAATTAAGAACACACACAACCTGAGACATTAATGGTATCTGTTTAAAGTTATAATTAGATTGTAAGGATTGTTTGCACAGTGATGCAGGCTTTGCTGGAAGGCAGTTACTATATATATGAACTCTTGTCAAAGACACTGTAGAAGAAGTTTGGCCTTTGTGGAAAGTTGACCTAGAAGACCTCTAAGGTCTTTTCTGCCTGAACAAATTAGAAACTAATGACAGAAAGAAGAAGCTGCTGTGTGAGATGTGCAAGACTAGTTGCTCAAGCAAGAATCTACAACTACATTTCATGTGTTATAGTTCTCAATCTTATAAACTCCCAGTGAGCTTTAGCAGGTGAGAAGGTTATTGGTTTTTGGTTGGTTGGTTTTGTGTTTTAATAAAAGCTGGCCAAAACCTTGCAAACAGAAACAAAATACACTTTATTATTACTACTGATTTTTTCCATCTAATCAGTTTTCAGTGTCTGATTTTGTTTGAAAGAATATATACAACAAGCAAATTTCACTTTGATATCTTCCATTATGAAGTCATAAGGATATTCTTCACTAACCATTTAGTGAATTAGAAAACTAAATAAGTATAATACTAGGTGACATGATTTGCAATTTTAAACTTATGAGTTCTCTTTATCAGTAGACTCTCAAGGAATAGAAATTATTCTTTTTTTTATTAAATGTCCTTTTCATTATATTAAAATTTTAACTTAACCTTAGAAGATACTAAATAATAAAGCTTTGTAGTTACAAATTGTTCACATTTACACAGTTTCAGGTAATATAAAGGATCATCTTATGAGCTTATGACTCTAATCACACTATTTATTGATGCTTCCACATGTATATATTTATGTTATAAATATAATATATATTTGATACATATAAAAAACATGTGATGCAGGAATTCTTATCAACATGAAAAAAATCCTGGGTCCCACAGATTTTTAGTAGTTAGTTACATTTACACATTTTAGTTTTAAAAATGAACTCTATTCAAACCCAGGTACACATGTCTTTTGCAGACTTTTAATTCCCACACTGTGGTAAGTTTACAGATGAGTAGAGTGAATCTTAAAGAAGACAAGTTACTTGCCCAAAGTTAAACACCTAAGAACTGGAAGAACCAGAAGAGAAAACCAGATGGTTTTTGCCCCCTCTCTCTCAGAACGGGGTTCTTTCTCTTCTTCGTAATAGACTTTTTAAAAAATGTATGACATTTAATAACAGCACTAGAAACATTAACCCAAGTTGAAGGGTGATGGAATAGCCACATATTTAAAGAAAAAAATGACAAAAGCTACAGAAGAATTAACTAAATTTCTTAGCACATAATGCAAACTTATCAATAGCCTAGTCTAAAACACTTTTATTTCATAGAATCTCAGATTGAAATTTTCTCAGTGTGGATATTTGTAATTTCTTTTTATATGTCCACAAATGTCAAATTAAATTCTATATGGTTAAAAGACATTAAGGTAAAAAAGAACAGGAGTAGAAAATGTAGGAAACTATATGTACATACTTTGAAAAGGAGAGGTTTTCTTAGACAATACTGAAGACCTTGGAAGATATATATGTATATCTTAACACATATATGACTATTTAAAGCTTCTACATGGCATTTGATCTTCTATATCCTTGGGATTTATTATTTTACTTTGGAAATACAAGGATATAGAAAGTGTACTCAGTTTGCACCTACAGAGAATGTAAGGTATATGGGCTGTGTGTGTAATGTGTGTGTGTAAGAACATAAGAATGAAGCAAGACCTTGTCTACATGTATCTACTTGACTGGCTACCTCTGAAATTTACAAGAGTCTCTTAGGGTCTCACTATTTCCACTCTGCATCCTCTTAACCAATCCCTATACCTCAGCTACAGTGACCTTTTTGAAAGGTGATAACGAATCACAACATTCCCTTAATTTAGTAGCATTTTTTGCCATTCAAATAAAATCCAGATTCCTTTCAAAGGGCAACAAGGTACTTCATGATCTATCCTCTGCCTACTAACCTTATTCCCTTCTCTCATTTGACATGTTCCAGTTCACATTGATTTTTAATTTTTTTTTAATAGATTTTATTTATTTATTCATGAGAGATACACGGGGGCGGCGGGGGGGGGGGAGAGACAGAGACAGAGGCAGAGACACAGGTAGAGGGAGAAGCAGGCTCCATGCAGGGAGCCTGAGGTGGGATTTGATCCCAGGTCTCCAGGATCACACCCTGGGCCAAAGGCAGGCACTTAACTGCTGAGCCACTCAGGGATTCCCTCACATTGATTTTTAAACTAGTTTCTTGAATGTACCTTCAGGCTTTTGCCTAGGCTATGCTTTGTTTGGATGCCCTGTTACCCTCTCTTCTACAGGAACAGTTCCCAATCAGGCAAGTCATCACTAATATTTTGTCTCCTCAGGGAACCATATTTAATCACTATTCTTTAAACAGATGTTTTCTTTAATTTCTATAAGAGCACCAAAGTTTTTTTTTTTTCTTTCTGTAGCATTTATCATGATTAAACCATTTTGTTTGATCATGCATTTTAGTTTTCTTTTCTATCTCTCTTACCAGACTCTATATTTCACAGATCCAGTGATTATTCATTTCTCTGTGGTGGAGTTATCTACAGTTCCTAGATCAATGTTTGATACATAATCAGCACTTAGCAAATATTGTATGAAAAAAATGAATAAACAAATTATGGATGAGTGAATATTTTTTAAAATATTTTCTGAGAATCTGTATATCTGCTTGGAGAAAAAAAGTGAATTTTCTCTGGAATGGTATGGTACAGAAAGAGTTTATAAAGTGTGGAGAGCTTTGGCTTATAAAATGGAATAGAAATATAAACTATAAATATATTTATCGTCAAGAAAACAAAATTCTTAACAATCAACTATATGAAGGAAAGTACTCTTCCAAAAACCATTTAAGTACTTTTATTCTGAGGCTTAAATTTATTCAAGTCCTGTGAGTACCTAGTAAAGCCTAAAATGTCTATTCTTCCATCTTCTCCAGACAAAATATAGGTCCACTCACTCACCCATTCTCACCCACCCATTCTCCCAGTGGATTTTAGGCTTAATATTTGGGTCCAAGGACACCTAGATTAATATAAAAAAGGGTGAAGGAGTTAGAGGACATTGCTTACATTTCAAGGACATTCACATGCTAATGCATCATTAGGACTTAGAAAGAGGTTTATATCAGCCTTATCAGTGTTTAAAATAATGATGTCAACTATGCTGACTCTAAGGAACCATAATAATAGCAGCAGCAGATAAAGAACATCATATGAAATGGCATAGAATAATGTTAGAACCTGTGTCAGAATATTTTTTATAGCCATCAAAACATTCTTCAACATAATATTAATAAGTTTGCCCTCTGAACAAGGAACTCAGACATGCAGTCCAAATTATTCTGCTGCTGAAGGTTACAGAGAAAAAGTGTATACCACCTTTGTTGCTGTAATTGACATTCCTTCATTCATCCCACAATTATTTATTGAATGTCAACCATTGTGATTTTCGCTGTGCTAGCCAGTGGGATAATTTTAAACAAAAATCATTCAGTTCTCTCATGCAGATTGATGGGGCTTGAGGAAGAAAGAATTACTTCTGTATATGTGTTTATAAACCACAGCCCAGAATAAAAAACTAGCTTCATGTTTTACACAAAAGACTGCTTCGTAAGCCTTTTTTTTATTATTATTATTGGTAAAATAACTTCTAAATGATGGTTATTTAAAATAAGATAGGAAAAAAAAGATTTTCACTTTTAGAATAGAAAGAGACATTTGTAGGACCTTATTTGTTGACAAGATTAACTTTTACCCACCACATAAACATAAGTAAAGATAAGGTTTTCATTTAAAAACAAATGCAGTATAAAAAATACCCCAAGTAATTTGAAAGAATTGGATAACCCTAATGATATTTGGAAGAGGATTTGTAAAAACCTTTTTCCAAATGTTTAGTCTTCATGTGCATAAGTCCCTGACCCATTCTGAACAAAATACTAGCTCATGTTTTCAAGCTTTGGAATTCCACTGGAGACCGATCCATTAAACACAGCACGGAAGGCTTTGAATTCCCTCTCCATAAGCACTCTGCCAACTCAAAATCTTCTTTAAATCAATAGGAAGTATAATTTAATTGCAAACTGTACATCAAAGTTAAAATTTTGAAAAAGAAATAAACCAATCTCAATGTAGCAATTCCAATCTGGGAGGCTAAATAGACTGTGAATGAAGGACAATGACCAGTACCTTTTGAATGCCTGCTTGGGATTCCAGAACGTTATTCTCTGATCCATTGCTTCTGTTGATCATCCGCCACATTTGGGAATACATGCTGTCCCTTTCAAAAGGATTCATTCCTTTCATGCGAACATGTTCATATACTGCAGAATCCAGTACTGTGCCGTAAGGGATGTCTGTTTGCTTGGAAAGGTCCTGGAGAGATCTTCATCATTAGAAGAGAAGAAAGATACAAGAAAGTGTATTGAGTATTTTCAACTAAAAAAAAAAAAAGTTATAGGAAGCAGAGAGTAATATCATAAATATGGATGTCAAACTGCTTTTCTTATTTTGTGGCTTCTTAATATTAAAATGTAATATATAAGGAGAATTACTGTTAGGGTGCATGACACATGAATCATTAGAAGACAAAATCATAACTGAAAGAAAAATAAAAATTTCTAGTGGCAAGGCAATGCTTCTTTTTGTGAACCTTCACTGTGAAAAACACCAAACACAAAACTAAACCTAGCAATCCCATCAAAGCAAAAGCAAATTAAATTAAATTGCTAGATAATCACAATCATTTAGTTTTTAAAAATTCCATATGTCATAAGCCTTAAGCCTATGTTCTTTTAGGTGGCAATGCTTAAATATTTTGATAAAATAATTACATTTTGTATAAACATGTTTTGAGGTCAAGTGTATACTTAAAAATTAGTATTTATGATAGTCACTTTAGCTAAGTGGCTACCACATACACACTAGCATCTGATGTACCTTATTCTCATAGCAATGCCTAATTTCTCAGAACTATTTCACCCATTTTATAGATGAGAAAACTCTGGGTGAGAGTATAAAGGATTTGCTTTGTGGCTCAGTCAGCAAGGGATGAGATAAGATTCAAATGTAGATCTGACTGGCTTCAAAGGCTATAGTATTTTTACTATACTAAGATGCCACATCTTATTTCTATATTTCTTTTGCTATATTTGCTTTAAGTTTGTGTGTGTGCGTGTGAAAGAGAGGAGAGAGATTTCTATTTGTATTCAAATAGAATAAAAGTCATGCTTCTCGAGAGCTGAATTTATTTTCAGCTTTCTCTTTTACAGAATAATGCTCAGGATTTTCACATCGATCTCTGAGTTATAGATAGTATCTACTTGTCCCAGGTTATTCACCTCTAAATTGGCGGTCAATTTCCTTACATTTAAGTTTCTGAGCCACTCTATACTTTCTAACCTGGAGAACCAATTACTGTTTGACTGAAACTCATTTGAGTTTATGTAGATGCTCAATGCTAATGGCTGAGGTTTAAGAACAAGTGTGTCTTTGGCATACTGTTCACAATTAGATGCTGGCATATTCACACTCCTAACCTCTGAGAATGGCAGCATATGCTTTGAAACACTATACCATATTTTGAACAAGAATACTCACAGCCCTCCACAACCATGGGTCATGAATCTCACGTTATGTATACCTCTGACCTTTTGATCTCTTTCTAGATGGGAGTTTGCTAATGATTTCCTGGGGGCCTTTGCAAACAACACTAACATTGGGCAAGAGTATTGGGAATACTCTTGCAGGTCACCACTTTCCATCATGTGCAAAACTGTATTGCAAACGATAAATTATGGGCTGTGTTTGCTAAGGAGGATTTGTGCCATTTTCTAATGGTATTTTCAGCAAAATTTAATCTACATTTTATTGAGTTTTAGGTTGTTGATGTGTATCATTTACTCTATGAAAACTACCATGATAATTCCTTTTTGTTCTGTACTCCTGCTGCATAAAAGGATGCATTTAAAAATTACTATTTGCAAGGAAAAATTTGCCGGGATATTCTACAACTATTAAATTAATTCTACCATTTATAAAAAGATAAGGTGACAGTATGAAGAATAATTGAGAGCAAAAGCAGGAATAAAAACAAGCTACATGTAGCTAGGGTGCAACCTCATACTAGAGGAACTGAGCATTTGCTCCTGGGACATCCCATAATTATCTTGTTAACAGAATGGCAATAAGAGTTTTGTTTCCAGTGACAATTTACTTCTCATTTACTGCTGTTTCCAATGGTAGGAATGAAGCTATTCAAAATATTAACATTTTAACATATTTCCCACTGTTTAGTGGAGGATGCTCTAAAGTAGTAACATGGGAAAAAGGAATGAACTATTATCAATGCAGGTTATAATAACAGCCCTCATGTGTTCTATATTATGAATACAAAGGCCTATGCTAGGTAGTTGTGTGAAGCTCCCACCTACTAGAACCAAAATGTCTTATCGCTGGGGAAGGCCATGTCACAGTTCATCAAAAACCCTCCCAGGAAAGGATTGTTGGCCACTTGCTGTTTAGAAAGTTCAGCAACCAATCTCTCTTATAACTCTCAGAAACCTTCAATTTGGTGGTGGTGATTTCATAATGAAGAGGTAAAATTTTTGTATGCCTATACCTAAATATATAACTTGTTTGCCCAAGTAGTCATACCAGTAGAATACTGTTAAATAAATTAACACTCCCTCTTAGCTTTTCATGAAAAGAAAATTGAAATCAAATGTTAGGATCATTAATATAATCAGGTTTCTGCAGCATAACATCACCTTCAATATCAGCTTTACAACTTGAATATAGAATCATAATACACATAGTTTTTGTTAGTGAAACTAATTTGTACACAATGAAAATTTTAAAGGAATTCTTAATATTTTGCCAATGTGAAATTCTTGATGTCAGAGAAGAAAGTATTTTATTTTCAGCATACTTCAAATTCAGAACAGCAGAAGCATTTTGTAACTTAGAACAAAGGCATGTTCCCTCTAGCTTCATTTCTGATAAAGTTCAGCTTATAAATTTGCCTTGAGATATGCTTGCAATAAAAACTATAGCTTGTCTGATTCAGCATCATTCCATTATAGTACACAGAGATAGCATCACAGGTGACAAAAATAAAATGATGCAAAATGAAGTGAGC
The DNA here is from genome assembly GCF_003254725.2 of Canis lupus dingo. Classification (NCBI taxonomy): domain Eukaryota; kingdom Metazoa; phylum Chordata; class Mammalia; order Carnivora; family Canidae; genus Canis; species Canis lupus. The sequence continues at coordinate 16,579,110 of NC_064274.1, read as the reverse complement.
ACAAACAGCTTATTTCAGAAACTGAAGGCTGTTTTAGGAGCCCAGCACAGAAAGGGAGTGTTCATTTTATGTGGTCATTTTGTTATTTTCATGCTAGTAAGATTTTAGAGTAATATCAGCAGAAATGGTATAGCCTATATTATGAACCCCTAAAAGAAATCTAGCAAATTGTTCTATAAGTGGTAATCCTCAAAAGCATTGTATCTGAAATTCAACATCTGAGTATTATTTAGATATGCCAAATTACTGTTTTGTTTTGCCAAATCATTGTTTTAAATGCAAAACAATTCTAAAATAATTAATAGGTACCTAATATATAAATTAATTTACCATGGCAAATGTTGTCATTTATTTTTAAAAAATTTTTTAAAGATTTTATTTATTTATTCATGAGAGAGAGAGAGAGAGAGGCAGAGACACAGGCAGAGGGAGAAGCAGGCTGCACGCAGGGAGCCTGACATGGGACTCGATCCCGGGTCTCCAGGATCAGGACCTGGCCTGAAGGTGTCGCTAAATTGCTGAGCCACCCGGGCTGCCCATGTCATTTCTTTTTTAACAATTCACAATGCATACCCAGGCCACAGAAGAAATGGAAAAATCTAGAGCATTCTAGAAAAGAGTTAACTCATACTAATAAATTCCATTTCTCCACTTAGTCACACAAAACCCACATTTACCCACATAAAACTCAGCAAATGATCACTGCAGATGTGTTAGACCTGAATCCTCCTTTCCCAATCCCATATCCCCACTCATGCACATAGGGTAAAAAAAAAAAAAAAAAAAAAAGGGGGGTTTATAGCTGTGTAATTGGTGAATAATAAAAGAAAGCAATTAGTTTGCCATTCTAACAAGCCTTGTTTTCCCAGCATGTTTTCAGATTTATACTTTTATTCCTTCTGGTGTCCTATACTACTAGCAACCATGAATACTAAAGAATACTGAGATCGGATAGGTAAGTGGTATTTAGTTATTTGCATGAACATTACATATACTTAGAAACTGTAATTTAGGGCACTTCTGTCAAGTCAATTTTAGGAATGTGGGTGGATCTAGGCTGATTGCCAACTCTTTCCATGAGAAAAATAAACACTTAAAACTGTTCAAGCATAGAAAATTAATTTCAACACATGTGATACTCTGATATTAGATATTTGTGACAGCTTTGACATTGGGTAAGTTAGATTTTAAAGTCAAGCAGATTTGTGGGCCATGTGATGTTAACCTCTGTTTACCTGAATTTTCTAATATATAAATGGAAAGAATAAGAGTGTCTAAGGGTGAGGACAAGTGGACCTGTTGCATCAGCATTCAATCAACTTATCCATTGCTTTATTTTTATTTTGTTTTAATTTTTAAAAAAGAGGTATTTATTTATTTTAGCGAGTGTGAGAAAGAGAGTAGGAGAGAGAGAGCATGAACAGGAGGGGCAGAAGAAGGGCAGAGGGAGTGAATCCTCAAGTAGACCCTCCACTTACCACAGAGCCTGACTAGGGGCTTGAATTTACAATCCTGAAATCATGACTTGAGCTGAGACCAAGAGTCAGATGTTCAACTGACTGTGCCACCCAGGTGCTCCCCTATTGTTTTATATGGAGATTATTATTATAATGATTCATCTCCTAATGCCCTATTTAAGGAAATACAAGATTTTATAAACCTATGACTGTGAATGGTCATAACTTTGAATGTCTTACTACTTTACATTTCTAAAATTGTTAACTAGTTGAAAATCTAATGCCTATTCCCTTTGCAGTGAATTTTCACTCATATTTTTTACCTATTTTTCTTTAAGAAGAGAATAGATCTTACCCATATAAACTTTAAAATAACACTCATGGGGATCCCTGGGTGGCTCAGCAGTTTAGTGCCTGCCTTCAGCCCAGGTCCTGGAGTCCCATGATCGAGTCCCACATCGGGCTCCCTGAATGGAGCCTGCTTCTCCCTCTGCCTGTGTCTCTGCCTCTCTCTCTCTCTCTCTCTCTGTCTCTCATGAATAAATAAATAATATCTTAATAAAATAAAATAACACTCATAAATCTCTTTTCCATTTTCATTTTCTTTCTTCTTTTTAAGCATCTCAGCTTGATTTTGTGGAAAGCTCTCCAACAGATGGTTGCCGGCTCTAGCTCTAGGTAATTGTAAGTCTAATTCCATTTTTAATGGAATGGAACAAGTCAACTTAAGTTATCACATCAGAAGGGATTTTTCTTCAGGGGGAGAAAAATGGAATGTGGTTGATAGGATAGGTTCTAGATGCTTTAGGTAAAGGGGCTGACAGTGGAAGAGAGATAAACAAGCAAGGATGTATTAAAAATGTCTTCCAACTCAGTTCAGGTTTTTTTTCTCCCACAGTTTCTTCTTCTGGATGCTGATTTCAACATCTACCAAAGGAGAAGATATCGTTGAGCTCTAGAAGGCCATCAGTAACCACATTCAAAGCCTGCCTGGTGCCCATTGTTGTTCATTGGTTTTATTAGCTGAGGGCCTGGTGAGCTCAGAGGCAGGTTTTTCAGAAAAAAAAAAAAAAAAAAAAAGTGTTCCAGAATTTAAAACTTAAAAGACCAACTAATATGTCAAATAATGTTCCACTAGACTGAGATGGCATGTTCATTAAGACCTAAGAAGAAGAGATAAGTGTGGAAAAGTGTACTAAGGTGGTCAGGTAAGGTAGGCCTGCCTCTGAGAGGTACAGCCAACAGCCAGCACTGGGCAAACTCTTAGTTTCAACAAATCTGGGTTTTAAGATGCAAAGATTTAAGTCTCAATCCTTAGACAAGTCATTTAATTTCCTATAAATTACAACCCACTTCCCTATTAAATAGGGAAAATAATAATTTTATAATAAGGCATGTGGAGGTTTGACATAGATATTGATACAAAACACTTACCTTAGTACTGAACACTCTAGAAGTGCTCCATGACTGGTAGTTGCAATTATGAATCTTATTATTATTTTTATTATTAGGCTCTGTTATAAATTTTGGAATTGCTATCTCCTTATTTTTCCCACCAATTAAATTCATTTCAGATTCCTCACTCATAGCCTTTTTCTCCAAAGTCCCTACCCCATCTAATCTCTCATCAACTTTTGTACATTTTACTTCCTGAATCTTACAAATCTGTCACTACCTTCGTCCTCTCATTGCTAATTCTCTCATCCTTTCTATGAGAGGATTCTTTATTTTTTAAAAGAGTTTATTTATTCATTTTAGACATAGAGAGTGCAAGCAGGAGGAGGGGCAGAGAAGGAGGGAGAGAGAGTCCCAAGCAGATTCCATGCTCAGCCTGGTGCCTGATTCGGGGCTCCATCTCAGGACCTTGAAATCACGACCTGATTGGAAATCCAGAGTTGGACGCTTAACTGACTGAGCCATCTGGTGCCCTTAGAGAATTATTTCTAAGCCTTCTCCCTATCTCTAACCTACCTCTAATCCATCCTCTGCACTATAGCTAAAGTGTTCTTTCTGATATATGTCTGAGCCTATCCCTGTCTTATTTAAATACTTCCTATATACCCGGTTGCCTTTAGAAAAAAATCACCAACTCCGTAGCATTTGAGATCCTTAAAAAAATTGGCCTAAATTTTTTTCCATTCTCAAAGATAAACTTTTGCCTCATTCATACATCCATTTTAGGGCAAACAGGCCATTTCATCATTCCTTCTTTGGTAGGTATTTGCTCTGCACAAGATGTCTCCTTGTCTACCGGTGAATTCTTTCCCTTCAAGGTCAAGATCAAACTCAGCTGCCTCTTTAGTCTCTTCTAATACTTAGAATATGTTCACATTGTAGCATTGTGTTATGAAATTTTACTTCTTTCTTTAACTCATTTAGAATACATGTTGCCGATTCCCATAATTTTTCTTATTTATTTATTTATTTATTTATTTATTTATTCATTCATTCATTCATTCATTCATTCATGAGAAAGACACAGAGAGAAGCAGAGACATAGGCAGAGGAAGAAGCAGGCTCCCCGTGGAGGTGCCCGATGTGAGACTTGATCCTGGGACCCCGGGATCATGCCCTGAACTGAAGGCAGACATTCAACCACTGACCTACCCAGGTGTCCACCATAATTTTTCTTTAAATTCATCTTTGAAACTCAGAATATAGTCCAGCGTTTGGAGAACACAATGAGGCTCATGTATCTTGACTACTCTTTTTTACTAGAAATATGCTTTCATCTTGAAAAGCCAGCACTTCCATTAAACTAGCATTATATAAAAATGTGATTTTTATTGTATATTACCAGTCATTCTGTGGGTGACTAATCATGGCAACAATATATTGTAGTTTTAAAAAAAACACAACAACTAATTTTAAGGGAGCTTTGGAAATTTCCCCTGCAACGAAATCAGCTGCAAAAGCTTTAATAGACCACCAGTGAATTGCTTAACAAGACATTTTGCCATGGATATAAAATAAATAAATTCAGAGGCAATGCAAATGAAAAGAAAACCCAAATAAATATAATTGAAGTAATGTATTTGGAAAAGCTAAAGTTATACTCCATAATTCTGGTACACATAGGACATGGTACAAAGTGGAATGTCTGTTCCTGAAAGGAATACTTATCTGAGCAATGTGGAAACAGCAAATAAGTAGTGGTTCATTTGATGAGTGATTTCTGACTCAAATTTCAGAAGCAAGTTGAAATGGTGAAGAAAATTGCTCAGCTAACTCTCCTAACTGAAATGATTAAAAAATATAATAGAATTCATGATTTTAGTAGCTAAAGAAAAGATAAAGCACTAGAACAAGGAGAGAATAGTCACCCTTGGTAATACTGAGTGTTAACACCAAAAACAAAATTTATTTTTTTTCTCTCAAGGGTTGAATTTCTACATAAAGGAGGATTTGTATGCTCTACTTATAAGGGAATGGAATAAGCACTACAGAAAGGCTTCCCATCTTCCTATTTGAAGCATAGCCAATGGCCACTTGTCCTTTGAGAAACCACATTCTGCATTTTAGTAGCTCTTCTCCTCATTGAAGTTTTCCAAACCCTCTTAGACACAGGTTTAGGCAGAAAGTCTGATGAAATATAAGGGTATCAAGGGTAAATGATGGGGCAAGCAAGACTCTAACGTTTCTTCATGTCAGAAGAAAATTTGGATTGTAGATGGCTCCATCCCTACTGAAGACTCAGTGAGAGCTATTTTAAGTACATGAGGGTTGTCACTAACTGAAAACAGGCTCAGGGAAGAGCTTAATGTTCTTTAGCCCAATAATGTTAACTTCCTTATTTTAAAAAGATAAGATCAAAGTCATGTTAGTGGAAGAAATGTGATTTTCTCATATAAGATTAGATTGTGCAGCCTAAAAGTATAAATTCTGGGGCAGGGTCAATCAGAAAGAACTCAGCCACAGCAATCTCTGGTAGAGCAGTAACATGATTTTGTCTTCCTTCTCAAAGTGCCAGAGTTTTTTCTTTCTCAAGACAGCAGAAGCCTACATCCTGAGGCCAACAAATCTGAAGGATACCAGGGAAGACAGAGGGATAGGATTTTTTACTTGTGGATATGAGGAGAGTTTCCCAAGGGAGGCCCCCTGGATGGAGAGGATGCTTCAGTATGTCCTCTATACTTCATCTGCCCTCAAACCTGCCCTTCTGGGCCTCAGCTGAGTAAATTAGGTCAAAGTCAGCTTCAGGTCTTTTGCTGTGAACTTCTTTAGAATATTTATTTGGTGTTTTAAGAACTACTTATCTATTTATTTACTTAAGTGTTGAGTTGTGTAAGCTTTTTAAATATATTTTGGGTATTACCCTTCAGTAGGTTGCCTTTTTGTTTTGTTGATGGTTTCCTCTGCTGTGAGAAAGGCTTTTTCTTCTGGTATAGTCCCAACAGTTTAATTTTGCAGTTGTTTTCCTTGCCCAAGGAGACATCTAGAAAAATGTTTCTAAGACTGATGTTTCAAGTGTGCTTGATCTAGAAAAAGTGTGTGGTAGGACTCATGAAGAGGAATGCTGTCCCTGCATGGTGAATTACTAGGCATCAAGATGACTTTTGTGCCTTTCCTGAGAGATTTAGAAATATTCCCTGCACCTTCTCCCTCACAGAATAGTCAAGGGCATCCCCATCAGCCATGCACTATAGATATGATAGTCACAGGTAATATTAGAAATTCATATAAAATAGATGCAGTTGATAAAGATGGCTATCATGAACTACTTAAGGGAACATCTTCCTGTGCGTGTATTGCCATGTACATTTAAAAGTTGTTTTGGTTTGTGAATATGATAGGTCATTTTGGAGACCACAAAGGGGGATGGAAATACTCTGTCTCTTTTTATTGCTGTTAGGCATAATTAATACAAATGACTGTTAAATTCTCTTCAAAATGACAATGCTAAACAAATGAGAGAAAATAGTTATATTGAAAATATGGTTGGTTTCTCTGACCTGTTGACCCACCTTATAAGCTAGGAACTGATTTTGTCACCTCATGAATCCTGAATCCTGAAAGGTAAAAGACACTATATTTTTCTCCCTGCTGAATTGTTATTTACGACCTTGCTCTGTATCTTAGTTTATTAATTAATCTTTCATGATATATATAGATATTGATATATATACCAATTAAGCAAAACTGCATTACAAAAGATCCCAGTACTCTGTGAATTCAATTACCCTCCAATTGTCTGTGTAAGGTAGAAAGTATGAGCAGTTTCTTCCTGAGATATCATGAAATAATTCAATATTTATTTACTGCAGGACACTATGAACAAATCTGGAACTATCCTAAATTTGTACAGATAACATTTCATTATGTCACCATTGACTGTCAACTGATTGTAAAATTTATGTTAGGATGATATCCTCAAATAATCCAGGAGACTTCAATAGAAGAGTAGATTTTTATGTTCTTACATCATTGAAACTATAGGAAAGACCTGACTAATTCCCATGAATTTCCCTGAGGATCAACAAATTTCTAAATGGTGTTAAGTAAGAACCCTAATAAAACCATAACATCAGAGTGTTTGGAAGAGTTCCTGAAGGTATCACATAATTCAATGATATATCTTAAGGAATAAAAGCCAGCTCCCAAAATGGACTTTTTTCTTCTTTCCTAGGCACTTTACTGACTTAGAAAACTTAATGCCAGGAAGTTCTTACTCATGCCTCACCTAACACTCATCTTTTTCACATAAGCCTCTCATTGTCTTCTCTGTGAAGATGGACAATAGCTACCCATCACCTCCAGTACAATATTCCTTTATATAATAAAACACTTCTTTTTATATTTTTTTAAATAAAACACTTCTTTCTTGTTTTTCATCCTTTAGCCTCTTCTTTTTTGAGTTAAACACTAAATTCCTATAGTTCTCACCCACAAGATCTATTACTCACTTTTTTACATTGCTATTAGCTAAGGCACTTTTTCCTTTTCTTTGTAATTTTTGCATAATTTATGGACTTTATAAATAGGTCACGGTGGTATTTAAGAAGCCCTAGCAACTTTTACACTGCTAGGTCACTTTGGTCATTTTCTTTATAAACACTAACATTACATTTCAAATTTGTAATTGACAGATGATTCATTCTGAAACTTTTCTTTCTTTTCTTTTTTTTTAACAGAGAACTCTCCTGATTTTTTTTTTTTAAGATTTTATTTATTCATGAGAGACACAGAGAGAGAGAGGCAGAGACACAGGCAGAGGGAGAAGCAGGCTCCATGCAGGGAGCCTGATGTGGGACTTGATCCTGGGTCTCCAGCATCATGCCCTGAACTGAAGGCAGTGCTTAAACCGCTAAGCCACCGGGGCTGCCCTGAAACTGTTTACACCTCCAGTTTTAAATTATCATAGATACACACACATACACACACACAGTTTGTTTTTTCTATCTCTGAGTGAATTATTACATATTTGTCCCTATTAAAAGCTTCATCTCACTTATAATTACCCTGTTTAATTTGTCAAGGTCCTTATGAATTCTTACAGTGTGGTTCTAGTCAATAATCACCCCTACTCAATATAAAGTAATCTGCATGTTTAATAAGCTCACTCCCTATTCTATACTTCAAATCAACACTGAAAATGCTCATTATAATCAGGGCCAGTGCTGACTTATGGGAAAAACTCTATTCAATATACCCTCCAAGGCTGACACTGAACCATTGATCATAACCTCACATACAGCCTGCTAACAAGCTGTGATACAATAACACCTAATGCTTCTACACACACAAAAAAATGACCCAAATAAAATACGAGGTATATTCACATGAGGAATCAATAGTAATTTGTAATTTTTTTCCCTCTCAGTTCTTTTAAGGAGTTCAAAAACTTTAATCACATTATAAAATTATTTGCGGTGGAAGGAAATAACTGAAGAGAAAGACGTGACTAAGAATAACAGTAGGACAAATTTAACAGCCTATTTGAAGACTCAGTAGAACATACTGTCAAAGTAAGGTGGAAGGTCATTGTTTCAGTGAAGATTCTAATGAATCTATCTTAAAACAAAGATCCTGGCTCTTCATAACAGAGCAGGATACCAAGTTTCTACTAATAACTTAAAATTTCCCCAATACGAAATAAATTCCCCTTCTTTCCAGTGTTATAGGTTTGTGGATCTCTCCAAAAAAAGTTTTTAAGTTTTTGGTTGTTTTTTTCTTAATCATGCAGAGAAATAATGCTGTATTCCCAATTAAGCATATTTCTTTTTTGAGAAATTTCAACCAAAACTATGCATAAAATGCATGTCCTAATGTCCACAGTCAGGTCTTATTAACAGCCATTCAGATTATAAATGCCCAAAATGTTTTGGAAAGGTACCCTCCCTACGGAGTCCCTTCCCAATTCAGTAGCAGATCTTGAGAATTCTGCAGCATTGCTCTGAGAAAATGGCAATCTTCATCTGCAAAAGCTGCCCAGCAAGCCACCTGCAGATCTGTTCTTTACCATCCCCATGACTTGCCATGACCTGGGGTATCTGGCGATTCTAAACTTTGTCCTTAGGGTAAAAGATCAGGGTGTGAGAAACAGGGGCTATAGCGGGTGTGTGTGTGGTGACAGTGTGTGTAGGAGTGGAGGAAAAAGTCATTAAAAATAAATGGACTATCTGATAGGAGCTTGCAGAGCAACTAAGAGGATCAAAGAGACACTTGGCAGAGGGTGGAGGTCAGCACATCAGGATTGCTGGTGTGATGGAGAGGACAGGGAAAGACAGATGAGGCAAGAGAAACAGAAAGAAAGAAGAAAGAAAGAAAGAAAGAAAGAAAGAAAGAAAGAAAGAAAGAAAGAAAGAAAGAAAGAGAAAGAAAGAAGAAAGAAAGAAAGAAAGAAAGAAAGAAAGAAAGAAAAAGAGAGAAGAAAGAAAAAAGAAGAAAGAAAGAAAGAAAGAAAGAAAGAAAGAAAGAAAGAAAGAAAGAAAGTTTTCATCTTGGTGAGCTCATTGTAAATAAGAGTCTACAGCGATGATAATATAGCCCTGTTCCTGGGAGTCACAAATAAAGTGGGAGACAACTTTTAATTAAATGCTCACTGAAGGGTGGCTTTGAAAAAACTCTGAGAGTTTTTATTTTTTTCAAAAAGAGAGAAAATCATGGTCTATAACATCTAGATGGCTATATGTTTATCAAACATACATCACTGTGGTACTTAAGTGCTTTGACAAGTAAGCCATTTCAACACCGAACAATATAGAGTAAGGAGATGAATGTCTTCCTCTGTCTGTAGGGCCTGTCTGAAGCTAAGCCTATACAATTCCATACTAAACTGAAACATAAAAGTGGTATGAATCAGGCCCAGCTCACTTCAGTGACCTTGACTTTGGCTGTTCCTAATAAAGTGTGCAATTCCCTGCTGAGAGCTCTGAAGTAGCCTCCCACTGGAAGCCTGGAGTGGGTGAGACACTGAGAAAACCTTGAGAGCATACCACTTGGGGCTTCTTCTCTTATCCTGGAATAATGACACGTAAAAATGGCTTTCATATTGCTTCCTGATTTGTCATGAGGTATATAGACAAGTCACAAGGTTCCACAGTCTCAGGCCAGATTCTAAGAAATCCCTTTCTGGTTCACTACATCATGAATATTTTACATGTAACCAACTATGTAGTCACTAAGCTACATAAGAGGTAAGAGGTGCTACGCTGATACAAAGGCAATAAAGGCACAACCGAGAGCATACATTTCAGCTGAAAAGGTAAAACAAGTAGAATACTACCTCAACACAAAGGTACATGTAATTTAGGGTTTAAGCCAGGTAGATAGATGCCAGGTGGTTAAAACAAAAAGAGACACTGAATCTCGTTATGAACACTACGGGGCAGGCTGCACAGAGGAAGTAGCATATGAGCTCTGTGATGAGAGGGCCAATTAAAGATGACTTAAAAGAGAAAACTTGCCTGACAAACAGTTGTCCTGACCCAAGTTAAGTGCATTCACTATCCATGGCAGCTTGATGTAGTGATAGTTAATCAAGCAAAGGTGAGACAACAGTGAATCATTCAGCCAGACCCTTACTTATGCTTACATTCGAATAAGGCTTTTTGACAGCCAGTTCTTTTTTTTTTCTTCTTTTTTTAAAAATCTTTAGGGGCTTGGAGGATTAAATGGTGTGATAAGACAACCCCCAGGAAGATGGACTGTGAGGTAGGGCAGTGGCAGCTGTGCTGGAAGCAACAGCAGCAATAGCAAGGAACTTTGAGGCCTAGGTGAACCAGGTAGAAGGAATAATTTAGTGCATGGAATTGTGAACAAAATAGTAAAAATGATAGTGATTAGCACCACTGAAAAGGGTGGAGGGATGAAAACAGTCCAAAGAATCCATATGACTTCCTAGAGAACAAAGAGAAAAAGGGAAGCAAGTATAGCGTGTATCCAAGAACTGTGCTGTTATTTGTATCTCTTTGTTTCCCATTTATTCTTTATATTAAGCCTATGAAGTTGAACCCATTATCTTTTTACCTTTAGGGAAAATAAGGCTTAAAATAATTATGGAAAATGACAAGATCATTCAGCTAATAAGTGGCAAAGGATTTGCATGCAGATTTATTTAAATTCATGGTCTCCTGTTTCTGTTCCTAGGATACCACGTAACTTAGAAATAGCTGAAATTAACTTAGCTAAATATAATTCGGCCACTGATTCTTTTCTGCAGAACTCTTTATTTTTCAGAAAACTTACAATGACCCTTATGGTTTTCATTCACTCATTTATTCACTTGTTTATTTATTTCATTTGATGAAGGCTTAGTGTATTTGCTAATTGCACTTGATATGGTCCGCTGATTAAGACAAGGTTTCTAGTGCCAGACTGCCTAGGTTTACCATCCTCACTTTTGATTTATCATCTCCAAAATGGAGATGAAAATAATATATCTCTTGTGGGGCTATCATGAGAATTAAATGAGAAAAATCTAAGCAAAACATTTAGGGAAGTGTCTGTCATAGAACACGCACTCAGTCATATAAGCTGCTGCTGTTATTATTAATACTATGCACCAGGCATTCTAGGACACATTAAGGGCACAAATATGAATATGGTATAGCCCTTGCCTTTGAAGAATTTATACCCTCAAAGAGAAGACACATGTGTAATGGCTGATTGTGACTGTGCAAATGGATGATGCCAAAAGACAACAGAGTTCTGGTTCCTTTCAGGGAAAGGGAACAGCATGTAAACTCCACAGAAGTATGAAATGTCCTCCAAGAGCAGCTTAACTGGAACATGAACAAGTGTGAGAATGGATTACAGTTGGTGCCAGTAGAGAAATGAGGCTGGGTCAGCTTTTGAAGGGTTCAATATGCGTGGCTATGGAATTGCACTCTATTTTGATTGGATATAGTAATAATAGAGGTTTTCAGATCAGTTTTAAGGATGGAGGAAGGTAACCATCTGGACTCCACAGTCTGGATCATAAGCTTGAGTGAGAAGAAAATGGAAAAGAGGGAAGCAACAGTTAAGTAAGAGAAAACAGAGTAAGTAGAGAAATAGTAGGCAGGGAGACTTGGGATCGAACTCCTGGGCATTTATGCCAGAAAAATAAAAACATATCTATAAAAAAACCAGAAATGCACATAAATGCCCTTAGCAACTTTATTTACAATAGCCAAAAACTTAGAATAAAAAAATTCCATGCAATAGGTAAATTGTTAAGCAAACTAGTACATTCATACTAGTACAAACTAGTACATCATACCCGGCCATAAAAAGCAATGAACTGTTGATGTGTGCAACAACTTGGATAGATCTCAAGGGCATTTTGCTGAGAGGGGGAAAAGGTGTTATTTCAAAAGGCCACATACTGTATGATTCAACTTATATATCACTCTTGAAAGGATAAATACCGTAGGGAACATATTAGTTATTCTTAGGGGTTGGGGCTGGTGGGGAAGAAGGAGTGTAGAATGAGGGAGATTTTTGTAATGGTAGGATAGTTCTATAGCTGTTGCAGTGGTGGTTATACCTTCTGTACATGTAATAAAATGGCATAGAACTATATGCATATATTGCATCCATGTCAATGTCCTTGTTTTGATATTATAATATAATTACTTAAGATGTAACTATGGAGGAAACTAGGTGAAGGGTACCCGGGACCTCACTCTACTATATCTTCACAACTTCCTGTGTATATATAATTACTTCAAAATACACTGTTAAAAAAAGCTTGTTTAAATATTAATAGAACAGGGATCCCTGGGTGGCGCAGCGGTTTAGTGCCTGCCTTTGGCCCAGGGCGCGATCCTGGAGACCCGGGATCGAATCCCACGTCGGGCTCCCGGTGCATGGAGCCTGCTTCTCCCTCTGCCTATGTCTCTGCCTCTCTCTCTCTCTCTCTGTGTCTCTTTGTGTGTGACTATCATAAATAAATAAAAAAAATAAATAAAAATAAATAAATATTAATAGAACATATTGCAACACGACAAGCTATGGGTTATTAACACTTTGTCCTTCAAAATTTACGGTATTTTCCTATTTTCTCAGTATAGTCCTGTATTACTTTGAAAATGTATTAGAATTTATTAAAAACAATTATGACTTATTTTTTGATGACTTAAAGCCAAAAATAATTAAAAAGATAAAATCCATGAATAGCAGACACTGAGATGCAACTTTTCTGCAAAATTGCATCTGAGAAGTCATCCAACCAGAGTGATTTCTAGAATTTTCTCATATTAGTAACTCTCTCCTTCTCTACCTGTTTTAGTGATAAGGTAGTCAACCACATTCTCTCTTTGAAAATCTTCAAAAATAAACTAAGTCAATATTCCAGCATCTGCTATAAATGTAAATGTTAGCCTAGAGATAAAATCTTTCTCAAGCCACATTTCTCTTATTCCCTTAAACCTTTGGTATTTTCAAATTAAAATAGCCCTGAAACAAGAAGATACATGATTCAAGTTTATATTAAATAGAAACCTACTAGCTTTCATACACTTCTATATCTTTTCTTTCCTATCCAAGCTCCTCTCCACAGATAAAGCTGTCTTTCTTCAATGATGTCACTCTCCATTATCTCCAGGAAAAATTCCAAATTCTTCAACAAGTTTTATCATGCCTTTCAGGATCTGGTTCCACTTTCCTTTTCTATTTTCTGCCACTCTCACATCACTCATCTCAATCCAGGAAGGAAATTAACAGATTTTGATCATCTGCCCTTTGCTAGACACTCTCCTAAGAATTTCATACCTCTCTTGCTTTTGCAAATATTCCCCAGTAAGCTACTGCTTCAGGCTTTTGAAATTCATTGTTCAAGATCAAACTCTCGATGATACCTCTGTGATGCCTGATAGTATCTTCCCTTTCTCCTCCCCTTGTTCTCCAAGTTATTGAATTAAATTACTCCTTCCCTGTGTTCACACAGTATTTCACAAATAAATCTATCACAGTTCCAATGTCTTTAAATTCTACATTGCTATGTCTCTAACTAACTTGTGGCTCAGGAATAATACCTAAATATCCTTTTGGACTCAATACCTAGTATGATGTTTAACTATATATATATTCAGTTGAATTAAATGAATGAAGTAATATATTTATTTAGTTTTTAAGTTAGAAGTGCCTCCATTTCCAAAATTGTAATGATCTCTTTGAATAGTAACTTGCTGAATATAGTTCACATAGTTCTGTGAGAGCAAAGGAAAGAAAGAAATAATTTCTTTAGAGAGCACCTGCCAGTTCTACCATTCTCTCTTATACTCAGACCTGGTGACAGACTTAGATTTCTAAGCCCAGGGCTAGCTCATACTCTGTTGTGTGGCATGAGAAAAACAACTGCTCAATATTTTTTTCTCTTCCAAATATGAGCAAATGTGGATACAAAAGTCCTGTTATTGGTATGCTAAGGGAAACAGAGTCTCCTCCAGGATAGCATAGAATATGGATCTCTTTTTGCATATGAAATATATCCCAAATTAGTTTATTCAATGACTACAGTCAGTCAATATTTGTTTAGTCCAACCTGAAACATTATGGTGGATGAATGCTTTAAACATAAACCTATGATGGGATTTTAGGATGCCTTTGAATAGACCCAAGCTTACTTATAGCCCCAGGAAATTAGACTTTAAGTTTTACCACCAAAGACAATCTGATTCTAAAGTTATTAATGACTACAACTGTGATTTCCTTTGTAGCTTTTTTTCCCACTTTATTTGTGAGAGAAGTAGGTTTTTGAAAATCACATCACAGCAAAGACTAATGGAACTAATGTTCATGATGTTATTACCCAGTACTGGTTCTGAAATTACCTTCAAAATTTCACATGCTCCATTTTACCAGTGCCCATCTTAGCTGGGTTACCAGTGGGGGATGGGGGGGTGGGAGGAAGGTTCATTCCATTTGCTAGGTATCTAAAAGCAACCAGCTACATTGGTACCATTCAATAACAATGACCCAGTCCAAATGTCATTAGAGTCTCATAGAAATTGTGTGTTTTTTCCTTTAGAAAAATTTAACTGTATATCTCAATATTACCCATCCCAAATATGTCATTATCTATCATATTCCATCATATCAAGCAGCAGGACATAATTATCACTGAAGGGGTATAAAATTAAACTTGGGAATTATCTTTTTCAAGGAAAATTTACCTTCAAAATTTTAATTAATGGCAAGTGACACCTGGAAGGTTAGATGTCAATAAATATCTAATTTTGTAAAAGAGGTAAATTTTGTAAAACAAATTCAGTTTCTCAAGAACAAATCTATTGGATTTCCCTTACCAAACTGTAAGAGTTTCCATCAACCATCCATTTAGAAGTAGCAGCTCTTCCTCTCTCTCTCACTGACTTCCCTCTAACTACCTCTGTCCTTCCAGGTCTGGAGAGGCAACTTTGAATTTTGGGAATGAACATGTGACTGGGATATGTGTGCTAATGGCACAGCAAAAATGAGCTGAAAAGGTGCTTTGACAAGCATTGCTTCATTTGGTGATGAACAAATCTTATGAATATAAATGATTAAGGAGCATGACATTGGATGGTAATGTGGTTTTTGTCTTTTCTAAGAAAAATTAAACTTAGAATCTTCCAAGAAAGTTTGACATTAGTTGCAAATGGAATTTTAAATGTTTCCAAGAAACACTGCAGGCAATTATGTTTACCAATGCAGCTGAGGCATGAAATTAGAAGATATCTTTAAGTTTGGGAAGAGAATCAGGCTTCTTTTAACTCCTTTGGCTCTGAATTTTTTCCCCCTTTCAAAATTAGACTAGTGATCAGATTAGAAGGAAGGGAGATTTATTATACCCACTGTTGACTTTTAATAATGTGAGCTGGCATTAGAAAGAAATAATTTTTTAAGAAATGAAGGCTCAGTTATTGTGGACTGTGGAAGTATACTTGAGGGAAACATCATGTGAAATTATGATCTTTTTTCCATTAGATTTTACCTTTAGAGAAACCTTATGGGTGTAAAAATTTGATAGAGGCTTCTGCTCCCACTGCTATTGCATAAAAGTCAAGATACAAACTAATGCTGGCAAAGTTGGTAATGACTAGCTCAGATGAACACATGTCATGAGGTCTGCAACCCCAGGGAAGCAGATTTGGCAAACAATCTGTAAAAACCATCACTAGATAAGGAAAAAAATTGGTGGGTAAGACCATGGATGGGTATTGGATTGACATTGGCTAGACTTTTAGCTCTGATACTGTTGGTTATGTGATCTCAAGAATTTAACTTGCAAACTTCTGTTTTTTCATTTACATATGAGAATAATAGTAATACCTGTGTTATCAGGGTGTTTTTGAGGAATAAATGAGGTAATATATGTAACATACTTAATAAAGTCATAATATATTCTCAGTGATTATTAGTCATAATTTTTATTACTGTTATTGTCATTTATTGCATAAAATTAATAATTTTATTTACAAATTTTTCTTCATGTATTTCTTTAAAATGTTTCAGTCAGTTATGAACTACATCAGTTTTTACTTTAAGTACACCCAAAATGTGGCAAGTAAAACATAATTGATAATAAGTATATTAGTGAGATATAATACTCCACCTTAATTTTTTAAACTATTTTCCCTAATGTGCTTTCTTGAAAAAAAAGCAAAAAAGATTTATTTATTTTAGAGAGAAAGAAAGAGCAAAAGCATGAGGGGCAGAGGGAGAAGGAGAGATAATCTCAGGCAGATGCTGTGCTCAGTGCTAAGCCAACCTCAGGGCTTGATAACACAACCCTGAGATCAGGACCTGAACCAAAACCAAGAGCCAGATGCTTAAGCAACTGTGCCCCTAGGCGCCCCTTCTTTATATGAGGTCTATTGATTGGATCTGCCAATTGGTCTTATCCTGAATGGCAGGTATCAATTATAGATGTAATTAGCTCATGTCGGGATATATGCCTACAAAATTTGTCCCATTTAAAATTACCTAACTTTTGATATTTTATTTCCTCAAGCCAAATAAAGATTTGAAAAATGTCATCCTTCAGATCCTCACACTTACCAATGAATAGGACAATGACACATCCTTTATAATGTTCTCTAAAAACAATTGGCCGTACAAAAGTATAAGGAATGGGAACTAGAGTGGTAAAGTTAGAACACAGGTTCAATAATCAGACAGATTTAAAGTATGGCCCTTAATCAATAGGTTATTAGCTGCATGATTTGGGCAAGTTACTTACCAACTTCAGTTATAAAAAGGGTTCTTAATAGTATGTATTTCAGAAGATGATTGCAAGTATTAAATGAGCAAATGCATATTTTTAGCATTGTGTTATAATAGTTTTGTGTCATTAATGGACTTCATTTACAAATTTTTCAAAAGGCAAGAAGAACTCATGTTTTCCTTTAAGGATGAATTAAATCCCTAATGAATTGCTTAACAAATCTAATTATTCATAATTTTGAATTATCAGTTTTGTTGAGAATGAATTTTTTCAACTGTAAGAAAATTCAAACTATCTCATTTTGGGATGAATAAAACATTTTCAGGAAAATATTTCTTAAAACAACATACAGAACCTCATGTTCTAAGAAATCAGAAGGTGCACTGTGGGACTGATTGTATGCATGAAACCACGAAAGGAGAATTGGCTGTGCTAGAACATAGGCTTTGGGCTCTTGGGGCTCGTGGGAGTGGTATTTATGAACTGAGACATTGACTTAAGTAACTTTTAGGAGTAACATAAGTGCACCATAGTTAGTGACAACTTATCACCATTGCAGCTGAAAAAGCAGCTGTAATAATGACCACATTAGCTACGGCATTAGCTACAATGTAATGAAGAGACAAATGAATGTGGTGTTCTCTCTTTACTGTTCCGTCACTCTCTATGCCCCCTGCCCTTGTCTCTCTCTTTCTCTTTCTCTCTCTTTCCCTACCTCTCATCTGTCAGTCATCTAATATCTACCAACTATTTAATCAGTGCATAATGGGGCAGACTCAAGACAAAAACTGATATTGTCAAACTTGAGATATATATGTTTTAGTATGACTCCTTTTCCTTCCTTTTTACAATGCTGCCCAAACACAGTCATACTTCTTGGAAGCTAAAGTACTGAATATGTGTTATTCTTCCAGGAAAATGTGGGAAGCAACATTAAAATTATACCCAGAATTCTATTTTATAAAAAATGTTCTACCAATACAGTGATATTTGCATATCACAAAATTAAGCCTTTATTCAAAAGGAAAGCATAAATTTATTATCAGATACCATATACCTATTCAAATAGTGTTAGCTACTCTTGTCATTCCTCATGCTTTGTAGCTACTGGAATCTTTGTCTACTTACTGGATGGAGCTTTCGATGCGGGTAATAGTGAGGAAAGCCGCAAGATTTGCTGTGTAAGAGGAGATGACAATCAATGCAAATAGCCACCAAGCCCCCATCATCATTCGAGTAGCCAGAGTTGTGTATGGGACCTCTCCTCCTATGGAAAGAGAAAATAGAATAAAAGAACATCAACAAGTATTTACTGAGACTCTGAAGTCATACACAATTAATACCAAATTAACTTTCAAGTACTGAAAAATCTTTTGACATAACGTCAGCATAAATTTCTGTATTTTGTTTAAATTTATTACTTCATATTTAATTTTATGATACTATGTAAGACCCAGCCAAAAGGAAGCATGATAAATATTTAGTATAATTTCTTTCAATGATACTTCTTCTACTTTCTTATTCAACCCTGGAATTAATTACCTTATTATTATTACCACAGATAGCTACTTTATTTCCAAATGCCTGATTATTCCATAGTTCAGTGATATTAATACTAGTATGCCTACATTTAGTATAACTTTTTGGATTTATACATCAATAAATATTGAAAATCATTTTTACTTGAATTCCCTGGAATCATAAGTTACATATATATGTACATACATTTATATAATATACAACATAATATATATTCTTTATATATTAATATAATATATAACATAATTTATATATTCTTTTTCATCTGTTCATCTATTGATGGACAGTTGGGTTGCTCCTATATCTTGGCTTTTGTAAATAATGCTGCAATGAACATGGAGGTACATATGCCTTTTTTAAATTAATTTTTTAAAATTTCAATATAGTAAACATACAGTTACATATATTTTAACTTCAGGTGTATTTATATATTTATATATTTTAACTTCAGGTGTATGATACAGTGTTTCAACAATTCTATACATTACTCAGTGCTCATCATGATAAGTGTACTGTTGATCCCCTTACATACCCCCCATTCACCCACATACCTCCCCTCTGGTAACCATCAGTTTGTTCTATATAGTTAAGAGTTTGTTTCTTGGTTTGTCTCTCTCTCTCCCTTTTTTTTCCTCCTTATTTGTTTTGTTTCTTGAATTCTACATATGAGTGAAACCATATGGTATCTGTCTTTTTCTGACTGACTTATTTCACTTAGCATTATACTTTCTAGCTCCATCCATGCTGTTGCAAATGGCAAGACTTTATTCTTTTTATGGCTGGATAATATGCCATTGTGTATGTTTGTATGCCACATCTTCTTTATCCATTCATCATCAGAATGGACACTTGGGGTACTTCTATTATTTGGCTATTTTAAATAGTACAATATAGCTTCAATAAACATTATGATGCCTGTATTCCTTTGAATTAGTGTTTTGGTATTTTGAGGGTAAATCCTCAGCAGTGTGGTTACTGGGTCTGAATTAGTGTTTTCATTTTCTTTGGGTAAGTAGCCAGTAGTGGAATTATTAGATAATATGATATTTCTGTTTTTAATTTTTTGAGGAAACTCCATACTATTTTCCAGAGTAGCTATACCAATTTACATTTCCACTAACAGTGCACAAAAGATCTCTTTCTCCACATTCTTACCAACATATTAATTCATATCTTTTTGATACTAGCCATCTGACTGGTATGAGATGATATTTAAGTGTGGTTTTGATTTCAATTTCCCTGATGATCAGTGCTGTTGAGCACATTTTTGTGTCTTTGGCAATCCATATGTCTTTGGGAAAATGTCTAATCAGGTCCTCTGCCCATTTTTTAATTAGCTTGTTTGGTTTTTAGGTGTTGAGTTGTATAAAGTTATAGAAAAAATTTTTTTTAAGATTTTATTTATCTGTTTGAGGGAGAGCGAGGGAGAGAGAGAGAAAGAGCATGAGAGTGAGGGAAAGTACAGAGGGAGAAGAAGGCTCCCCACTGAGCAGGGCTCTATCTCAGGACCCCAAGATCATGACCTGAGCTGAAGGCAGATACTTAACTACCAGAGCCATCCAGGAGCTCAAAGTTACAAAAAGACTTTAACCTTGATTAGAGTTGTTATCACCCACATGAAAGAATATTTGTTGAATTTTATTTACCATGATAAAATCTGCAACTTGGATAATTTAAACATTCTTGTTGAATACTACCCCCTCCCCAACTTATTTGATATCTGCACTTAGGAATGTAATGTTAAAAGTAATGGGGCTGTTGACTTCCAATTCTGGTAAATGAAAACCATCTTCCCATTGACAGCAACTAGACAAATTAAATGTATGATTCATTTAAGAACTACAGAAGAAATAAAAAATGAGAAGATCAAGGTTCTGGAGAAGAAGATAATCCAGGAATATGCCCTGGTATCTAGAACTGCTTTTCCCTGAGGCATAAATTCCAATCTAACAAGAAGAAGCTAAGAGACTGAGAAGCTGTACAACACTTTTGAAAGCCTTCAAAGCTGTAACAATTGGAGGGAGGTGGGACTGAGAAAACCAGATAATCCTTATTTGCTTGGAAACCAATAATTACAATTTTATTAAGCCATAGGTCAAAGAAAAATCACAGGAAAAAGAAATATTTTAAAGTTTGATAATAAACATATTCCATTCCAAAACTCCTTAAGTTTTAATAGCTAGTAGGATGCAGGTAAATTTGTGTTTTAGGAGAAATGAGATGACATGTTCAAAATATTGAAAGAAAATAACTGCCAATCAAAAATTCTATATACATTGAAGGTGTCCTTCAGAAACAGAGGAATAAAGATTTTTCCAGAAACAGAAGCAAAAGGAGTTTATTACCAACAGACCTGGTTTACAAGAAATGCTAAAGGGAATTTTTCTAGTGGAAGTGAAAGAACACAAATGTGCAATATAAAAGCTTAAAAGCATATTATAACGCTCACCTGCAATGGCAAATGTATAGTCATAGTTAGATTTTGCAATAACAGTGGTATGTAATTCAACTACAACTCTAATTTAAGAGGTAAAAAAATCTAACATAGTGAAAGTAATCTACAATAACCTATAATCATAACGCAAAAAAACTACAGAAATCTGTCATTATTTATACAGTATTAAAATATGTAGCTGTAATAGAAATAACCAAAGTGTGAGGGAGAGGGGAAGTAAAAGTGTAAAATTTACAAATTCTATTGAAGTTGTTATCAGTTTAAAATAGTGTTATAAGCCTAAGAGGACTCCTGTAAAAAAAAAAAAAAAAAAAAAAAAAAAGGACTCCTGTAACCACAAAGAAAAATCCTGTAATAATTACACAAAAGAACGTGATAAAGACGTGAAAGCATAGTGATACCAAAAGCCATCATAACACATAAAAAGACAACAGAATAAGAAATAAGGAAAAACAAATCTAGAAAACATTCAGAAAATAGTGAGCAAAAAATGGCAATAGTATGTTCTTACCTAGCAATAGTTTCTTTAAATGTAAATAGATTAATTTCTCCAATTAAAAGACAGAATAGATGAATGGATAAAACATCAAGATTCAACAATATGCTGTCTACAAAAGATTTACTTTAGCATTAAAGACACACATAAAGTGAAGGGAAAAAGAACACTTTAAGCAACACTAGTAACAACAACAACAACAAAAAAGCAGGGGTGGCTATACTTAGACAAAATAGACTTTAAAAATGATAAAAAGAGACAAAGAAGGTCATTATATAACGGTAAAGGGATCAACACATCAAGAAAATATAACAATTTCAAATTTGTGTGTCCAGCACTGGAACATTTGAATATATCAAGCAGAAACTAACAGAATTAAAGAGAAATAAATAGTAGTACAGTAATAGTTGGGAACTTCAATATTTCACTCTCAACAATGGCTAGATCATTCAGAAAGAGAATCAATAAGGAAACAGTGGGCTTGAAAAACACTATAGACTAAATGGACCTAACAGAGATAAACTAAACATTTTATCCAAAATAGCAGCTACACATTCTTCTCAAGTGCGAGTGCACATGGAACATTTTCTACAATCAAGTATATATTAGACCACAAAACCAGTCCTAGAAAATTTAGGAAGATTGAAATTATATCAAGTATCTTCTATGACCACAATGGCATGAAACTAGAAATCAATAACAAGAGGAAACCTCGGAAATCATGAACACATGGAAGTTAAAGAATACTCTCCTGAACAACCAATGAAGTAAAGAAGATATTAAAGGGGAAATAAAAAAGGTTTCTTGACACAAATGAAAGTGGAAATACAACATGCCAGACTTGTGGAATACAGCAAAAGCAGTTCATAACCATAAACACCTGCATTAAGAAGCAAGAGGGATCCCAAATAAACAACCTAACTCTATGCCATAAGAAACTAGTAAAAGAAGAAGAAACTGAGCTCAAAGTTAGTGGAGGAAAGAAAATAATAAAAATTAGAGCATAAATAAATGAAATATAGAACAGAAAAACCATTGAAAAGATTAACCAAACTAAAAGCTGATTCTTTGAAAAGATAAATTGAATTGACAAACCCTTGATTAGATTAAGTAAGAAAAAAAATGAAAGAACCCAAATCAATAAAATTATAAATAAAAAGGAGACATTACAACTGATACCAGAGAAATTCTCAGGATCATAAAAGGTTACTTACTATGAATAACTATTCACCAAAAAACTAGACAGCCTAGAAGAAATGGAAAGATTCTTAGAAATGTATATAATTTTCCAAGACTGAATCAGGAAGAAATAGAAAATCTGAATACACCATTTATGAATAAGGAGATTGAATCAATAATAAAATATCTCCCAACAAAAAAAAAATCCCAGGACCGTATTGCTTCACAGGTGAATTTTACCAAACATTTAACGAATTAATACCAATCTTCAAACTCTTCCAAAAAACAAAATAGGAGAGAAACCTCTGAAACTCATTTTAGGAGGCCAGCATTATCTTGTACCAGAACCAAGAAAGAACACTACTGGAAAGGAAAGCCACATGCCAATGTCCCTCAAGAATACAGATGCAAAAATTCTCAATGAAATAGTAGCAAAACAAATACAGCAGCACATTAAAAAGAATCATTCACCCAGAAAAGTGGAATTTTTCCCTAGAATGAAAGGATAGTTCAACATATGCAAATTGATAAATGTGATATAAGACATTAATGGAATGAAAGTAAATAATCATATGATTATCTTGATACATGCAGAAAATGCATTTGATAAAATTCAAAATCTACTCATGATAAAAACTCTTAACACATTAGGTACAGAAGGAACATATCTCAACATAATAAATGCCACATGTGACAAGCCTACAGCTAACATTGTACTAAATGGTAAAAGGTTGAAGGCTTTTCCTCTGAAATCTGGAACAAGACAAAGGTGCCTACTCTCAACTCGCCTAGTCAGTATAATACTAGAAGTCCTAGCTAGAGCAATCAGGCAAGAAAAAGAAATAAAAGGTATCAAAATCGGAAAAGAAGAAGTAAAACTGTCTCTATTTGCAGATGACATGATTTTATGTAGAGAAAATCCTAAAGATTCCACCAAAAACTATTAGAGCTAATAAATGACTCCAGTAAAGTTGCAGGATACAAAATTAAATATGAAGTAGCAAAAACAACCACCACCACCACCACCAACAACAACCCAATTAATAACTGGGCAAAGAACCTGAATAGACATTTCTCTAAAGATGTATGGAAGGCCATTAGATACATGAAAAGATGCTCAACATCACTAGTCATTAGGGAAATGCAAATGAAAACCACAATGAAATAATTATCTCATGCCTGTTAGATGCCCATCATCAAAAAAATAAGAGATAAGAAATGCTGGTGAGGATGTGGGGTAAAAGGAACCCTCTTTCACTGTTGGGGGAATTGCAAAGTAGTATAGTCACTATGGAAAACAATATAGAGGTTCCTCAAAAAGTTACAAAAAAAATTACCATATGATCCAGCAATACTCTTTCAGGGAATTTATCCAAAGGAAATGAAAACTACTAACTTGAAAAGATATCTGCACCCTTATGTTCACAGCAGTGTTACATAACAGCAGTGTTATAATAGCCACAACATGGAAACAACCTAAGTGTCTATTAATAGATGGATGGATAAAGAAGTTGTGAGATATATATCAAATACCTACAATGAAATATTATTTATCCATAAAAAATGAGGATATCCTACCATTTGTGACAACATGGATGGAATTTGAAGGTCTTATACTAAATGAAATAAGTGAGATAGAGAAAGATAAATACTATGTCATCTCACTTATAGGTGGAATGTAAAGAAAAAAAACCCCTCATTTAAAAATACATCAGACTTGTGATGACCAGAGGCACGGAGTAGTGGGGAGGGGGAATTGGAAGAAGTTGGTCAAATATACAAACTTCCAGTTTTAAGATAAATAAGTGATAGGAGTATAGTATACAATATAATAACTATAGCAAACATTAATGTATGATACAAAAAAACATTGAAAGTTTATCTTAAAAGATATCAACACAAGAACTTTCTTTTTATTCTATTTTATTTTATTTTCCTTATACCTATGAGAAGATGGATGTTAGCTAAACATATTGTGATAATCATTTCACAATATGTGGGAATCAATCCATCATGCTATATGTTTTAAACTTATACACTGATGTGTGTCAATTGTTTTTCAATAAAACTTAAAAAATGATCATTGTATTTCACTATATCAACACTATAAAGGAGAGAAGTCCTATAATCATGTTGGTAGATACAGAAAAGATATAGATAAAATTCAACATCAGTCTTTAAAAAAAAAAAACCCGAAAAACAACAAAACAACCCAGAAATAATCCAGCACACTAGAAATAAAAAAATTGTGCTTAGTTTCACAAAGAGAATTTTCAGGAAACCTGTAGCAAACATCACACTTAAGACACTAAAATAAGTATTTTTAGAAACTAAAGGCTACAAGTTGGTACCACTTCTGTTCAACTAAAGGTACACAGCATAGTGCAACAGCCAAACAACAACAATAAATAACTTAAGAATTGGGGAAAAAATGAAATAGAAGTTACGGTTGGATCTGGTATGAATATGTATGTAGAAAAACCAAGGTAGTATAGGGTAAATTATTAAAATTAATCAGTTATCAGTTTACTATGGTACAGATTCAATATTCAAAAATCAAACAGATGTATATATATATATATATATATATATATATATACCAGCAACAAAACCTTAAAATATGGAATCAAAAATATATCCCACTTACTATAGCATTGAAAACATCAAGTAACCTAGGAACAATAATGTAAAAGACCTCTACATGAAAATCTATAAACTTTTTTGATTGAAATAATATTAAATAAATGAATGGATATATCATGTTTATTGATCCAAAGACTCAATATTATGAAGATATAAAGTCTTTTCAAAGTAATCTATAGATTCAGTGAATTGCTAGGCAAAATCCCAGGTTCTTTTTGTGAGAGAGACAGAAAGAGAGAGAGAATGAAATGCTGAATGTAAAATTTATATGAAATTGCAGAAGGATAAAAATAGCCAAGACAATGTTCAAGAAGAAGAAAAAGCGGGCTGTAGTCAGCTGCATTCAGCTGGTCTGGCTGACTATAGCTGTATACAGTAATTAAGACAGCATGGTATTTATACAAGGATAGACCATATCAATGAAAATTACCCATGTATGCATAGACACTTGATTTATGCCCAGCTGGCACTGCAATATATAGAGAAAGGGAGGTTTTTTTTTCCAATAAGCATTACTAGGTATATTTGGATATACATGTGAAAAATAGCGAAACTTGTCTCCTAATTTACAACATACAGAGAAATCAATACAAATGGCTTATATATAAATATATAAAAAATAAACAGTAAAACTTCCAGAAAATAATGTAAGAGAATGTATCTAATAAATCCACAAGGTCAGATTGCAAAAGATTTCTTGAATAGAGTACAAACGATTGATAAATTTAACTACAGTAATACTCTGTAGTTCAAAATAGACCACTAAGAGAGTAAAGATAAGTTATAGTAGAAGATATTTGCCATAAACATATCTAACAAAAATAATTTCTATAAATCAGTAAGAATAAAACAGACAGTAATTAGAAAAATGGTCAAGAGTCTTCACAAAAGAAGATAAATGGCAATAAAGGTGAAAACATGGCAATTTCCCTAGTTATTAGAGATATACAAATTATAAGGAAAATGGAATACTACTACAGAGCCACCAGAATGATTAAAGAAATAGACAATATCAATTGTTGGCAAGGATGTGGAGTTACCAGAGTACTGTTGGGATTGTAAATTGATTCAATCATTTTGATAAACAATTTGGCAGCATCCCTGAAGACTAATATATGCTTTTCTTAAGACTCAGCAATTCTACTCCTTAGGTATTTACTCCAAAGAGGAATATGTGTACCAAGAGAGAAGCACAGAAAAGGTTCATAGCAACATTATTCATAATAGCCACAAACTAACACTCTTTGAGAGTAGAATGCATAGTTATATTCATGCAATGAAATATTGTACAGAAATGAAAACAAATAGATTTAATTTGAATATAACACCATGAATGGATTTCACAAACTAAATGTTGAGTAAAAAACAAACAAAAAGAACTGCACACTGTATGATAACTGTTCGAAAACAGCATGAATGGGAATGCTGGGAATCCTGTAAGTAGTTACCTTTGGGGATAAACAATAATGGTTGAGACAGGGGCAATGGGGGCTGTGTCACTGGTAATGTTCTATCTTTTTTTAGGTAGTAATTACACAGGTGTTCCATTGTTAGTCATAATTGATTGAGTTGCACACTTAAATTTTGTGCACTTCTATGTATGTAAATTATATTTCACAATTAAAACTAAATAAAAGAAGGAAGTAACAAGAGAGAAACAAAGACCACTCCCCTCCCCCCTTTTTTTTGTTTTGTCTCAACAATTTGAAAAAAAAATTTTTCTAGATTCAGGATACTAGAAGAGACAATCAGATGGAAGACAAAAAATTATCTACTAAATTAAAAACACAATCCCACATGGTTAAGGGATGGCAAAAATTAGAATGGCAATTCCTGAGACCAGGATGTGCAAAAGTATGACTCTAGGATTGGGTATTTTGATTTGTCTAACTTCTGTTGAGTTTGAAATCTCCCACTATCACTCTGTATAAGCATGTGGAATTTGCATTTTCTGGAGTGACCTCTCTGCTATAGTAGAAGATCTTAATACAGATTTGCATGTTGATATGACTGGTTTGCCATATCAAAAAATATATCAACTTTCTACTGTATATATTATCTTGCTATAAAAGTTGTTAAAGAGATAAAACAATGTTTTTCCCTCAGGCAAGTTTGTAAAACTTGGTAATTTCACCTGAGTCAGGCAAAATTCTGTTGTTCCAAGTCTTATTCTGTGTGAGTATATATGTATTCTACTTTGTGTGTGCCTGAAAATATGGAAGAGTTATCATTTAAGACTCTCCAATTCAGTTGTATGGTATCAGCTTCTCATAGGTTTGAAAACTCACAGAGCGTTTATTACATGATCTTGGACTGTGGAACTCTTTTATGAAATATGATTTAAAAAATAAAATTATTACTTCTCCTTATAAACATTGTTTTTTCAAAATTAGAATTCTTATTGGAACCAGGATCCTAGCAGAATGGCTAAAAACTTACTGCAAGGAGGAAATTTCCAATATTATGGGTGACTGAATATGTTCAAGTAAGCTGGTTAATATGTTTAAGTAGACTGGTTGATTGGAGTGTCAATAAATTTTAAAATGTTTCACACTTACAAAATCACTGTTTAAAAAATATAAGGAGGATATTGTTGGCAATTAGCCATTTCCAGGGCAATCCCTTTTAAGAATGGGAGAGAATGTATAAATCTTCTGAATGCTTAAGGTATGTAAATCATATTTATATATTAATCTATTCTTTGGAGCTCATTTATAAATAGTCAAATTGACAGACTGGCTGTGACTAGATCTGAAAGTGTTTTAATATTTTTTTTCGCCCTTTGGTAGAGGGTACAGGAGTAATAAGAAGGGGCATGTGAGATACAGGTAAGATTTGCTGTTGGCAAAAAAAAAAAAAAAAAAAGATTTGCTGTTGGCCACAGCATAATAGGTCCACTGTTTGAATTCATCTGCAAGGTAGGGCAGTTTCTACAATGCGGCAAGTCGATTATTGGTACAACAGTTAGCCTTAGGTAGAAAATCGGGATAATGTAAAATCATATTGTGTTATGGTGTGAAAGTTGTGCCATTGAAAATTATCTTTTAATATTTTCTTATCATGGCAAGAACAAAGCCTTAGCCTGGGGATACATGTCTTTTAAATTTTGTATCCATTTTTATAAAGGTAAGGCAAATCTTAAACTCCCTTTGACAGACAACATAAACTAATTAGAATTTAATAATGTTTCAGTTGCATTATACTTATATTTTCTATTTAATTCAAATGGCACTGCTTTTATATTTATATCAGCAAACATATCCTTTATTAACAACAACTCTGACCCCTCTAAAATCTCAGTTTCAAATACTCCAGTCTCCTATGTGATAATTTTTTTTTAATTTTTATTTTAATCACATGGTGTTCATTATCATCTTTTATGAGCTTCCTTCTTCCATCAAGTCTATAGTCCAACCAAACAAATGCTACAACGAGCATAGGGGTGCATGCATCTTTTTGAATTAGAGTTTGCATTTTCTTCAAGCAGATACCCACTGATGAAATTGGTGGATTATATGGCAGGTCTATTTTTTAAGTTTCTGAGAAACCTCCAGATTGTTTCCTGGAGCGGCGGTACAGTTTGCATTTGTAGCAACAATGTATGAGGATTCCCTTTTCTCCACATACATGCCAGCATTTGTTATTTCTTTCTTTTTGATAATAGCCATACTGACTTGTGGTTTTGATTTCTATTGAATATCTCATGTGCCTGTTGACTATCTATATGTCTTCTTTCAAAAAATGTCTCTTCAGAACTTCTATCCATTTTTTAACCAGATTGTTGTTACTGAATTGTATGGTTCTTTATGTAGTTTGGATATTAACCTCTAATTGTATATATGATTTGCAAGTATCTTCTTCAATTCAGTAGCTTATCCTTTTACTTTGATGTAGTCTCATTTGTTTATTTTTACTTTCATTTCCCTGACGTTTGAAGTCAGAACTAAACCAAACCAAACCAAAATCACAAAACATTTTTAAGACTGATGTTAAGGAACTTACTGCCTATTTTCTTCTAGTAGTTTTATAGTTTTAGACCTTATATTCAAGTCTTAATTCATTTTGAGTTAATTTTTGTATATGATGTAACATAGTGGTCCAATTTTATTCTTTTGCATGTAGCTGTTAAGTTTTCCCAACACCACTTATGGAAGAGACTGTCCTTTTCCTATGTATATTCTTGCCTCCTTTGTTGTAAATTAATTGGCCAAATTTCTAAGTTAAAAACTGTGGTTCTAGCTAACTGCTCTCAAGCCTTCAAATAATACAAAGAGTAATAGAGAAATGGAAGGCAATGAATACTCAATTTAGAAATAAGGTAAAATTTGAAAGTCTTGATAGCAGCTTTGATGGCGTCTCTTAAATTATAGTTCCAGGGCAGATAGGACTGAAGACAAGACTAAAGCTTGACTGTAAGGACAGCACAATTCAATCTCCAATTAAATCTTCTGCCTTATAAGGTCTCTCATTGTAAGTGAAGGGCATTGATGGGAACTCAGAGTTTCAAAATCCCTCTGAAACTCTTTGGTATTAGAAGCCTTTTCTCACCCCTTCTGAGAGAATCAGCCTTCCTCTGCATAAATAATCCCAATGCCTGGATCTGGGGAATCACAGCTCTCTTTTGGACTCATCTACTTTACTCCTCATTGCCTCCAGATACAAGTTAAGTCCCAAATAACTGTCAGAGAAGTATAATACCCACTTATAAAAGTTTTATACCATACAGGATGGAGTGTAAATATCAATTCGGGAAAACACGTTATCATGGATGGTAATGATTTGGAATTTGATAATTAAGATATTGATACTTGTGGGTGGTGGTAGTAGTTTGTTAGATTGGCTAATTGAAGGATGGACCAATAATGAATGGATTTTTGAGATAACCTATACACAATTTCTCTGGTATTCTATAGATATTTAGGGAGGTAGTAATGTTGAAATAGATTTGTTCTGAACAAACTGTTCATCTCCCTGACTATCTGGAAAAGGGACAACTCCTTCACAAAACACTAAGAAATGCATGGCATGAGGTGGTGGTGGTTGTAGTGCAAGTATCTCACAAGAGTTCTGTATGCTGGTATGTATAGGCAATGTATAGCAATGTAATGGTAGCATAAAACCTTTGTATAACAATGTAATATATAATATTTTAAACCTCTAAATTTCCAAAAATAGAATGCTTAAGTTAGTGATAGCATATCTGACTAGGAAAGTATTATTTAGCTAGAGAAAATGTAATAAATATGATACAAAATTATAAATGTGGCATGACTATAGTATAAAAAGGTTTTGTTTTTTTTTTGTTTTTTAATCAAGTTGCATATAGTATCCCAGTTGGCAGAGGCTAAGTGGAAATGTCTAACTATCAGAGACAAGGTAAAATTGCTATAATATGACATGGCTGTTTATGAATGGTAATTGGAGTATACTATCCTTCAGCAATAGCTTATCACAGGGTTCCTAAATGTGAAATAGATAGGTGGTATACCAAGGCATTTCTTGATGTGTGTAGGAAAAAAAAAAAAATCTAGATCTGAGGGCAGAAATGTAGCCTCAATTGTGAAGTGGGAATTTGGAGCCTCTTTAGTTCAGTCCCTAGAACTCATCCAGTTTATGATTCAGAAACTCAATATCAAGGAAGAGGGCAGGTTAGCTTTCATTGATATGTTCTTTTTTATATTTTTCTTAAGTAATTTTTAATACCAATAGTCACAGCACATTTATAGCATTGTATTCTATTTTTTCATATTAATAAACATTTTAATTGTATTTTACTTTTTTAAATAAAATTTTAGTTCCAGTGAGTTAACATACATACAGTCTTATATTCATTTCAGGTATATAATACAGTGATTCAACAATTCCATACATTACTTGGTGCTCATCATAAGTACACTCCTTAATCCCTTATAATTTGTATTCTATTACATTTTTACTGGCTGAACAATATTTTCCCAATCAGATATATTACAGCTTACTTCAATATCATATTTTTAGAAATTTAGAGGTTTTATGCTACCACATATTACTATAAACATTTTTTGATAGAATCTATGAAGAGAAGTTATTTGATGAAAGAAATGAGATGTTTTATGGCATATAAGTGTTAAGCATTTTCAAATACATTTTATAATATTATTATTGAATAAATAGAGACAGGTAATGTTACTCCTCTTTGTGTCTTTTTGAAATGTTGACATTTCAGTTGAATGACAAAATATTGTTCTGGACTGATAAGTCTATTCGCAGATAAGCAAAATTAGGCTAGGAGGCATTAGACAATATAATCAAAATGGCAATTTCCTATATATAAGAAGACTTCTCTAATGTAATACTTACATTTTCCTAGTAATTATAATACACGTAAAGCTGCCTACAAATAGTAGTTCCTTCTTTCCAACTTCTGTTTTGAGGAGTTCTAGATCAGTTGAGTAATAAATTTTTGCATATTTCACTTTTTCTTAATTAATAACATTCTTTTACAAATACAAATGCCATCTATACATAATGCCCTGAAATAAGAATGCTATTCTGATCAAATAAATACAAGATTGTTATCACTACAATGTGGATATAGGATATCACCATTACATAGAATGTTCCTTTGTGCTTCCTCCTGGTCAATCTCTATCCCCCATGCTTGCACCAGGCAACTGTAAATCTGTTTTCTGTCACTGTGAAATATTTTTCTTTTTCTAAATTAGGTTCTTTTTAATTTCATATAAATGGAATGTAGTCTTCGGGGCCTTGCTTTGTTTACTTAGCACAAAGGTTTGAGGTTCATTCAAGTTGCATGTGTTAGTGGCTTATCCTTTGTTAGTGCTGAAAAGCATTCCATTGCATATATCATGATTTTCTTATTCATTCACCAGTAACTAGACATTTGCGTTGTTTCCAGTTTTTGGCTATTATAAATACATTTTCTATGAACTTTTGCTAAAATAAAATGTTATTTCAACATTAGAACTTTCGACAGAAGATAATCTTTATAATTCTTGAAACTTCAGGTTGAAGAGAAGTAGTAAAGTTTTAACAAATTCAGTAACATGGATTTCTAATGAATAAATTTGAAAAATATTAAACTAAAAATAATCGTAATCCAACTAAATAACACACATAGTTATAGTTATACCTCATAACACATATATACTGATTTTAACTTGCGTTCCGTGTACTCACTGTTGTAACTCGTAGTAGGACTAAACTGAATTATATTACACACAAGTAACACTAGGCAGCTTTTTTCACAATGTTTTCATTATTCCAGCACATATAAAATTCCTCATTCTAATGAGCTAAAG
The DNA here is from genome assembly GCF_003254725.2 of Canis lupus dingo. NCBI lineage: Eukaryota > Metazoa > Chordata > Mammalia > Carnivora > Canidae > Canis > Canis lupus. The sequence continues at coordinate 16,546,409 of NC_064274.1, read as the reverse complement.
AATTAAAAATAGTCAATTGAAAGTCAACTTTCCTATCTGGCCTTACAAAGCTAAAACATTTGAGATTTTAGTAATTTAATTGAAAAAGGGATTTCAGTTTCCCAGGTTGTAAGGTGGACCATGAAACAGTTTTACACAAGTTGTACCCTAAGCAATATTCAAGAATCTTGAGGTTAAGTGCTACAGTGAAATGTAAGCTCCCCTAAGTGCAACATTAAGAACAAATGAATGAACAATACATATTGTGTTTACCACTATTCCTCACCACAAACTCGTTTACTTTCATACCCACAAAGATTGTGTTGGTGATGGTATTTAGAAACCGTTATTTTAAATCCTTTTTCTAGATTTCATTTAATCAAGGCTTTCCCCCCTCTCCTATATTAATTGCTTTTATTCAATTCTACTGGAAACATGATCATAGGCTGAGTGAGTTGAACTAAATGTACTGAAAATAAATTGTTATATATGAACTTCATTGGGCCAGACAAATCTTTTAGAATACTAATTAGCAAAATCCTTTTTTATGGAACTAGCTAACCCATCCTGAATTAAGAAATTTATCCTTTCAGAGATTTTGAAATTACGCTGAAATTTGAAGTTCTTTTCTACTATAAGGTTTTTGTTTTGTTTGTTTGTTTGTTTTTAAATAAAGCAGCTTCAGTATGTTTGAAATCAACTTGATAGTTGGAAGGCTTTATAGTGTATATGGCTATTTGCTGAGATTTCCATTAATCCATACATCTGAATTTTATGGTATTAATGGTTACTTTGCAGCTTTAGCATAAAGCAAAATGGGTCAGCATGCCACATATCTTCCTTGAATTTCCTGTCATTTTTATTTGCAACAAAAAATTCATTTGTTTACTTCTGTTTCCTTTCCCAGTTGTAAATTTTAATGATAAAAATTAGATTTTGCATCTAAAGAACACTGATATCATGGCTAAATTTCAAAACTATTGTGGAATGTATCTCAAACCCAGAACATTTTCCAACAATTGTATGGTTTCTACAGTTATGATTTTGCTAAAACCACACACATTTAAGAAGTGCCCCTAGAAATTTCTTCAGCCTCTGTATTCATGCTCTAATTGTATCTATTCCATTATACTATTTCAGAGGTCTTGTTAAAAAAATAAGTAAAAAAGAGGAGAAGCCAAATAGTTTCATCCTTCTCTCTTGGTTTGTCTTTAGTTCTGTTAGTAAATGTCTTGCTTTGTAAAACCCAAGAGCATAAATTCAAGATTTTGGTAAAATATTTTAAGTGTATAATAAACCAAAAATTTCCGATATTACACAATTAAAATATTTGAGATTTTCATAATTCAATTTATAAAGGGAGAAAGATGCCCAAAGCCTCTAAAATCTTCAGATAGTTTTCAAGTAGTTTGGCTCATAGATAAACTGAGATTTTTGAAGTCACTTTATGTCACTTCTTTGTTTTCTCTGTCTATTGTATTTGTCTTCATGTCCTTTTAGTTTATTTTTATTTACTAAAGTATTTGATTCATACTTTGGTTGCTTTGTTTCTATTTTAATACATGGATATATATATCAATTGCTTATCTGTTAACCAAAAAAAGAAAAAAAAAAGGAACAGTAGTAAACGGTATGAGCAACATGTATATCATGATTCTTTAAAAATATCCAGATATCATTTTCTGGAGGCCCTCAAATTATTCTTTCTTCTTTCTGTACTATTTTTCTTGCTACCTGCTGACTTTATCACAGACTTGCAACAAAATGAGGACTGGGAAAGGTGCTCAATGAGGAAATGTTGTCTGGATGACTAGTCATTTGTCAAACAGCGTGAAGCAAGACTGCCATTGAGTCTGGCCTGCCACTTCATAGTGATGTATTAGTTTTTAATGTTTTAAAATAATTATAGCAAGGCCTAAGCCACCATATAAAACCACTATATAAATTCTAGTGCCATTATCAACCCCATTTTTCAGAGATCCAATCAATCAGTGGTTCTGAGTAAAACTGCACCCATTTTACCAATCCCAGAAGCACCAAAGTTCAAAGGGTAAGAAACAGCTGTCAACAGGAATCAAAAGTAAAGTGGATCTCAGAGTGACACTTCCCATTACCTCTGGAATTTCTGAGACTAATTCCTGAACTAGGGCTTATGTATCAATGTGTCACTGTTTCCACAAGGTCAGAAAATGTCAATACATATTCAATGAGTTTTAATGATGATATGAGAGCCAGGAGTAAGTCTAATATATATTTTTAAAGCTCCAAAATGCCATTCAAATCCAGTAACCTATTACCACCATTGGAGATATGTTTCAAATCTTTACTCGTTTATGAGTGTACAGTAGGATTTATAATATGATAGAGAAGGGAATCATTTAATATTGTGAATTCAGTTTTTCAAAAACAGTATCAGTCTTCTCAATTTTGAACTTCTTTTTCCTTTTTTCTAGAACTCTTATGTTTAAGTTCTTAGGAGGATATCTTAAAAAGCAGAAGGAAAAACCTGATTCCTCTCTGGTTTCTATCAGTATATTCTTTTGCATAATAGGTTGGAAAATGGCTAAAGGAATTAGATTTTGGTGTGCTCTTACTACAAGAAATTTAATGAAATAAAATACAGACATTTTATTCAGTATATGAGCTTTATATATTCAGATAGAGTTCAGTAAGTAATACAGAAAGAACTTTAACTGAAAGATGTAAAATAATTCACATACTAGCGATTATCACAACACTTCTGATTGAATAAGAAAATGTATATGAACTACAGCTCCTAGGTGTCTGTGTGTGAATGCAAATACGTAAAATTGAATGTATTTTAGGATTTACATAAAGCTTACTATTTTACTTAAGGAATATCTCCTCTTCCTCTTCTCTTCTTCCTTTAATATGCTATTTGGGTGTGGATTGTAGATTCTCTCAAGGATTTCTAAAGGCATTTTCAATCTACAGCCTCAGTAGTCACTGAGTCAAAGATTTGGGTGGAATGAATGAGCAATGTAAAAGTCAGGAAACAGGTTCATATTGCTGGGCTGAAGTGGTAAATCCAAACCATGGATGTAATGAAGTAGAAAGTAAGGTCAGGGAGGAGAGAGATCAGAATAAAATTGCAAAACAAAACAAAAAACAAAACAAAAACCTACTAAACTCAAGGCAAAAGCAGGAAGTAAGAGATTGAAAACAAAGGTTAGGAAAGAAAGTAATCAAAGCTTTTATTTATTACTATTGCACCAGGCATTGTGTTAAATGTTTTGCAAGCATTTTCCTAATCTTTACCAGTCTTATGAGTTTCCTCAGCCAACGTCAAGATCTGAGAGGAGTAGGGGCAGATGATTTTTGCTCACAAGTAAGGGAAAAGGCTAGGTGGGGAGTGAGTGACACATGTCAGAGAATCTAGGAAGCCTTAAGGTGTCTCCTCCTCCAAACACACTTCTTCCATTAAGGCTTCTGGTTTATTACTGCCACTTCATTTTCTCCCTCTGTTCTCTTGAATAGTGAGGACAAATAAGATTATTGTGGGCTGACAAGCCAAAAATTTAGGATAGACTTGTGTAAACAAAACTTAAAAAAAAAACCCAGAATAATAGTTGAAATACCTATAAAACTCAGGAAACAATCCTGATTATTTCGTATTGGAAATAATTTACTAAGACCAAGATACTTTCTTAGATGACTGTAAGAAGCAATGAATTTAAAACATAACCATTATAATTAATAGGTAATCTTGGGAGATGTAAGAAGATAGGAGAAAGGGGATAGTGCAAAAATAAGAGATTTTTTTTAAAAGAAATATTTGTTTGTTTGTTTATTTGAGAAAGAGAGAGAAAACGAGTGAGGAGAGGGGCAGAGAGAGAAGCAAACTCCCCACTGAGCAGGGCAACCGATGTGGCTCTCCATTTTAGGATCTTATTTTTTATTTTTGGATTGTTCTTGAAGATGGGCTGTGATTCTGTATACCTTAACTTCATTCTTTGGATAGTCAATTGGCATATTCATCATTTCTCTATTTTAATAATGACATATAAACTTTTTTGTTGAATCATTAAAAAATTATAAGCCCAAATTATTAGACTGTAAATAGCTATTATATTTTGTTCTTTAAATTACTTTGACAAATAACTTTGTAACTAGTAACATTAGATATACTAGGCTATTTTCAGGCAGATAAAACTTTCACTGCATAAGTTTTACATGCAAACAAAATGATGTGTTACTTTTTGTTTCCCTTTTCCCTGGGGACGTTCATTCATCTTGATTTTCTGCATAGGCCTATTGAAAATAGAAAGAATATATATTTTTTGTTTCTTCCAAGTTTCATAGACTTAGAAATTTCTTCTATGCCATATGGCAATACACAAGAGACTCCTGCAATTGTTTGAGAATGCAGGCTGCTATTCAAAAAACAGACATAGTAGGCAGTTTTTATGTGAAGATATTATTCAAGGAATTGTTATTAATATTAATTGTAGTCATATGACTAAGTTCTTGTGCAATCTTCTGCAACTTATTTTTAATTTCTTCTATTGTGTTGCTCATAGTACAAACCTATTCTAACTCTACTGTATAAGGAACTTTTCAGCAGTCTTTAGAAAATATTTCACACTTGCAGAAAATGAAATCACTGGAAGATAGTCATCTTTGTGGCTTACTACAACTCTGTTTTTTTTTTTTTTAAGATTTTATTTAATTTGTTGAGACAGAGAGAGAGAGCATGAGAAAGAAGATGTAAGTGGGGATGAGGGGAAGGATGGAGGGAGAGGAAGAAGCAGACTCCCTGCTGAGCTGGGAGTCTGATGCAGGCCTCCATCCCAGGACCATGGGATCACGACCTGAGCCGAAAGCAGATGCTTAACAGACTGAGCCACCCAGGCCTCCCTTAATAAGACTCTTTGTAACACCTTTTAGAGTCTTCTTTTGCCCAATAATCTTAGGTGGCTCTGGGAGTAACAACTTGAAGATTTTCTGATGCTTTGTGTGTGTGTATGTGTGTGTGTGTGTGTGTGTGTGTTTTACAAATGAAATTTTAAAAAATTGCAAAGATTGGACAAGGTATTTCAGGTAAATTTTGATCAGCTACTTTTTTCTTTTGTACTCTTTTCTCTTTATGGAGTAGTTGGATTCTGACCCTACCCCACCTCACTCCCCATTATCATTTTGAACATGGTCCTCCTTTAAGTATATAAAAATTTTGCTGCTGAATTTTAAGTTATTAGAATAGCCCTACTGCATTACATGGTATAATTTTATACCTCCATAAACACCAGTAATACACATTTAAATGGTTAAACTAACTTTCAGACTGCTTTTTGTCTTAATAGTACGTTACCAATGATGGGCTCTGAGCTTTTGCGTCCAAATGATTTAATTAACATTTTTTTCAGTTTTAAATTTGCCATGTGTTATATCCACCCAATGGCTTCTGCTTGAATATGTTTAAGTGTCTCCTAAGTATCTAGTGAAATGCAGTGATATAAAGCTGAATTTTACATTATATTAAGTTACTATTGTTTTTTTAATAAATTCTTTAAAATTTAATCGAAATTTATATATTTTTAATTATTGAAAATATGTGAATATGCTGTATGGTATAATATTTGGTTGAAAGTATCAAAAATCTTAGAAGTGTGCATGTATATATATAACTCAGGAGCTGCTATCTGGGATAATTTCTTAAGAAAATAACCAAGGATGCATACAAATACTGTACCAATAGAATGATTTTTTGACAATTTTATAAGCAAGCAATAATAGGAAATTTAGGAAAACAATGTATTTATGCACACACACTCATATAATATAGGTTCTTATAGAGACAATAAAGCTATGTAATAATACCTCAAGGAATAATTTTCAGAATGTGTTGATAATTTAAATTTTAAAATGTCATATACAATATGAAACTTATTTTATATCTACATATTAGTATATTTTCTGTATATTGACACTCGGTATACTCAGTGCTAAATCCTGTCAGATATATTTCTAATTCATTTTCTCTTCTATAAAAATAGAAAGGTGTTGAGATGATGGCAGCTAATGTTCTTCAGGCTAACCTGTTAGCTGGTTGACTTCAAAAGTGTCATAATAACCATGCCATCCTTCATACTGTCTTTATTTTTTTTTTAAAGATTTATTTATTTATTTATTCATAGAGACAGAGAGAGAGAGAGGCAGAGACACAGGCAGAGGGAGAGGCAGACATCATACAGAGAGCCTGAGGAGGGACTCGATCCAGGGTCTCCAGGATCCCACCCTGGGCTGCAGGTGGCGCCAAAGTGCTGCACCACCAGGGCTGCCCCATACTGTCTTTAAATAGCACACATCATATAACTATGAAATGCTGTTGTTAAATTTATAATCTAACCCGACTCTTTCATTGTGATTAACAGGTATACTCTATCAGATCATTTATTGATAAAACTCTAATCAGCATGAATAAAGTAATAAGATATGAAATTTGGGAGAAGAAATGACAATGCATACACTGATAAATAGAAAGTACATCATTTTTAAACTTGAAAAGAAAAACATAACCCTGAGAATTGTTTCAAGCTTAAATTTCCACATATTTTTGTGTGTTAAGGGGAAGTTTTCCAGCATAAGCATCTTGATTAGCAATAACACGCCAAATTGAAGATCAAAAGTACCAGATCAAAGCACTTAAAGATCAGCCTGGGAGGGTCCCTGAAAGCTTCATCTCTGTCTTCAAACCTCTCAGTCCTGCTATAGAATTCCTACAATCACTTTGTTTTTTGAGATGAGTTGACAATAAATTAAAAACAGGAAAAAACAAGTATTATAAAATTCAGCATTGTTGGAGATGCTTATCTTATGAAAAGATAGCTTAAAAGTTGGAGGTAGTGGCATTTTTCCTCCTTATAACTTATCTATAAAATACAGCACAGCCACTGTGACTTTCTCAGTGATTATCAAAATACCATCTGCACAGAAGCAAAAGAAAGGAGGAAAATGGTTTTAATAAGATTTAAAGATTTTTTCTGTGAAACTTATTTCATTTTATTTCATTAATACCAGATGTTATAATTTAAAAATTAAGTCTATATTTTTAAAAGAGGAGAATGATAACTTTATTCTACTTAGTTTTCTCATTCTTCATATCCTTTGAATTCTCTGATTTCAAATATTTTTTATTATATTCCCCTAAAACTTGTAAAACAAATTAGACACATAAAATGCATATCTAATAAGCACTGTATTTGCAGGTTTATTTAAAAATCATCTAAAAGAATAGAGTTGCATTTTATTTTATTTATTTTTATTTTTATTTTTTTAGAGTTGCATTTTAAAGTGTCATAAAGGAAAAGAAAAAATAAAAATCTGTAATTTTAAATGAAAATACTTCTTATTTTATAAGACTATTTTATTACTACTTAAAGGCAAAAAGAAAAAATTAAACAGTATAGCTTATTGATTCTTGTTTTCGAAAATCATAAATGTTGGGTTATTTTCTGACACCTTTGCATTACACAAAATTTGTTTTCACCCCTATCAACTAGTTTTGTAAAATACATAATGACATATCTGGAGGAGGTATTCTAAAGGAGAAATATACATATGTATATATAATACATAAAGGAGGAAAATATATATAATCATATATAACATGTATGTAATATGTTAATTTAAAATATGTATGCTAATTTTTTAAAGATTTCATTTATTTATTCATGAGAGAGACAGAGAGAGAGGCAGAGATATAGGCAGAGGGAGAAGCAGGCTCCTCAAGGGGAGCCCGATGTGGACTTGATCCCAAGACTCTGGGACCATGCCCTGGGCTGAAGGTAAACGCTCAACTCTGAGCCACCCAGGCATCCCCTGTATGTATGTTAGTTTTACAATAACATATCAGGAGGAGGTATTCTAAAGGACAAATATATATATACCTATATATATAATGGATATACATAACATATATAACATGTATGTAATATGTTTATAAACTTATAACACTTCGTCATGATGGTGTTTGGTATGTGGAATCATCTACGCCTTGGATATATACTTACGTCTTTATTTATAATATTCTCAGTTGATAAGCTACCTAAATTAAATGATAGTCTCAGATAGTCAGAGTTGAAGTTTAAATTGCCCTGCACTCAAGTCTTGGAGTGAAACAAGTAAGCACAGCCAGCTTACAAGTTTGACCTCTGTAATTACTGTTCATTTTCTAAGCTTTCCTGGGTGTAAATGCATGTTAAATTGCCTTTTAGTGCCAGGAATGACTTTTATCTCAGCCAAATTACTCTCTTTTGGTTCATAAGTTAGATAAGTATTCTCTGTAATTTAGTAACACAAAAGTTATTCATTCCAACTTATAAGTGTCCATCCTGGACATTGCATGTGGCCAGCTTCATTATCTTACATTATTATAAAGAATGTGTTTGTGCTATTAGAGCAAGTTTTAATGCTTATCATTTTTAATGAATTATTCAGGTCATCAAATATAATTTCCAACTTGCTTTACCCAATTCAAGTCAGCATTTGTAGAATGTCAATTGGGTCAATACTAGTTCAGAAGAAAAAATTAAAAAATCAATGAACATCAGAGTGAACATTTTAATTTTCACTCTTTAACCTAAACCATGTTCAATATTTGGAGGATTGAATATTAAAGACTTACTTAAAAATATTTAGTTTTCATAAGTGTCTCTATCTATACAACTATCTGCAACAACTACCAGGGGGCTTATACAACTATAATTGTTCTATTTCCTGGTATTGGCATAAGATTTGACCTTGTTTTTTCTATGGCTTAGAGATTAACTATATATATATACACACACATATATATATATACAGTGTATATATTAAGTATATATATAAGTATATTTCATCAATGGATGAAATGCACATCATTTTCAAAGGAAGGTTTTTCTGAGGGATAATGCTGAGTTTACAGATTCCCAGTGTGGCTGAAGCTAGTGTCTATTTAATCTTGTATTCCAGATGGCCTTTTGTGACCAAATGACTGTGAATTTAAAAATCAAGAAATTTTTTAGTCAAAAAACTAAACTCGACAAGGAAAACTGAGAGTATAATGTTATTGATTTATTTTCCTGAAAATAAGAAAAAGAGAAGCAAAAAAGCCCAGTGTCATTATGAATGTTAGCAGAATTTAAGATCTTTTTAGATAAAGGAGAAATATATATAAATTTCAAGCAAATAAAAGTAATAAAGATCTCAATTACATTTCTTTACAGAAAGAATTTTCTGTAGAGAAGATCACTACTGATGATTTAAGAACAAGGGAATTATTTAATCCTAATCTGAATGGAAGCCATTATTTGTAGTTTGGTTTGATACAGGGAAAAAAAACTCTCTCTCTCCATATCTAGATATGGGTATAGATATAGATAGATAGATAGATAGATAGATAGATAGATAGATAGATATTTATAGCTATCTCTCTATATTATATATCTATATCTATTTATCTACCTACCTATAGATACTATTTATATGTTATATGTATATATTATATAGTAAAAACAAAGGGCTAAAATAATTTATGTAAACTAACATTTATTGTTTCCAGAAAGATATAAGGAAGTTGATTGAAAAGGAAGAAATACACTGTGAATGCAATTACTTTTTTTCTTCTTTCTACTCCCTTTTTACCAAGAGCCCTGGGGAAGATCACTTACAAAAGAATGGTTTTCTTCAGGACCTGTCACCACAAATAAAGCTGGGAATAATAAATGCCTTTTCACTTAATGTTGATATGTTGTCTGAAATGGATAACCATAATTACTTGATCTGGAGAATAAAAATCAGTGTGACTGGCTTTTGGAGTTAAGGTTTTTGAAAGGCTCATGATATATGCTGTAAGCAACACATATCTGCCTAAACAGACAAACATTCATGCACCTATGAAATATAATCATCAGTCAGATACAAATCTACAATTTTTTCAAACAATTCTTAAATCCTCAAGAATGCTGGAGGACTTGAAAACACAACAGATAAAGAATATTTTGATAATTAATGCCCCCTAAAACAATTGGTCTTTATCTAAATATTTGTCCTGCCACTCCCCTGCTTAAAACACTCCAGTGACTCTTCATTACTACAAAGTAGAAGCCAAAAATTTAATGCCTAATTTCATCTGAACTCATGGACCTCTCTGACTTCACCTACTAAGCTGTCCTTCTGGCTTTTTGGAGCAAGTCATTGTATTTGTGATTCCCTACAACTAACCACCCTTCTCCCAGATATCTCTACAGCACATTCCTTTCCATCCTCCAAGTCTTTGCTCCAATATCAAATGCTTAGAGCCTTACTTAAATGAACATGTTGAAAATTGCAACCCTTCCACATGTACTTTAAATTCCCTTCTCTCTGAGCTAGTTTTTCTATAATATTTGAGTTCTGACATACTGTGTTATTTATTTATTTATTTAGCCTACTGTTTTTTATGTCTCCCTTCCCTAGAATATAAGCTCTATAAAAGCCTAACTGTTTTTCTCAGAAAGGTATCTCCAGTTGCTTGAATAGTGCCTGTCACATTGTAGACATCCAATAATGTTGAATAAATGACTGATTTTTAATTTGAACCCCAAACACTTAGCTTTAAAGTACATAAAACATGTTTTAATCTCAAAAGAAATGTTTCTGTGAATTATAAAATGTACATAAAAGTCACTGAGTTGATTGAAGAAATGGTATCACAGAGGAATTCAGGCATATATAATAGAGCTTTCATATATTCATTAAGGTACCTAATGAAAAGGTGCACTTGTCTAAATGGTCAGTTGTCTTAATGAAATAAGGCAACATGATTTTATATATGAATTCTGTTTATTTTCTCAGCAGAGAAATAAACCAGTCTGAGAAAATAACAAAGATGTTTTAGTATCTGTTAAGACAATGAATGCATGACAAACTTAACACTTCCTTTGTTCAAGATAGCATTAAATAAAGGAAGTTTATTCCCAATGTTAAATTTGTAGCCAGTGGTGTAGTTAATTAAGAGAAAATGTCAATAGAACTTAACATTGTCACAGGATAATGGTTCCTGCTGCTAGATATATGTCAAGAGAAAGATAAATAAGATGAAGTGATTTATTAAGCAGTGCCACACTCCAGGCAATGCATTTCTAGAGGATTATAGTACTCCTTGGGTGGTGATGTAAGGCAGAGGACTGAAAACTAAGTGGCCTTAACTCTTCGGATAGTATAACAATAGAATAGAAATGTGGTGCTTGCAGACAGTCCTGCTGATATAGCAAAATTACTTTATATTTAGAAAGAAAGAGACCATCATGATATTAGAAAGGATCTATGTGTACCCTTACCCTGATGAGCACTGAGAAATGTATAGAATTGTTGAATTGTTATATTGTATTCCTGAAGCTAATATAACTCTATATGTTAAAATGTTAATAATACTTCTCTAATAATAATAACAATAGTAAATTAAAACCACAACAAGGTACCACTATATCAGAATAAATGGATACTGAATTTTGTGAAAAAAAAAAAAAAAAAAAAAAGAAAGGATCTATGGTAGAAGAGAACACTGTCAACAATTCTTCATAACTTTGCAGATAATTATTTGAAATCAGACTATTTCAAAATGTAAAAGCCAAAAATATTAGGATCACCTCTCCTTAAAATACAGACTTTACAAAAAATTCTCTTTTAGGCAACAAATGAATATTTAATACGGCAAAAACTGTATTAAAATAATTTTTGGAAAACCATACAAAGATCTTTTATTCTTTTTCAATAACTTTAATAATATAATTTATTTTTAGATTGTTAATATTGATAATCAAATAGTATCAAAGACAGTTTTAATTTAGAATCAACCTTGTGAATACTGGAATGGCATATTATTTGATTTAACTAACAAATTTAACTTACAATACTATAATGGGCTTTGATTTTCTCAGATGGTAGTCACAAATTTTATTGGTTATTTAGAAATTGTTTTCTTCTTCAAATTGACCTTATATCTGGTTTTATAGATTCTAATGCTGTGATGATATAAAGGGACCATATACTTAACTATATTATTTATAACTTTAATATCACCTATGTTAAATACTATACTATTTATAACTTTCCTGTGTATTATATTGTATTTCAAAAGTATCTATAAGCATACATGTAAGTTAATGTAACTATATTTCAGCAATTTTCTTAAGTTTAAAGGAATTGCATCAATGTATTTAAAACTTTAGCATAGTATTTAACATAGGTGATATTTATTTTTCATAGGCAAGATTGCTTTTAGTTTTATCACTATATTAAGCAATCAAATAGTAATTGACATTGCAAAAGAATTAAACCAGACCATTACCTTACACCATATATTAAAATTAATTCAAAATGGATTAAAGACTTGAATGTAAGATCTGAATCCATAAGACTCCTGGAAGAAAACATAGATGGCAAACTTCTTGACATTGCTCTTGGCAATGATTTTTTTGGATCTGACACCAAAAACAAAGGCAACAAAAGGAAAAATAAAACAAGTGGGACTATATCAAACTGAAAAGCTTCTGCACAGCAAAGGAAACCAACACAATGAAAAGGCAATGTATTGAGTGGGAGTCAATAGCTGCAATTATATATCTGATAAGAGGCTAATATTCAAACTATATATAAAAAAAACCTTCATACAATTCAATAGCAAAAAACCAATCTGATTAAATTTGGGCAAAGGATCTGAATAGACATTTTTCCAAAGAAGACACCTGAAAGGTGCTCAATATCACTAATCGTCAGGGAGATGTAAATTTAAATCATGAGGAGATATCACCTCACACCTATTAGAATAGCTATTATCAAAAAGGAAAAAATAACAAGTCCTGGCAAGGATGTGGAGAAAAGAGAACCCTTGTGCACTGTTGGTGGGAATGCAAACTGGAGCAGCCACTCTGGAAAACAGTATGGAGTTTCCTCAAAATATTTAAAACAGAATTACCATATGACCTAGCAGTCCCACTATTGGGTATATATGTAAAGGAAATGAAAACACTAACTTGGAATAATGTATATACTCCCATGTTCGTTTCAGCATTATTTATGATAGCTAAGAGATAAAACAACCTGAGTGTCCAATAAGACAGATGAATAGATGAAGAAATATGTCATACATGGAAAAATATGTTATATATGCATATATATTTTTTCATTCTTTTAAGGCTGAATAATATTCCATTGTATATCATGGAGGAAAATGAAATCTCGCCATTAGTGACAACATGGATAGAACTTGAGGGCATGTGCCAAATGAAGTAAGCCAGAGAGAGAAAGACAAATACCATATGGTCTCAGTCACATGTGGAATCTAAAAAGCAAAACTGAGCACACAGATACAGACGACAGACTGGTGGTTGCCAGAGGCAGTGTGGGCCAAATGGGTGAAAAGAAGCAAAAGGTGCAAATTCCAGTTATAAAATAAATAAGTCACAGGGATGTAATGTACAGCAGAGTGACTATTGAAAATACTGCTGTATTACATATTTGAAATTGCTGAGAGTTCTCAGCATAATTCTCATCATAAAAAATTCTTTTTAACTATGTGTACATATTAAATAGATTTATTGTGGTGATCATTTCACAAAATATACAAATATCAAGTCATTATGTTATATATTTGAAACTAATGGAAATGTATGTCAATTATGCTTCAATAAAAAATTATTAAATATTCTAAGTTTCAGTGCTGGCATTGTGAGTGTAATAAGCAAAAACCAAAGTTTCATCATCATCATCATTACTATTTCAATTCTGGAATGGATCCAAATGGTAATAAACTGCCATCAACGGCAGTTTGTAGCATTGATTAGTTTAGGAAAATTAGCCTCCTTCTATATGATGTTCATACTCAATTTTGTGCTATGTTAGGTACAGATTTCAAGACATAATTCCAAAAACAAAACACATATTTACACCGTTTTTATAGATTAGTTCTCCTAAAATTATTCAATCGTTTTAAGGACTTAATATGTAAACTGGAAGCGTCCTGAATCAAAACTTCCAATTCCATTCAATTTCATTTCATTATTTGTTGCACCTTGGGCCCTTTTATGGTACAGTTTATCACAATACATGTGATAATGATGTACAGACGTAGGAAAAATGCTTTTAGTTTTTCATATCTGGCTGAATGACAAAGTTATTATGAATTTGTTAGTGTATGACTTTTACTATTAGCATTTCCATTAGCTAGACTTGTTTTTCTAATATATTTCCTTATGCCTGATTATAATATGCTTCTTTAAAATAATGCTTATTTTCTGTGAGGTAATTTTGAGTATATAAAGCATTACACAATGTGGTTGATTCTATCTCTTGCTGAGGCCCACAAAAATGTTGAGGTAATTAGAATTATAATGTTGATGCCTATTTTATGTCATGCACACAGTTTTAGGTGTTTATATCCATGAGAGATTAATTTTTCAAACACCTGATGAAGTAGGCAATTATTATTCAGGGAATTGAGGCACCTAGAGTTTAAGCGACTTGTCCAATGTCAGATAGCTAGTAAATGATAGATGTAGGATTTAACACTGAGCTGTATTTCTATCTCAAGAAAACAAAGATAGAAAAATAATTCTTTTCATAGATATTGCTATGACAGAATCATACAATCTTAGAGCTGAACATTTTTTAAAGTAATCTAGCACTTTATTTTATAGATCAAAAAGCAAAGATAAAGTGGGTTGATTGGACGATTCATTTCTTCCATTGTCACTAGGTGAAAAATTGGATCCTAGTCTGTGTTCCTTATTTTGATAGGTCATGATTTTATATGTATTTGGCCTAATTGCAATGTACCAAATAGCAGCATATCTGTAAACTCCAAGCCCATCATGATTTGAGCTTTCCTTAACCTGATAGTTATGATTCTGTGATGGAGCCATGTGTTTACCAGTTTATTTCTCTTGTACATTGAAAGCTCCATGAAGACAGACACCATGCTGTCTTCCTCACTCTTGTGACTAGATAAATAATTCTTACTTAATAACTAAACAGATGTTTTCTGGAGAATAAAGAATTTGAGATAGTAAAGGCAGAAGAAATCCTTTTAGTACACGTTAAAGGAGAGCTTAAACAATGGATATAAACATTAACTGCTAGAAAACAAGTGAAGCAGACAGGACAAACTGCATAGCTGTCCCAACTGGATTGCTAATTTAGAGTCTAAGAGACAGAGTTGTAAATATAAAGAGACTATAAATTTTGGTCACAGCCACAAATCAAAGAGCAATTTTATGCGTCCACGGAAATATGGGTCATGCTTGATCTTTTGTTAAATCTTAAAAAAACGAACAATTGTCATCAAGAAATGTAGCTTACAAATAAGGGACACTATTATATATGATAAGATATGTAATGTGAATTTATACTTTATATTACACATTGTAGTTTTGCTGCCTTCAAATTGTGAAACATTAAAGTAAGGGCTATGCCACATTCAAGAGTATTTAACAAAAGTATCACAGGACTTTATTACTCATCAATTTTGTAAACCAGACATTATAGTTGGATTATAAGTATGCATCTTAGAACCAGGTTAAATGCTAGTCTTAATTTTCAAAGTATGCTGATACTGTTTTTGAAAGCAGGGATCAGTTTCCCACAGTTTTTGAAATATAACCATCACTATTAAACCTCTAAATACATATTTATAGATGAAGGGGAAAATGGATTCAGGTCAAACAAAAATGGAATTTCAAAATTTATATTCTAAACTGATGGTCTCTAGTGCCATCTATAGGGTATTTTTTGTTGTTTTTGTTTGTTTGTTTGTTTTTACCACCTATAGTCTTCTGATCCCCATAGTTTAACTTTGATCAATCCTAAATTATCTTTAGAATAAATTTATCTTTGGTGATGTCTGACCCAATCCTTATGACTTAAGCTGAGGGGTTTTGTAACATGGTACTGCAAATACTGAGTACTACTATGATATCAATGCTATTATTTCTAAGGACCTGTGATACCTCCTTTTTGATAACTTAAATTTAGATTTTAAAAACTATTTTTTTCTTAAAGCACTTGAGGAAGGAGGGAAAACAACTCAGAATATCTTAAAATCACTTTTTAGTTTTTTTTATGGCTTGCAGAAAACCACTCCTTTGTTTCATTAAATAATAAAATAATGCTTTTAATTATAGTATACATTTTTTTCAAAGATTTTATTTATTTATTCATGAGAGACACAGAGAGAGGGGTAAAGACATAGGCAAATGGAGAAGGGGAACCTGATGCGAAACTTGATCCCAGGAACCTGGAACCCTTAACCACTGAGCCACGCAGGTGTCTCTATAATATACATTCTTAAGCAGTCTGCAGAAGTCTAGAAAATGTTTTAAACAGTTCTTGTTTGATAAGCATTATATAAGTAGAAATCTGATTTTTGCCTCAAAACTTTGATTACTTTCAATTCTGCAAAAGCCAGTTTAGCATGAGAAAGGATTGTCTGGCTCAAATCATGAGGAGCTGGTAGTAGAATAAATGAAATTCAGGGGTATATTACATACATATAATTCATGGAATAATTGCTTAGGAGCTCAGTACAGTTCATTGGAAATGTAAACCATTGGATTCCAATCTTAGGATCACTGCATTGTTTTCCATCATACAAATTACTCATTTCCCACACTCATAAGGATAGACTGAGAATAGCAGCTGAGAACGTGAAAGTTCAACTTTTTTTTTTTCTTTAGTGGTGAATTCTGGTGATAAAATGGAAGGAAATGAACACCTTGTCATGTTTTAAATCAGCATGGGGGAAATTCTCAAGTGGATATGACAGCTCTCAGAGTGTTTGGCGCTCTCTTAGTTAAGGACTGCCAATCATAATTAGCAACAACAGAGATGTTTTTTTGAACCTAAATAAAAATTACATAGAGCTTTTTTGAGTTAATGTCTGTAAGAACAGAACGTAGAAAGAAATTTGTCTCTATAGTCCAGTTAGCCTGTCACTGGGAATTACTTTCATTTTCCCCATGTACATTAGGGTCAGTAAACAACAAAGCTAGCCAATATCATTCTTGTTATATTCAAATTGAATGTGAAATATCAGATAACATTACAAAGGAATGGCTTTAGCTACTACACTACAAGGTTTGTATCCTTTGGGGTTTTGCAACCAGCAAATTGATAAGTTTTGTATATTTTATATCTATACCATTAAAATGGATGTCTTTTTTGAGTTATTTTTCTATGCAGAGTTTTAAAGAGATGCTCTCTCATCAACAATCTCTTTAGTTGCCTAATTCGATAGAATGATTCTTCTTTTTGTGAAAATGAGAAAGTTGTAATTCTCTGTAACACTACAATCCATCTGGCAGTGGAAAGAGCTCTTAATTTTCTTCCAAAAATTGTCCTGGGATCTCAAACACTGTGGGTTGCCTCTCCTGTTAACTCTTGCACATCAGCCATCAAGTTATCTTCTACTATTCCTAAAGGCCCCCTTTCTATTAATCACTGGCATCTGTGGAGCTGTTTGATATTTAAGAAAGCTATCAAAGGAATTTTCCTTCTTTATTCTTTCCAATAATGCTGTCTGCTCTTCTCATCGGAAATGGTTTTTATGGTCCCATTTGGCTATGGCCCATTTAGATGGTTCCAAGCAAGACTGCAAGAACTGTGTCTTTCTTATTTATGACCATACTCTGAACATCTAGGTTGGGCATGATATACAGCATACCCAAGACATAGTAAGGAAATCAGTTAATGTGGTTATTCCTTGTTTTCCTTTTGTTCTTCCCGTTCCTGGCATATAGTTGGTGCTCTCTTAGTTAAGGACTTAATAAATGCTTGCTGGTAAATAAACATGTCATAGCTTCAAATGTTTTCTGTGACTATATATATTTATACTTCCTACAATCAGACAAAAGCATCTGAAGCAAACTCTGAAATTTTCCTTTGCAAGTAAACAGCAAAAAAAATTGTATACAAGCACATATGTGAAAAAGTCATAGAGGCTTCCCACCCCCCAGGCCCAGATGATATTAAGAGTCACTGCCCATAAAGCTAATATAAGGGATATTCAAAAATCAAACCCTAGTTGTTTAAGTATGTTGATTGCAGAGAGATGCATGTAGACATGGAAATAAAGGAGGATATAAAATGACAACAAAACTTGCATAAAATTGGTCTCTCATTCATGCATTTAACTATCTAATTCACAAGCTTTAATGTTTCAGCCAAACAGATGTAGTAGGTTTATCTCTATAATGGGCCATACTGCTTTTGCACAGTTGGATTCCCTGACTATTTTTCCAGAATGCTTTGAAGTTACAGACTTTTAAAAATCAGAATTAGTAAACAACTGACACATGTTTAACATTTTTCTTTTACCTATCCCTAAAGTCTTTTTTTCAGAAATTTATCTGATAATACATGAAATGCTTTTTATCCCTATTCAACCTGGTCTAGTGGCTCAATAAAGACTGTAATTCTGAATAACAGCTGTACTTCTTAAAAAGACTATATTTTTATTGAAGATTATTACTACCTTTAACTCCATGCCTGTGCACGGACTCTGTCATTGACTAATTCTTTTTTTCATAGGGTTTAGGAGCTTTTTCTAAATTTATTTTTTAATCCAAATGTAAAGATGCTTTCTGTACCTTTTAACAAATTCACCTTTTCATTGTTAGGAAGTGGAAGAATGGCAGCATTTCAAAGATGAAGTAGTTAATCATATGCAATTCAGCATTATCCATCACTAGGAATTTGTATAAATGTACAATCAACCAACAGGCTGTACAATTCATTTAAAGACCTAGTTGGGATGAAAAAGTGCTTATCATATTTATAACTTTTGATATCTGTGTCATGTTTACACAACTAGAAAAGCATGCTAACCATATGGATAATTTTACTTATATTTTTCTCTTGGATACGCCCCCAAACTTTCTAAATTTTGGCTACCTATAGGCCGAGTTCAGAAAGCATGTCAAATCCTCAAAAATAAAGTTTCAACAGATTGGAGATCTTATTTATAAGTTCCTCATCTTAGCTTCCTAGTAAAATACACTAGTAGAGACATTCTGAGTCACTTCCTGTTAGGTTTAATGAGTTTAGATCATTGGGGAACAAATTATAATCTAATAAACACAATATTGCAGTTAACACTAACACTATGCTTTGTTTAGTTAACTATTTAGCATGTATTTATTCATTTAGTTGATCATTTTTCATTTATTGAACACTTAATATGTACAAGACACTGAACTGTAGGCAAAGGGACTATAAAGGTAAGCCACTTTTATGCTCAAAGGACTCAGAAACAAATGAAAAAATGTCAATTACATAATAGTTTATGTGTTATGATAAATATATCTTCAGAAGCATAGAAGATGGTCCCTAATCCCAGCAAATATTTCCTAAAAGAAGCAAGATCACAGCCAGAATTAGAGGATGCATAGCAATTTGCCATATGAAACCAAAGAGTACAAATAAAGATTAAGCAGCTTAGTAATAAAGGCACTTCAGGAATTGAAAGGAGCAGACGTATGTGGCAGAGAGTCATGATGGCAGTCTTATGTCCAAGGGACAAAAGCCATTTGGAATAACTGAACAATTAAATGTGAGGCATGAGTGGTAAGAAATTAGAATTGAGCCCTGGACTGGAGCCCGATAGTGGAATATTATTCATGTTCTAAATAACTCAGACTTGTAAACTGTGGGCATTGAGGAGCCATGAAAATATTTAAAGAATGGGAATTATGTAGTTAGCTCTCCCTGATAGAAATAACTTGGATATATCTGCAAGTATGTGGAGCATATGTTTGCAGGGGACAAAATTGAAAAAAGAAAGATTTGTTAACAAGATTCCTGTAGTTCAGATGAGAAATGAAGTAGGCCAAATCTAGGTAGCAGTGTAGGCTCATCAGTCTAGGTGAGACAAGATTTCAACTTCTAGAAATATTTAGAAGGTAAAATTCATAGGACTTGGTTATGGGATATAAAGGATAGAAGAAAGAGAAATCCAAACTGTTTTCAAAGTTTCTAACCTGTATACCTGAGTGGCTGGTAATGCATCAGCTGGAATAGAGAATATGAGAAGCTACAAAGTTTTAAAGTGTAAAATGAATCAGTGTTGGAATTCATGGTGCTTTTGCTATATCCAGAGACTGGTCTAGTGGGCAGCTGGATATACAAAACTAAAATTAAAGAATAGGTGATACAGATTTGGGGGATCAACTGCATATTAGTGGTTATTAAAACCATGTGCAGAAAATTGGGCAGATTGGGAAGAAGTAAGATGAAAACAGAGGTTAATTATATCTAACTATACCAACTTTTATTTTTAGTCAGTACTCCTATCTATCAACATCTCCTAGCTATTTTTCCTCATATATTAACAGTTTTGGCACATGGCTCATTTTTTCTCTCCCGTCTGAACTGACCATCATTGCAAATAGTTTAATCAGTCCTCTGTGCTCACAGTTCCTTGATCAGCTTTGTTTTTTTAATTTATTTTTATTATTATTTGTTATTATTATTTTTTTCCTTGATCAGCTTTGAAGTCCTTTACCGAATCTTAACTTCAGGAATTGATAAATACAAACTTCAAACTCCCTCACACTGATGTTTCCACTTTTGTTCTTTGGCCTCCTCAAAAACTTTATTATCTCCCACTACTCCTCTATTACTTTCCAATCTTACTCTTACTGCATTATTATTGGTCTTTCTATTTTTTTATTGTTTCATGTACCTGAAGAGCTACCATTTTAATCATTATCTTGCCAATAATCTAAAATATTTGCCTTGTTATCCTTTTTCCATGTGCCTAACTACCCACAGCTAAGTCTGATTTGTTCTTATGTTTTATTTGATAAATAATTATGTGACCCTTATATAAGTTATTTTATATAAGAACTTCATAATCTTTAGCCATTTTAATTCTTATAACAAAGTCATGAGATGGTCAAAACCAGGATTTTCCCTGCAAGAAAAACTCACACCATCATACAAATTTGTGATCCCCAATCTAGGCAATAACATTTCTATGTTTACTTTTTTAATATTTAATTTATTTATTTGAGAGAGAGAGAGAGAGAGAGAGAATGAACAAGCTGGGGAGCAGCAGAAGGAGAAGGAGAAGCTTAGCAGGGAGCCTGAGATGGGGCTTGATCCCAGGACCCCAGGATCACAACCTGAGCTGAGGGCAGATACTCAACCGACTGAGCCATCTAGGGGCTCCATCATTTTTATGTTTCATTGACTCTTTTTTTCTCTTTTTTGGAATGCTCTCTATGGAAAAATTATCTACCATCCTGTGAGAAAGGCCAAGCCATCCCATGAAGAGAGAACATAGAAGAAAACGGAAACTACCAGCATCAGCCACCAGACATGTAAGTGAAATGCACAAGCCTTCAGATGAGTTCATCTTCAGACCTTAAGTCGTCTAGTTGAGTACTCAGACATCACTGAGTAAAGACAAGCCATCCTCCCTATGTCCTGTCTAAACTTCTGACCCATAAATTTGGTTGGTTTGGAGGAACTGGTTATCCAGATATGGTCACTGGTATACAACCAATAACAAGTTTTTTTTTTTTTAAATTTTTATTTATTTATGATAGTCACACAGAGAGAGAGAGGCAGAGACACAGGCAGAGGGAGAAGCAGGCTCCATGCACCGGGAGCCTGATGTGGGATTCTATCCCGGGTCTCCAGGATCGTGCCCTGGGCCAAAGGCAGGCGCCAAACTGCTGCGCCACCCAGGGATCCCAACAAGTTTATTTTTAAATCCAATAAATATCTTTCAAGTCTTAATTTTACTTGATTTTTTGAAATGTCAACATGGTCAACCAAACCCTCCATCTTTAAATATTGTCTTTACTTGGTATGTATACCACTGCATGGAATACATGGTACTTGAGTCTTTCTCATTACACCTTGTCAGTTACCACTGAAAACTCCTCTAATCCATTCCTTTTCTAAGAGCTGTGTCCTCGGCCCTCTCTGGGCCAGTGGTCTCAAATAAGAGTATGCATCTGAGAACAACTACTCAAATTTAATGGCAAATCTAATAGCAAGTGTGAATAAAAAAATTGAGATTTGCAAACATTAAGGCAAACATGTCGTGTATCTCTACTGTGATACGTATTTCTCCTCTTCAATACATGTGACAGGTTTGTAAAAAACTATCGATCCACTAAGTATTCTATTATTTCATTCGTACAATGGCAATAGTCTCAAATAAGGAATTCAATAAGTATTACTCTATTCTAAAATGATGAAAGTCAAAGAATTAACTAGACATTTTAAAGAGTAGGGCAGATTAAATATTGAATAACAAAACAAAGACATTCTTTAGAATATCATGACATTGTAAATTAAATCATTGGTAAAGATTAAATATTAAGATGAAAGATAAGACAAAAGTTTCTTATCGAATCTTAAATTAATCAAAGTTTTTTCATTATCATTAAATATTTTTAATACATTGAATAATGTCTCTGAGCCAAGAACCAGTCTCAGCATGTCTTACATATGTAAATAATTAAACAGTATCTGCTCTGGTAGTAAATTGTTTCATCTTAGTAAGACTATTTCTCAGAATGACAGAGAAAGGGTAAAAAAAATTAGGTGGTGGGGAGGAGGGGAAATCTGATCTTGACTTTCTTGTGAACCTCACCTCTGACATTCATTTTTGGCTTTGTTGATGAAATTGAACCTACATCAAAAGATAATGAACCATTTTTGTGGGAAACCTGCTGTGTTTGAGATCCTCTAGGAAAGAGTAGGAAATGTTCTTTTCTGAGCATTGCTGTGAAGACCCTTTAGAACGCTTATTGATGTCAGATACAGAACATTCTTAACTAATTTATGGCTTTTGAAACATATTCCTTTTTCATAATAAAATGTATTTATTCTCCTTACCTTGCTGTACAAAGGATCCATACACAAACCACATGGAGTTGTAGAGAGTAGTAGAAGTCATTGATCCCATTTGTAATCGTGGGGGATTAAGCCAATTCAAGAGGTAGACCAGAAGACCCACCAGAAGAACAGTGCCAGCTATGCAAGCCCATAGAGAGAGATCAAATGGTGCAAGACAGGCAAACATATCCACTGTCTTTTCAGCCCTTCGAAGTAGTACTCCCACTGAGTAGTCCATATAGCGTGTTGTAAAGTCCACCACATTCTCACGATCTGGGGTGATAGTTAAAGCAGAAATCCCTATGTCGGCTCTCTGAGAAATTGAAAGAGAAAATATTAAATTAACAATGTGAAAAACAATTTGATTTGTGATGTTTCAGCTTGCCTTAAGGAAAAGAAAATAGATGCCTGAGGCAACATCTTTAGTCTTTTTATATAAACCAAAAAACACTGCACAGACTTCTTAGAGGGAAACTCTGTGTGAATTTTGCATTTCTTACTACAAACCTTGCTCTACAAGAGTCAGATAAATTACCTTGTTCATATTATCAGTGCATGTGAAATCAGTGAAGAATATTTCAGACATAGATAACACCTGAAGGGAATTGTCTGTTTTCCTTGGGTCATTTTATCAAAGCCATATTTAACACAGTAGCAAAGGTAAGACTTATTCTAAAGAATTCTTTCTCTTCCAAGATATTTAATTATGTTCTTAACGTGTAAATTATCAGGCCGGTAATTAAAATAAAAAACAAAAAACAAGACACCTCAACCTAGCATTTTACCTTTGGTTTAGACTTCTCTGCATCAGAATTTATATTATTAAGCTCTAAATACATTGCAGTTCGTTAGAACTTTCATATAGCACTAAGTTATAATGCCATTTGCCAAAAGTCTCAACTATGATTTTACTGTATAAACCTCAGAAATGTTTTAATGAAAAATTAAAGCTTAACGAGACATAATTTTTCTTGGAAAAACAACCCTTCTTTTCAATGTGTATCAGTGATAGCGCTCTAAACTACAGTACATTCTATTTTACTTATTTGAACCTCACAGCAAAATTGCTATGTACTATTGCGATCACAGAACAAATGAATTACATTTAAATTCTATGATATGAGAACACACATTTAAATATCTAAAAGATATATTTTGTTTGAAATAATGATCCATGGCTATGACTAAGGCTGTGGGAAGCTCCTTCCAGACAAATACTATATTAAATTGTTGAACATTTTTGTTATTATTTTGTTATAATACATATTTATTACGTTATTATTATTGTTTTATGAAGGAGTGAGTATGGAAACTGGTTTTATTGCTTTTGGAGACCAACACAAGCAAGCAAGCAAGCAAACAAACAAAAACAACAATATGAAAAGTAACATACCTAATGGAATGCTAAACCAGTTCAAATAAATCTAGTCTGAAGTAATAATGGCTTCAAAACTATTCTAAGCTAAATTTAAACCTCTTGTGTTTTTTTTTTTTTTTTAAGATTTTATTTATTTATTCATGAAAGACGCACACAGAGAGACAAAGAGAGGCAGAAGGAGAAGTTGGCTCCCTACACGGAACCCAGTGTGGGACTCGATCCCAGATCCTGGGATCACTCCCTGGGCCAAAGGCAGACGCTCAATTGCTGAGCCACCCAGGCGTCCCTCTCTTGTGTGTGTGTGTGTGTGTGTGTGCATATACATTTTACACATATATATCAATCCATATATATTTGCTGTTGGCCCAGTACTAATTAGTTAAATAAATTTCTTATTTAATCCTTCTAATACATCATGAATTATGTGTTTTCCCCTCCATTTCATAGATAGGGAAACCACAAAGAATTAAGTAACTCATTAGTGCTCATAGTTAATAAGTATAAAAGCCAATATTAAAGCTCAGTTTTCTTACTCCAAACCTGTCCTCATAACCACTTACCCTATTGCATAAAATTCTTCATTTTCCAAATAACTCATATGGTAGGTGGTTAAAATAACTAGGACAATTTTTACCTTAAAAGAGTCTAAAATTTTGTGGGTTTTTTATTGCGCTATTTATATTGCAACAAGGCCATGTTAGTAATAAACACTGAGTTTATACTTATAGAGAGGTATTAAATTTAATAACACTACATGAAAATGAACTTTTTTAGAAAAATAATTATTATTGTTTCCAGCTCACGTATTTATTTTCTATAGCTAGATATTAGGAAGCAGGTCTTTTCAGACTGAAAATCTAACCTGGATCCTTACATCTTCAGTTCTATCTATTCTGAGCTTCAGTTTATTCATTTGTGAAATGAAGGTACCTAAGTTTAGTGTGATTATTGTGAGTTGACACATTTATCTTAATACTAATGGTGAATAAATATCTCTCCAAGATTCAATTAGGCTTTCAGAAGTCGCCTTTAATTTTTCAGGACATTACAGTACTATGGATCAGTAATTTAGTAATTAATTGACGGACTAGTAACCTAAAGCATTTTATGACTAAATTAAAATCAGAAAATTTCACCTAAGGCAGAACTTACTGACAAGTTGACTGAATATTTGTAAATATTCATCAATATTTTGTTGATAATTGTTTAACAAGTAAATGATTATGAATTGGAATAGTCATACAGTGATTCTACTAATAGATACTTTTAAGTATCACGAAGCAAATTTCTATAATGGAAAATAGATATCTAAGGAATACTGTGCACTTTCGAAAAAGGAAATTGATTTTATTGTATGTGCTAAAATATTTATTAAACATAATAATTGCCTGTCTTTTTTTTATGGAGAACTTCCTAAATTCTGGTCCACTTTTAATACTTGGCTAGAAATTCCCAGTCTCCCTCTGGAGGACATCTCAGAATCATTTAATGGCCTTTTCAAACTGCACAAGTACATTTACATTCAGACACAACATAAAAACATATGCGCATATTTTCCTATTTCTGAGATTTCCTATTTCTGATGAAGTACTTCATCTTCTCCTTCAGAATCAATAATATAGCAGATCATTGTGCTTGATATGAATATGTGATAATCCTTACTTGTATGAGAGAAATTTTACTGGAGCAGAAAAAATAAAACAAGAACCACTGATTCAGAAAGATAGCACAAAAACTTCTTGAATCTTTCAAAACTACCAAAAATTATTAGAAACAAATGATAATTTGTTATCATTCACTTCCCTTCCTCATTCACTGCTTTCCTTCCTTTCTTTCCCTTTTCTCTTTATTCTTTTCTCCTTCTCTCTCTCCATTTCTTCCTTTCTTCCTCATCATTTATCTGTTTATGTATGCATACATGTCAATTCATTTGTACAGTTTCTATTTTTCAAATCTTTACCTCATTAAACCTTTAATCTTCTCAGTACACCCCCACCCCAACTCTTGGAAGATGACCTTTACTGATATTTTGTGGAGAACATAGATATCAGTTTAAAATTCAGACTTATTTCTATCTCTCAATCTATACCCCATTCTATTTAACCGTTATCTCTCAACTTATTTAAAGCTATTTAAATCCCTATTCTATTCTATTTAACTTCTATTTACATTGGAGGAGCTGTCTTCCCAACCCTCTATCCATCAGTAAACTTATTAACCAATCCCCCCTTTCAATTATTTAAACTCCTGTTGTTTTTTTTTAATGTATTAAACATCATCCTAACAACTGTAAATTTTCTATGAAAGGATTCTGTAATTCCTTTGCATTAAAATAAAAACAAAAACAGAAAAGCCTGTCCTCCCCTCCATGACTTCTGAATCCCAGTTATACTTTCTCTCCCCCTTTTTACAATTTTCTCTGAAGATTTGTCTCTATTTCCAAACTTCCTAGCGAGTCTGGAAGATTCTTTCGTACCCATATTGTTAAGTACTCTGTTACTCAATGAACACAGCACTTCTTTATTTTTGCATTGCTGAGTGAAATGGACGCAACTTAGTGCTCATCTGTTTAGGTTTCTTGACCTTTGACAGTGACTACTCTCTCCATCATAAGCATTCTTTTCCTTGGATTTCATGACATGATATAAACTACTTTTTCAGTTCTTTTTTCAAGCTTATGTTAGCAATCCTCTGGACTTGGGCCTTACAGACTTTTCTCATTTGAGATCTGCTGCCTAGGCAATCCTTTTATATCCATTACTTCCATCGTCCCCATTTATATATCAGATTTACAAATTTATTTTTCTAGGTATATCTGAGTTCTACAGTCTAGACTGATTTATGTAACTACATTTCTATTAGATGTCTCAAAAATACCTCAAATTTAATATGGCCAAGGCCATATTCATGGTGTTCAACTCTAACCGGTCCTCTTCCCATGTTTCCTGTTTCAATGAGTATCTTTTCACATAAGTCTTAAAGCTTGGTGGTCTCATTATCTTTTCCAATCTTATGCCTCCTATCCTGTCTATCACTGTTGATTCTACCACCTAGGAATCCTAATAACCATTCACTTCTCTATTATTTCCAGCTCTCACCATTGCTTTTATGGGCTCATTATCAGTTTACCTGAAATCTAGCATTTTCTTCTCTTAATCTCCCCATTACAGACAAAGTAATCTTTTTATAGAGAAAATCTAATCCTGTCCCTTGTCATAGTTTAAAGGTTTACAATAGATTTGTGTTGCTCTTAGGAAAAAGATTAAACTCTTTAACATAGTCCATACATATTTAGATAGACTCTCTTCAATCTACCTCAACATTTACATGTGGAACTATTTTCCTTTCCAGCACTTCTTCCTGATACATGGTCTTTGTACATGCTATTCCCACTAAATGGACTGGGTTTCCTGAAAATTCTTCAAGTAAACTCTTGTTCATATTCATAAATCAGCTCAATTATCACTTCCTCAGGGTAGCTACCCATGACCCCCTTTGATTAGAAAAATAAATCTTATATATATATACTATCAGAGGCCTACATTCCTCACTTCTCTAGTAGTTGTGACAATTGTTATTTTACAAATAATTATGATTCGTTGGTTAATGTCTGACTTTTCTACTAGACTACAGGCTCCATGAAACTAAAGACTGTGATTTTTTTTTTTTAATTTGACATATTCCTGGTATCTACCACATTTGTCTGGCATAGATTCATGATCAATAAAAACTTGCTTCATATATGAATGAAGATGGAACATTTACTGGATACTCATTATTCAATTCTTATAAAGTCTCTTCTATTCTTTAGCATTCCTGACAGAGACAGACTTTTACAGAATAAAAAGAAAATGGTAATATTAAAATTTATTAAATATTTTAGCACTGATAAAAGATTTATATCTTAATAAATGATTACTTCAATGATTAAAATAAGGTTCTTGGTTTATTAATTTGTTTATATTTATGTTATTTGCCATTTGCTAAGGTAATCAAGAGTCCACTACAGTAGGTTCAATATTTTACGCAATATTAATATATGTCAAATGCTTAAAGAAGAAGTGATTATTTGAATTTTGAAGAATTAGTACTAAACCTGGAATATAAATAATTTTTTAAAAACTGTTCTAATTATACACTCAACATTTTCCTCAAAAGGTGATTTTTAAAAACCTACATTGTTTCAGCTTGTGAAAAGGAGATGAGTGGATACTATAAGGGGACATGGCTAATAAGCCATACAATAACTGAATCTTACTTAGAAGCATAAACTTATGCTAAAAAATTTTTGTTCTAAATTCATTCTGGGGATCCCTGGGTGGCGCAGCGGTTTGGCGCCTGCCTTTGGCCCAGGGCGCGATCCTGGAGACCCGGGATTGAATCCCACGTCAGGCTCCCTGCATGGAGCCTGCTTCTCCCTCTGCCTATGTCTCTGCCTCTCTCTCTCTCTGTCTCTCTCTGTGACTATCATAAATAAAAAAAATAATAATAATAAATAAAAAAATAAATTCATCCTGAAAAAAATGGTCATATCTCACAAATAATCATCTAATTTATGCTTGAATATAATTCCAAGGATATTATATTAGTAATACTAATAGTCACATTTATTTAATGCTTACTATATACTTAGTGCTATATGTTCCACATACATTATTTTACTTAATACTATTCCAAGTCAAATGCATTCTTTCAATATGAAAAATTTACATTTGAAATGTTTTAATTAGTATAAAGCTTTGAGCATATATGAACAGATACAAGTTCATATAAATCTAATTATAATTTAAATCTGAATCATAAATCTGGATAGGTCTACCTAACCTTTCAAATACTTGAAGAATACTATTTTATACCACAATTGGAAATACTATTTTAATGCTAAAAATAATTTGCTTATAACAATCACTCTTCTCAAAATATGATTTCCATATCCCTCAAAATACTGGTTATTTTCTTGCAAACAGTCTAATTCATCAATGTTTCCTCAACTGATATGAATAATACAGTTTTTGAAAATGAAATTGAAGCTTGAACCATTTTTACTAGGCCAATTACAACATTGCCTTATACTAAATTTAAGGTTTATACATTTAAAACATATTTTTGAAACTCTCCCCCCAAAATATATTTTTAAATGAGACACTATCAATCTAGAAGTTCTTATAAGTCCTATGCAATTGATTTGAAGTAAAATGTTAGATTTTATATTTATCTCTCATCAGTTTTGTTCTTTGGTTCTTTGATTTTTTTACATCTATCTGAAATATTTTGAATTGTTGACAATCAATCATTATATCTATGTCTTTTGTTAGCCTTGATTCATTTGGAAGTTTGAGAGGAAGGCTTTTAATTCTTCATCTGCATTACTAGTAAAATATTGATGAAAAGCATTGCAACTTGCCTATAAAGTTCTCCCCATTTTTTTTTAAAGATTAAAAAAAATTAAGATTTTATTTATTTATTCAAGAGACACAGAGATAAGGGCAGAGGCAGAGACAAGGGAGAAGGGAAGCAGGCTCATTGGGGAGCAATGTGGGACTCAATCCTGGGACTCTGGGATCACACCCTATCAACCACTGAGCCACCCAGGCATCCCATAAAGATTCAATTTATTATTTGACAGAGAGAGAGCAAGCACAAGCAGGGGGAAATGGAGAATCAGACTCCCCACTGAGTAGGGAGGCCAATGCGGGGCTCAGTCTCAGGGCCTTGGGATCATGACCTGAGCTAAAGGCAGAGTCTTAACTGACTGAGCCAGGCCGGGTGCCCCAAGTTCTCCCCATTTTGATGGGAGCTCATAAGTTAACACTTCAGACATTATTTTTTTAAATCACCCATAGGTATCCTCTATTATAGTGTCATCCAACCAGGCTACTCTATATGGTTTTTAAGTACTTTGTAAAAGACATTGAACTCAAAATACATGTGTAACTAACTCATGCTATCATAGAAGAAAATGATCTGCTTATTTGTTTTATCACCTATAACACATCAGATTAATAATCCATCCTATAATTTTACCAGATAATAAAATCAAAGTCACTGTTCATTTAGAATGATTTTTCTAATTTTGAATGTACTAATAGCCAACTGATAACATTCCCCTTTTTCATGTTTTGTACATAATATCCATAGTAGTGTCTGGTAGGAAGCGGTGGGAGTTGGAAGTTTTGGGAGCCAGACCCTGAGAATGATCAAGGGTCAGGGCAGAACCAGCTGATGGTGAAGCAGACCATACAGATTTTCATGAGGATGAAGCCTGTTGTCTGGAAGCAGCAATAAGGGGACTTTTTTTTTTTTTTTTCATGATTTCTTCACAATTTAAGTGAGAAGTTTCAATAGGAAATCTGCTTAGGAAAATTATTTTTGGGAGATTTAGATTTATTCCATAGATGAAGATGAAAACTTCAATTACAGTTTGATGTCAGAGAGTCAATTCAGAAGCACAATTATAAAGCTACTGATGGGGCAGCCCAGGTGGCTCAACAGTTTAGCACTGACTTCAGTCCAGGGCATGGTCCTGGAGACCTGGGATCGAGTCCCACATCAGGCTCCCTGCATGGAGCCTGCATGGAGCCTGCTTCTCCCTCTGCCTTTGTCTCTGTCTCTCTCTCTGTGTCTCTCATGAATAAATTAAAAATAAATAAATAAATAAATCTACTGGTGGATTTGGAAAAAACATAAAGGATTCAAGAGACCTCATGACTGCAGAATTTAGATCTAATCAGGCTGAAATTATAAAAAAAAAAAATTGAATGAGATGCAATCCAAACTGGAGGTCCTAATGATGAGGGTTAATGAGTTGGAAGAAAGAGTGATTGACATAGAAGACAAGTTGATAGCAAAGAAGGAAGCTGAGGAAAAAACAAAAAACAATTAAAAGACCATAAGGAAAGGTTAAGGGAAATAACTGATAGCCTCAGAAGGAAAAATCTACATATAATTGGGATTCCAGAGAGCACTGAGAGGGCCAGAGGGTGAGAAAGCATATTTGAAGGAATCACAGCTGAGAACTTCCCTAATTTGGGGAGGGAAACAGGCATTCAGGTCCAGGAGATAGAGCAGTTCCCCCTCCCCAAATCAATAAAAATGGTTCACACTTCGACATTTAATAGTGAATCTTGCAAATTCCAAATAAAGAGAAAAATCTGTAAAGGAGCGAGAGACAAGAGATTCTTAATTTATATGAGGTGAGGAGAACTATTAGATTAATAGCAGACCTCGCCACAGAGACCTGGCAGGTCAGAAAGGGCTGGCAGGATATATTCAGAGTCCTAAATGAGAAGAACATGCAACCAAGAATAGTTTATCCAGCAAGGCTGTCATTCAGAATAGAAGGAGAGATAAAGAGCTTCCAAGATAAGCAGAAACTGAAAGAATATGTGACCACCAAACCAGCTTTGCAAGAAATATTAGGGGGACTCTGTAAAAGAAAGAGGAAGCCCAAAGAAATAATACATAAAAACAGGGACTGAATAGGTATTACGATGACGCTATATTCATATCTTTTAATAGTTTCTCTGAATAGCAGCAATGTCCATGGTGGCCAAATTATGGAAGGAGCTTCAGTGTCCATCGAAAGATGAATGGATAAAGAAGATGTGGTCTATATATACAATGGAATATTACTCAATCATTAGAAACAATAAATACCCACCATTTGTTTTGATGTGGATGGAACTGAAGGGTATTATGCTGAGTGAAGTAAGTCATTCGGAGTCATAAATCATTATATGGTTTCACTCATATGAGAAATATAAAAAATAGTGAAAGGGATTATAGGGGAAAGGAGAGAAAATGAGTGGGAAAAATCAGAGAGGGTGACAAAGCATGAAAGACTCTTAACTCTGGGAAACGAACAAGGGGTGGTGGAAGGGGAGGTGAGCGGGGGAATGGGGTGACTGGGTGATGGGCACTGAGGGGGGCACTTGATGGGATGAGCACTGAGTGTTATACTATATGTTGGCAAATCGAACTCCAATAAAAATATACAAAAAATAAAATAATAATATCCATAGTAACTCATATGTCACCTCAGAAAATGCATTAATTCCCCTAGGATATCATTCATTTGGATTTGCAAATTTGAATTCATTAAAAGTATCTACCATGAGCTTCAATTCTCTTACATTTGTTCCCCTCCCCCCGTCTTTTTTCAAAGATTCTTTGCACAAAGTGGAAGGAAAATAGTTGTTGAAGAATTTTGGCACATATTTAACAAGTATTAGATCTATCTCTGCCTATCCAACTTCTTAAACCATATATTTTCTTCTCTTGCTCTTCACAAGAATGGACTGTTAATTGATTTTTAAAATTTCTTGACAGTTTGCTTAAATATTACTTTAAATTCTTTGGTCTTCAAAATAATGTCTTAGTGTAAAAATTCTAGGTTTCCTTGGAAGAAAGTACAGATTGAAGAAATGCTAAAGGAGGATGAAAAGAAGAGTGATAGAAGAATGTAGTTAATTAATGATATATAACATGACTTTGGGTAACTTGCCAAACTTTCATCATTTTAAGGTCACTCATCTGTACAATACGTGGATTGTAATTGGTAATATAAGAGCCCTTCTAATTCAAAATTTTAGAGCTAAAAATTATTTTTTCAGAACTTATTGTATGTTTGC
The DNA here is from genome assembly GCF_003254725.2 of Canis lupus dingo. Taxonomy (NCBI): domain Eukaryota; kingdom Metazoa; phylum Chordata; class Mammalia; order Carnivora; family Canidae; genus Canis; species Canis lupus. The sequence goes on along the minus strand of NC_064274.1, from coordinate 16,513,538 downwards.
TAATGTAAGAATATAAATTTTTTCATTCTAAAGATTTTAAATCCAGAAACTTTAAAGTTCCAACAGATCTTTCCAGGTAAATATAGTATATAAGTTATTATTATCCATAGGAGAAATCAAGGCATAAGTGCTGGAAAAGAGAAATAACCAGATTATCAAATTAATCACTAATTATTTACTTTGTCAATGTCAAGATTTTATGTATTTCTTTGAAAAGAAACAAATGTATTTTAAAATATCACTTTATAGATTGGTAGTTAAGTTTCAAATGCAAACATACAACAAAAATCCATTAGTTTTCAAATATACCACTGGAAAAGAATAAATCTCCAGTTAGACCAGTGAAATTCTTATTAAACTGACTTTCATTCTGAAATTAAGATCATACTAAACTATTCTACAAGATTTTAGAAGAACAAAGATTTATAAAGAAGACATTTAAATACAATAGGACAACCACTCTTGTAACTTCGGTAACATTTTCACATCTTTAACTTTACACTTTTACAGAGTACTGGTGAGCTCATTGAAAGAATGGCATTTATTTGATTATAACTTAGCACATTATAAGGCAATAATAGTCTAATTAAGATAAGTACTAAGGAGATTTTACTAATATCACTACTATTTAATATTTACATAGTGCCTACTACACACTAACTACTTTTCAGTGATTAATTCAATCAATTTCCACAAATATCCTGTGAGGTAAATACTATTATCTCCATTCTATAGATAGGAAAATTGAGACACAGAACTTGACCAAGTTCATACTACTAAGATCCAGGATTCTGACCTACTTACTTAGGTTGTCTCTAGTCTATGTTATTTAAACATAAGTACTCTTTCCTCCCAAAATAATTAGCCCTCTACCTCAGTATTGCTTTAGAAGAATCGATAATTTCTCACTTGATATAGGACTCCTTTACCATATGCCTAATTCATATACTTACACACACAATTTACATATATACAGATATAGAAATATACATACTATTGAGCCACTTGAAAATAGGTTGCATATATCATGTCACTTTATCTCTTAATATTTCAATGTTATTTAAAAATACAGAAGCACAGTATTGTTATCAAACTCAGGAGATTTAATATTGATTCATAGTTTAATCTGAAGTCTGTATTACAACTTTGTCATTTGTTTCCAGACTGTCTTAACAATTTAGTCCACTTGTCTTGCATTTAATTATTGTGTCTCTTTTCTTTTTTTAAAAAAATATTTAAATTCAATTTAGTAAACATATAGTGTATTATTAGTTTCAGGGGTAAAATTCAGTGATTCATCAGTTGCCATATAACACCCAGTGCTTATTCTATCAAGTGCCCATCACCCATTTACCCCATCTCCCCACCCACCTCGCCACCAGTGATCTTCAGTTTGTTTCCCATAGTTAAGAGTCTCTTATGGTTTGTCTCTCTCTCTGTTTTTATATTATTTTATTTTCCTTCCCTTTCCCTATATTCATCTGTTTTGTTCTTAAAAATCCACATATGAATGAAATCAAATGGTATTTGTCTTTCACTAATTGACATTTTCCTTAGCATAATACCTTCTAGTTGTAGCCACATCGTTACAAATGGCAAATGGTGTATAAAAGTGGTGTGTATGTGTGTGTGTGTGTGTGTGTGTGTGTGTGTGTGTGTGTATCCCACCTTTTCTTTAGTTATTCATCTGGCAATAAACATCTGGGCTCTTTCCATATTTCAGCTATTATGGATGGTGCTGCTATAAACATTTGGGTGCAGGTGCCCCTTTGAATCACTATTTTTTGTATCCTTTGGATAAAAACCTAGAAGTGCATTGTTGGGTTTTAGGGTAGTTCTATTTTTAATTTTTTGAGGACCTTTCATAATGCTTTCCAGAGTGGCTGCATCAGTTTACATTCCCACCAAGTGTGAGAGTCTTCCCTTTTTTCCACATCCTCACCAACATCTGCTGGAATCACACTGGAATGATCCATTCTCCAAAGGATGGATTAGTTCACCTGTGACACCTGAGGCCTGGTTCTTCATCTATCTTGTGGTAGGATAGTTCCTTCACAACTTTTTTGAGTGTGTGGAAATTGATCTAAGTTCTTTACTTTTACTCGATTGGAAGAGCTAATGATTTCATAATTTGTCTCTCATTGCTATTTTCGAAAATCAGGATTTTTAAATTTTTTTTTTTTTTTTTTTTTTTTTTTTTAGGATTTTTAAATTTAATCTACTATTTTTTCCGTTATTTACCTTATTATTTTCTACTTTTACTTCTGTTATTATCTTCCTTTTATTTTCTTTTGTTAAAAATTGTTGTATTTGGGGACACCTGAGTGGCCCAGTGGTTAAGCCTCTGTCTTCCGCTCAGGGTGTGATCCCAGAGTCCCAGGATGGAGTCCCGCATCAGGCTCCCTGAAGGGAGCCGACTTCTCCCTCTGCCTGTGTGTCTCTGTTTCTTTCTCTGTGTTTCTCATGAATACATAAATAAAATCCTTTAAGGGCAGCCCCGGTGGCGCAGTGGTTTAGCGCCGCCTTCAGTCTGGGGAGTGATCCTGGAGACCCAGGATCCAGTCCCAGTCCTGCGTGGGGCTCCCTGCATGGAGCCTGCTTCTTCCTCTGCCTGTGTCTCTGCCTCTCCCTCTCTCTCTCTGTGTCTGTCATAAATAAATAAATAAATAAATAAATAAATAAATAAATAAAATCTTAAAAAATAACTCCTTTAAGTGGATTGTTGTACCTGTTCTAGCTTTTGGAGATAGAATTAAATGTTTATTTAAGTTATTTCATTTTTATTGATGTGGGTTTTTAAGACTATGGATCACTCTAAATATTCTTTATAGACTTGAATATGTAATGTTTTCATTACTACTACTTTAAGAAAGTTCTGTAATTCATGTTTGTATTTCTCCTTTCTTCCAATAGTCATTTAGTAGAAGGCTTTCTTAATTTCAGTTGGAAAGCCTTTTCTTTTTTTCTTATATTTTGATAAGAGAAATTTATTTATAATATATTCCCTGAATGGAACTTAATGGTGTTTTCCTTCTTTCTCTCTTTTTCTTTTTTCTTTTTTTATGGTAGTTTTTTTAAGATTGATTTTTGTCAATGTTCATATGCTCTTGAGAAGATGATATATTATCAGGATGTTGTGTTTGATATATATACAAATACTTTTGTTTATTGTTATTATTTATGTACATATTATTTATTATTGTGTGAATTTTGTTGTGCTTTTCTATGTGGTATGTCTTTGCCACTTTTCTTCTTTTGGTTTTAGAAAGGTTTGTACTTTTGCTCTAATGGTTAACTCCCTATTTGCACCTATCATTACTTCCATTTTTCCCCCTTTAAGCTTTTACTCTTTGATATTTCAGTTTTAAATGAAACCTGTGACTTTCACTTATTGCCTGCACTATAGTTAATGATAGTCTACTTCTCCCTTACTTTCCTCTTTTTCCTTCCATTATTTAATTCCACCCTTTCATTTTGAGAACCTATGATGATTTCCTAATTATTTAATCCATGTTTCTAACCTTGTCTTAGTATCAATTCTACAATTAAATATATCAAATGATCCTTACTAATCTTCTGTTATATCTTGGTCAATGAAGCTCATAGTCCAGTAGTTTCATCAGAAGCTCAATTGTCCAGTTTTGTCTTAGTGCTTATATATTTAAGACTGTTTTGGTTTTGTTGTTGTTGTTATTGTTGTTGTTTTTCAATAACCATGAAGGGGAGCTTGGATGGACACAAGATCCTTGGCTTACCCTTTCTTTTTTGAAGTTCTTGGGAGTGCTTCTATGGTGTTAGCTTGCTTTGTGTTTTGCTCTTGAGAAATCTGACAGTGGTTTAATTTTTTTGCCCTTTAAAGTAATTTGGTCTTTTTGCTTTGAGAATTTTTTCTTGTCTTTGAAGTCTAATAGTTTTACTAAGATGTATTTCAGAGTCTACTGTCCTGGATCAGCTTTTCTAAGACCCTAAGTATATTTAAATTTTTTTTTTCTGGAAAATTTCCTTAGAATATACCTAAGTATATTTAAATTTTTTTTTTCTGGAAAATTTCCTTAGAATATACCTTTAAATAGCAATAATTTCATTTTGTTGTTTTTCTTCTTTAGGAACTTCAAATATATATGTATGTTGTTTTGTCTATTTTTTTTACTTGATCCTGTCATTCTGAACTTTTTTAGTCCTTTTTTAAAATTTTTTAAAATATTTATTTATTTATTTATTTATTTACTTATTTATTTATTTATTTTTAGTCCTTTTTTAATTTTCATTCTCTTTGTGTTTTCCATCAATGTCATTTAATCTATTCTTCTTTGCCTATTCTCAGGCAACTTGAATTTATGTCTTCTGATTTTTTTATTTATGTCTCATATTGTTTTTTAATGTATACTCTGAGGTTGTTGGATTTATTTGTCATTTGACCATCTCAATGGCTAATTTTTGAATTTATGATTCTGTTTACTTTTTTCCTTTTAAGATTTTATGTATTTATTTATGGGAGACACAGAGAGAGAGAGAGAGAGGCAGAGACACAGGCAAAGGGAGAAGCAGGCTCCATGCAGGGAGCCTGACGTGGGATTTGATCCCAGGTCTCCAGGATCACACCCTGGACTGAAGGCGGCGCTAAACTGCTGAGCCACAGGGGCTTCCCTGTTTACTTTTCTTTAAAAACAAACTTCAAATGATTGTTTGAGACACTTAATTTGATTTGGAGTTTAATGCACATTTTTATTTTTCTTTGTAGTTGTCTATGTGAGAAGAACTGATAAACCAAACTATATGGAGTCATGCTTTCTCTTCTTTTGAGACTAGTTTCAGATGGAATTTCTCCAATAATTTTTCAATTTCTGGATAATTTGTATACAAGATTCCTAGTTCAATAGAGCTTCCTTCTGTCAGTGTATTAACATCTGGTTTCTTTAATGGAGGATGTTTTTAGGGGGAGTTGGTATGTGTTGTTTCTGTTTAGTTTCTACAAGATCCTTAATTTTCCTCATTTACTTGCCCTTACTTTACCTTCATTAAAATGTCTCCACGGAGCACGTCTTCTCTATTGTCGCTTCTCCTCCAGAAGTAATGCATCCCTGAGAGTATTATCCTGACACACTTACCTTTTATTAGTCATTCCCCAAAGCCAGTGTTGTAGTTTACCAAGTTCCAGATTTGTGTTCCATGCATTAACACTTGGTATTAAGCCTTCTCTTTCTGAGGGTTATCTTCATGCATGTTCTCTGCTTGCTTCTTTCTTAGGAGCTCATTCACATGTTTCTTCTCCTCTCATCTCACCTATAGACTTGCAACCTCAGCTGGCGATCCAAATCTGTCAGGATTTGATTTATATCTCTCTACTTATAGATAATTTGAAGAATGTAGTTATCTCTGTGTGAGACTTTTTGTGGTCCTATCTGATTTTATCTATCTATCCTATCTATCTATCCTATTTGATTTTATCTCTAGTTGATTTTATAATTCTAGGGATGAGACATGGGAAGACTCAAATGCATGTGGCTACTATTACTCTTCCCCAACTTGATCTCAAATGACATTTACTTTTAGTCTTTTTTATAATAATTAAATGCATTTTGCCCTTTTTCTTAATAATCTAAAACATAAGAGTAATATAGTTGCCTCATGTTAAATAATTATTTTATTTCTGAAATAAAACCTTTTTGGTAATACTTGATTATATTTTAATATGCTGATGGGTCATATTTGAAAGGATTTTTTGGGGGATTTTGGGATATAGCCATATTCATAAGTGATATTGGTTATATTTTTAAAGATTTATTTATTTGTTTGAGTTCGAGAGAGTGAGAGACATAGCACATGCGGAGGGGTGAGGGGCAGAGGGAGAGAATCCTCAAGTAGACTCCCCGCTGAATGCAGAGGATGATGCAGGGCTCAGTTCCAGGACCCATGAGATCATGAACTGAGCCAAAACCAAGAGTCAGGCACTAAACCAACTGAGCCACCTAGGCACTCCAGATACTGTTTTCTTTTTGTGTTTTTGTGTCTGTTTCTGTGTCTTCCTCTGTCTTTCTGTGTCTCTCATGAATAAATAGATACATCTTAAAAAAAAAAAAGAATGTAGAAAATACATAATAACCTTTATAAATAATATAATTCTTGGCATATTTGAAATACAATTAGAATTGTTTTTCTTGAGTCAATTATAATGATGGGATGTTTTCCTTGACAATAATTCATTTCTTAAGATTTTTCAAATTAATTATTATAGAGGTGTATTTATTATCTACTTATACTGTGAAAATTTTCCTTACTTGTGATATATACACATACTTTCTTTCTATTATCTTTTCATGCATCCCATTCTATCAAACTAGACCTCCTGAAATTTATTTTCGTTTAGGTCTTTCAAAGAACTGAGATTTTTAACTTTAATCAATTATATGAATTTTATTAATTTTAAAGTATGAAGTTTTATTTTATTTTAATTTAAACTTTAATAGCTTTTGTTAGGTTTTATTATGTTATATGTTGAATGCATGGTTCCTTATTTTAATATAATAAATACATAGAGTTTAAAAACATTTGTTTAAGTAAAGTTTTGAGAACAAATTTTTTTGTAGTTCTTTATCTTTACTTTCTAAATAGAATATACTTTTAGTTTTTTATTTCTTCTTTGTTCTAAAAATAGTTTAGGAGAGCTTGTTCTTTTTATTTTTGTTCCTATTTTTAATTTCCAAATGGTTTGAAATTTTCTCTTTGTAGTTGTTTAAAATCCTGTTATTCATTTTAGTGTCAGTGTATTTTGAACAGGTAATTTGTCAGGAATCATTTCTTTTCTTTTCTTTTTTTTTTTTTTTTTGGTAGCTATAGAAATATGAAGTTTTAGGGAGTACCTAATATATTATTACATTTTATAATTTGCCTTTCAGTCTTCACTATCTACAGGAAACAACTTTATCTAAGTAAGCTTTATTAATTATACTATTTATACAATATATAAAAATAAATTTTACATATTTAATTTTTTAAAAATAATTTAACTATAATTAAAAATTAGCATATTCTATATAAGGATCCAAACTTAAGTTTCTTGTGAAAATTAGAATATGTAGCAATATATTTTTGTGGATGTGAGAGGCAGCTGTCCCTTTAGAAAGCACAGGAAATATCTAACTTACTTTAGCTCTCACCATGCAAGCACAGAAATATCTAACTTACTTTAGCTCTCACCATGCATATGTACTTATATCCAATTCTACTCATTTATCTTTACTTGTTCTCTGTTAAGTCTTTCAGTTTATAATCCTCCACTTTTTCCTGATGTTATTAGCCTACTGATTAGCACGGTAGATTACAAAAAACAGCTATAAAATTCTTCCCATTTCCATACACATGCCCCCTTACAATGTAACTGTATAGCTCTTCCTATGAAGTGGTGGAGTCTACTTCCCTATCCTTTTAACCTAGGATTAGCCAGTGATGCTTCACTCTGTGTGAGAGAAGTATTATGATACAAGTAGAGCTTTGAAATGTTTGCACAATGGAGCTTGCCCTTTATCTTGCTGTGTTTGGAACCCTGGACTACTATATGAATGAGCACGAACTTGTCTGCTGGAGAACAAGAAGCCATGCAGGGGATAACAGTAATGTTCCTGAGCCTCAACAGAGAGTGGACAGTAGAATGTTATGGTTTCTATTGAGTTCACGGCTTGCTCTTATCTGTAGTACTCTTCCAAATTAGCAATTAATAGAATTTTTTCAGAGCACCTGAAATTTCTTAGGACTCTATTTTCCTGAAATCTGACAATTTCTGGCTTATGGGAGGCACTCTTTCTTAATTTAGAAAAATGTTATATTTATTTGGTCTTATTATCTGAAATTTTAAAAAGAGAGGGTAGTTGCTTATGTTTGCTTAAAAAATGAATATAAATCTCAAAAATTGGGATCCCTGGGTGGCGCAGCGGTTTGGCGCCTACCTTTGGCCCAGGGCGCGATCCTGGAGACCCGGGATCGAATCCCATGTCGGGCTCCCGGTGCATGGAGCCTGCTTCTGTCTCTGCCTCTCTCTCTCTCTCTCTCTCTCTCTCTCTGTGTGTGACTATCATAAGTAAATAAAAATTAAAAAAAAATAAATCTCAAAAATTCACAAGTTTTATAATAGCATAGTTTGTAAAAATGTCTTCCATACTCTGTAGATACCCAAGAAGAATGTCTTGGCAAGTCTAAAACATAAGAAGTTAGTGAGTATTGTCAAATATTTATAAAGTTAAACATTTTCCAAGTTTTAGCTATTAAAAATGCAGGGAAATAAAAAAAATGCAGGGAAACAAATTTTCTAGCTTAGATTTATAGTGAAATGTGCGAATTTGTCAGGTAAGTTAAACTATATGAGTTCATTTAGCTCAAAATGGAAGATGGCTCCATGTAAGAACAAACCAGAACAGAAAAACATATATACTATAGCATTGGCTAATATGTTCACCATCAAAAAATAAGAAGACAAAACTAAGAAGAAAAATTGTAATGAAAATTGTAAAATCAATATTGTAAAATCAATATTGTAATTGAAATTGTAAAATCAATATTACAAATACATTCTCATTTTTAAAGGATCAAAATATGTAAAACCTGTCTATTCTCTTCATACAAGTAGAAGAAATACCCACAATATCACTGGCTGAAACACAACATAGAAATTCCATAGTTAACCAGACCCAGGCTGATAAAGCTTCCAGTGTTATAGGAATTAGACTCATTTTCTCTTCTTCCTCTGTTCTTCTCAGTACATAGCTTTCAATTCATGATTTAAGATGGCATTTTGAACTCCAACCATTATATTGCAGTTTAGTAAGAGGAGGAATGAAGAGGATCAGAAATAACAAGAATTTTCCCTTTAACAACATTTTCTAGAAGTTTTATATTATACTTCTATTTAATTTTCATTAGTTACACGATCATACTAGCTCATGAGAAAAGTCAGGAAATGTATATTGTGGCTATAATTCAGGAGTTTTTTTTTAAGAAAGAAGACAACAGGTATTTAAGGACAATTAGCAATCTTTTCCACATTTCCCCATAGGTAACCATTGTTTCAAAATTGATGCAAGTCCTTTAGGTTCTTTTCTATTTTTACATAATGTATATATTGTATATATTGTTTCTCAAAACTAATATGATAATAATAAATGTAATATAGCCTTGAGTAATAAACACAAACACACACACACACAGCTAGTCAGTCTTTCTAAAGGCTTCATAGAATTTTAAGCAAAAACTATTTTTGTCATCTTTAAATTTTCAGCAAATAGAAGATGGTAGGTACACAGCAAGTCTTTATTGATTATGATGATATTCTGATTAAGTTAATCATTTTCCCTTGAAAGATTGCTAGAACGCTTCCTTTTTCTTGCCTATTTTAATCAATAGATGTTTGATATTGCAATTTAAAGTATATTCAATTGAAAAATATTTCTTGGAGCTTCCCACACTAATATTTCCAGAAATTAGTATGTTTTATTATTTTAATAGATGATGTCTTGTCACTTACACCCACCATAATAACAAAAGCAGAATGATTAGTTTCAATGTTGTCAGTCTTATCTCTAAGCCCCTTCCAAGAAACTACATGACATTCCGTCCTCAACATTCTCTCTCTTCACCAGTCCCTATGCCCATTCACATAATGATCTAATTTTAAATCTTTTTTTTTTTTTAGAAATTTTTATTTATTTATGATAGTCTCACAGAGAGAGAGAGAGAGAGGCAGAGGCACAGGCAGAGGGAGAAGCAGGCTCCATGACTGGGAGCCCGACGTGGGATTCGATCCTAGGTCTCCAGGATCGCGCCCTGGGCCAAAGGCAGGCGCCAAACCGCTGCGCCACCCAGGGATCCCTGATCTAATTTTAAAGTCCTTCTAGGAACAGTTTAGTTTTCACTCATTCCAAAACCGCAGGGTTTTTTTTTTTTTTTTTCAGTTTAAATATTTCAGCATATATATATATATATATATATATATATATATATATATATATTTGGATTTTTCCCTGAGTTCATGACATTTTCCATTCTGGAGCTTACCATTATTCTTTTCTTTGTTTTCCTTTTCCTTTTTTTTTTTTTTTTAAGATTTTATTTATTTATTCATGAGAGACACAGAGAGAGAGGCAGAGCCATAGGCAGAAGGAGAAGCAGGCTCCTCTTGGCGAGCCTGTTGTGGGACTTGATCCCAGGACCCTGGCACCAAGACCTGAGCTCAACCACTGAGCCATCCAGGTGCCCCTCTCTGTTTTTCTGTATCTCTCATATAGTATTTAAATATCTGTTTTATCTTCATAATCATAAAATTCTTGAGACAGGAGCCTTATTTTCATAGTCTCCTAGGCTCCTAATTTTCTCACTGTTTTGTCCATAGTAGATTAATAAAATAAATAAAATAAAATAAAATAAAATAAAATAAAATAAATAAAATAAAATAAAATAAAAAGTGTTGACTTACTTGTTCTATGTTAAGTTGTAAGGGAAATATATGTTTTTATACAACCCTACGTTTTGGCAGGAAAGCAATTTGTTTCAGGCAGTAAACTGCCCAAGAATGTCTGTCATTGTGAAGAAGCAATTGCCTTTATGTTTTTTTCCATGTCTAGCCATTAACCAGAACTTCCAACTTGAGTAGCCTAGGTTTTAATGTTTTCAGTCCACATAATGGGGCACACCTCTGCATATGCTAGCTGGACAACTGTGTACAAGAAGGGTCACTACCTACTTACACTGAGGACAGATTTGAGGCTCTGAGAAGGTGAATAGCTTGCCCAAGGTCTTAGGTGAAAAAATTGTGGAGTCGGCTGCATCCACCATAGCATGTTTGCTAAATTTGATATAATTTTTTGCTTTGATGATTTCTGTATAATCTTTTTCTTTGAACTGCTTACCCAATATTTATTCATTGACCTGTTTAAAACAAAATTGGTACGTATGTGCTTTTAAATTATTACTCTTATTTTTCTGACTTTTGCCCCTTAGCAATATTCATATGGAGGAAGTCCTTAGGAGATAAAGATTAAGACATGGCAGTGGGTGTGCATGTGTATGAATGAGCATTCAAGGCATTAGAGATAATTATAAGAATCTGATGAATTCTCACACTAAATACATTGCAAAACTATTGGAAAGTTTTGGTATGATCTGACTTATATTTAAAAAAGTCTGTTTTTAAACTACTACTACTGTGTTGTAAATAGATTATAGTAGCCACAGTAGCCAAACAGGCTACTGTGTTGAAAATAGATTATAGTAGGAAAGAGCTATAGCATGGTGAATAGTTAAGAGATCATGGAAGCAGTCACAAAGAGAAATGGTGGCTTGCACCAGTGAATAGTGGTAGATTGGTGAGAAATGATTGTGTTTAGAATATATTCCAGATATACAGCCAGAAAAATCTGTTGATGCATAGAGTATGAGGTATGACAGAGAAAAGAGGAGTCAGGGCAAGTTACGGGTTTTGGACTGTGTAAACTGAAGACTGGAGTTGCCATATACTATGACAGGGAAGGCTGTAGGTAGAATTGGTTGAGGACAGTGAAATGAGGAATTCTGTTTTAAACATATTATGTTTGGGATACCCATTAGACATCTAAGAGAAAATGCTGAATAGGTAGCAAGAAATAGGAGTCTGTGGTTCCAGTCAGAGATCTGGGCTAGAGAAATAAATTTGATAATTAAATTCTTGGGACATGTGGGTGGCTCACTCAGTTAAGCATCCGAGTTAGTTTCATTTTAGGTCAGGATCTCAGGGTCGTGAGCTCAAGCCACACATCAGGCTCCACACTGGATGTAGAGCCTGTTTAAAATTCTCTCTCTTCTTCTTCCTCTTCCCCTCCCCCCTTAAAAAGTAAAATAAATAAAAATAAATTCTTGAGACTGGATGAGTTCACTAGAAGCTGAAGAATAGATAGTAAAGAAAGTCCTGGATGTGTGTTGGATCTCTCTCTCCATATCTAGTCCCCACCTTGCCCTACCTCTTATCTAGTTATCTAGTTCTTGGAGAATAAGAACTCTATGTTTGATATTTTATGTATTCCCCACAATGCCAGCCTTACTTTAGGCCCCAATAAGTAGTTACTGAATGCTGAGTGAGAAGCACACTACAAGTTATTTATAAATTGCAGTGGTTCAGGCATTCATCCTGCAGCATTAAAAGAGATTTAAAAATAATACTATTTCCCAAGAGGGAGTGTTGCCATCTTCAAAGAAAAGGATCATCTGAAAGAGTTTTTTAGTCATGCAGAGACTTTCTCAACTTTCTGAGAGGTCATCTTAAGGCTGCTTATGCTCTAAGAACAGAGCATATAGAAGCAATCTCTGCCTAAAATGCTCAAGCTGCAAAGCCACAAGTCAATGAAATGCAAACCAAGGATAATGACTAGAATTGAGTGGATTTTTATTTTCATTACAGTAAAATTTTCAATCATTCTAGAATTCACTTAAGATCACTGTTATAGATGCTTTTAGAGCTCCAGATCAGGAGAATGTAACTTCTTTGTAAATGAGAGAGAACTAGCTCCCAGGAAGAGTTTGTCTGTGAGAAGTGAATTTATACTTGCTATTCTCCTAATGATTCTGTACAGGATTATGTAAAATATGAAATTAATAAGAGATACATTCAGATATCCTTATACAGGTATCAGAAGCCTCTGTGTTCACTTTCTCCCTTGATAGTGTTGTCTTATTAGATGCTCAGTAGTTCAGGTTTTTTGCTTTTTGTTTTTTTTTGTAATGCTTATTCATTTGAGAGAGAGAGAGTGTGCAGAGAGGAGGGTCAGAGGGAGAGGGATAAAGAATCTCAAGCCAACTCTGCTTGAGAACAGATCCCAACAAGGGGCTCCATCTCATGACTGAGATCATGACTTGAGCTGAAACCAAGCATCAGGCACTTGACTGACTGAGACACCTAGGCATCCTTGTTCATTTGTTTTTTAATCAGGGAAATCTTTATTTATTTTAAAGCCTGTCAGTATAACATCATTAAATTACAAAAAGAAAACTTAAAATGATTAAGACTTAAAACAACTGAAATATATAGTATCCAAATGGCAGCAAGAGTAAACTCCAATTATCTCTCAAAGTATGGTTCTATTTCTAAATATTCTTTCTGATATTAGTATATGAATTAAGAGCAAATTCATCAAATGAGGTTGGTATAGTCATTGGTAGATGTGAACAAATTTTTAAAAATTCCAAATACGGTTTCGATACTATAATAAAGAGTGTTTCTGTTTTGCTTCAATATATTTTTAAGGATTTTATTTATTTATTCATGAGAGACACACAGAGAGAGGCAGAGACACAGACAGAGGGAAAAGCAGGCTCCTTGCTGGGAGCCCTGTGTGGGACTCGATCCTCAGACTTCAGGATCACGCCCTGGGCTGAAGGCAGGCGCTCAACTGCTGAGCCACCCAGGTGTCCGTGTTCCTCTTCAATATTAAAGTTGATCTTTGTATTGAGTAGATAAAGTACTCAACATTGCAAAACACAGAGAAAGAGAGCATTCATTCTTTATTGCATCAACAACATTCCTAGGCCACAATAAATTTTTATTATACTCTTTTGCTTGTGCATATTTTTCTGTTTATAATTTCCAGATTAACACAGAATGATCATCCTAATGGAATTAGCATCCCAAATAAAAATGGCCAATCAAGCTAAACCCAATGCCTTAAGATTATGTCCATAGAACCGTATAGAATGTCATGGTTGAAATGTTCTTTGAAAATTACTTAGAATATCCTCACTCAAATCTGCATTCTCTTTTTATGCCTGGAAGTTATCTTGCTTATTAACTTTACCCCCAAACCATGACCAGAGACAGATGAAAATCTAGGTAATAGACGTCAGTGGGAGCCAACGGTGAATTTCAGGATTTATATATCTTCTACTTATAAGATTTGCTCATTATAGCCCTTGTCTTTATATCACCTTGGCTTGGGCTGATGAAGTAGTCTGCTAATTTATATGCTATAATCCACCACATCTTTTAAATTCTATACATATTTTACTGAATTTTGGTTTGTCTGTGCCTATAAGTTCTCTTTAAACCTGAGAGGTATTCCTGGACAGTATCATTCCCTTTGGCAAATACTCTCTGTTCTTTATATTTGATTCAAGACTTATTATTCACTAGTTATCTGTGCTTGCCATCTATTAGACCAATTATTTAATGATTCAAGTACTTAATCTGATTGAATTGCTCCTTACTGTTTGCAACGTCTGCCAATTAAATATCACCTGCAAATTTAGAAAATTGCCCCTACATCCATTCACTAAGTCATCTGCATCTACACATTTTATTTCCCTTCACAGATCTTTTATCCTTCATCAGTGTTAAAATCATTCCTTATCAACAACAAATATAGTTGGCCATTTTTTTTTCTTCTCTACTTACACACACAGAACTTATACGATCCCCCACATCTAGGCCCTAGCTCTATCCTATATGTATATACAGTGGACTATTTTTTAGCACTCACCATTCAGACATATAACCATGTGTTCTCCTAACCATATGTACTTTTTGAACTTCCTGCCTGACTATACCTGACATACTCTGGGAAACTCAATTAGTCCATTAATACCTGTCTATATTAAGAATTAAAATCTTAGTCATTGCCCAATTTAAATTCTCTATAGGGACTTATCTTCTCTATATGTTATTTTGTTCTGACTCCCTTTGCAAAGCTACCTTTTTATTTCACAAAGCCTATATGCACTTATCACTCACTGTAAGGCATATGTGCAAGGAGGAGTTGTTTGCTGAGTGAGGTTTTATTGGTGCATACAGATATTTTCAAGGCCAGTAATGAAAAAATATAATGGAAATATGTAAGGATTTATTGTGATCATGCAGCATATCTGTCTTTAGGCATCCTACTAAGAACCCTCTTCATCTACAAGCCTCACTTCTCATACACTGCCTTCTCCTGATCCCTGTGGGTGGCTTGCTTAAAAGGCAGCTCCAGCCTTTATCCCAGCTCATTACTTCTGCCTTGTCTTAGACCAAGGGAATCATTCCAAACCTAACTTCCTAGGGAATGGAGATGACAATGGTGATAACTGTCATGCCTCCTGAAACTTGTTCTGGTGGCACTAACAGGTCCAATTTTATGGGCCTATCTTTACACCTGATGTCTTCCCAGCTGCTCCTAGCACTCCCCTCTCCAGTGTGGATGAGAAAGAGGTCAACTCACCACATACTCAGGTCTTCTGAACTCTCCTTCCAACATGATCTCTCTCTTCCCAGCAAGAATAACATCAGCCCTCCTTATCCAGGCTCAAAAGCAACAATTTAGGACCTTAAATAACCATTTAGTGCATGATCTCCAAGTTAATCCAACACTCTCAATTTCATCTTTATAATGGAAGTGAGAGGAAAATCTGTATTTCCTACACTTTTGGGCCCTAGACATCATGCATATGGGTTTCAGAGGAATATTTACTAATTGCTCCTAAATAGTTGAATTGGGATGTTCTTTAGATAGCACAAATCAAAATGTCTATAGCCAAGCTCTATACTGCAGTTGTCCTTTACCAGACTGCTGTCCTTCTATATGCCCTATTTCTGTCATCAAGTGTCCATCTGCTCATTCTCCTCTGCCAAATTTCTCACCAAATTTAAATGCTTCCTTTTTCTTCTCCTCCAAGTTATAACTTCTGGTAATCATATCTTGGAATATTGATTGTCTTCTCAAACTCATACTTTTTATTAATCTCCTATTGCTACTATTTTAGTTTAGACGTGCCTCTATTTCTCTCTAGATTGTTGCAAAAACCATTTGTCTTTTTCCTCCTTCACTCCATGAATCCTTGGTCCGACCTCAGCTATCTTTCTTAACCATAAATTAAATCTCATTTTTTCTCTTATATAAAACCTTTCATAATTTTCAGTGGCCAAATGATAAAGTCTAAACTCTTTAAAATGGCAAACATGATTTTATACTTATCCCTATTGTTCCCTTTCACACTCCTATTCATCTTTGAGACCTAGCTCAAATTTCTCCTCTTCTGTGAAATCTTTTTAGCTCCCCAGGCAGGGATTGTCACCTCACCCTTGTGTTGCCATGATATCCTATATCTATTACACTATATAGTATTTGTCACATTGTGTTTTAATTATTTATTTACACATGTGACTTCTGTGTACACTATGAGACCTTTGAAGACAGGAATAATGTCCACCATTTATTTTCATATATGATGCTAGGCATGGTGCCAAGAATATAGCATGTATTCCAAAACGTGTGGGGATGAACAGATGAATATAGGGCATTCTGCTTGGCATACGAAATAAATACAACCTTAGCCTTCTGGTTTCCAAAAATGCAAAGAAAAGGTCTCTCTCTGTCTTTATCTCTTTCTCTATCTCTGTGTGTCTATGTTCCAAAAAGATAGTTGGAAAAGAAGCGGAATACATGTACTCAGAAGACAGGATTGCCAAGAAATGGGAATGGTTTGAAAGACTTATGGTTAGTGAGTGTTGAAAATTTAGGAAGATGAACTGAGTAAAGACAGTCAAGGCATATTGAAGCTGAATGTGATCTATATGGAATGTGATAAAATGTAAGAAGGAGGTGAGACACAGATTGCAGAAAATAATACATGCTTCTCAGGAGTTTTAGGTTTTTTTAGAAAGGGAAAGAATGGACAGGTTTTTGAGGAAGAAGTGAGTTTTGGAAAGTTTAGAAGTGTAAAAGTTTTTAACCACTCTCCAAATCCTTCTCCATAAATAATCTTTTTTCTTGTCTTCTACTCATACCCATTCAAACTCCATCTGAAACTTCTTTAAATGGGCAGGTCTTAAAAACTTGTGTTGACCTGTTTCTATTATTTTCCTCATGGTCATGTGACTTGGTTTATTAAAATGATTTTCTGGCAAAACTTACACTAGAACTCTCTTCCCCTCTATATACCGGTAAGAGGGTTAAGCACTGGTCTCTAGATACAAACTGCCTGAGTATGAATTATGAATTCTCTACAACTTGGCTGAGTGACCATGGGCAAGCTTCTTTACCCTTCCTAACTCTTTCATTATCAGCAATATTGGGATACTAGTAGTGTCTACCTCATAGAGCTGTTGTGAGTGCAGAGAGCTAATAAATGCAAAGTATATAGAATTGTGTCAGCAATAGTAAGCTTGATATAAATGCTAATAATTACTATTTGGTCAATTTCAAACTGTTTCTTTTTTTTAATTCCCTTTGGTACCTGTGTTAACTGCCAATGCTGTCAAATATATTGTTGACTGAAATATGTACCTCTAATTTAAGGATTACACAGGCATATACTCTCTTTCTAAAATAAATAACATCTAAGAAAAAAGAAACAGGCTTATAAAATGGTTTTAAGCTATATAACACAGATTTTTTTCCTTATAAAAGCACTATTTATATTTCATATACTTATCTTTTTACAATCTCTTTTTAAAAATATTTTACTTATTTTTTTCATGAGAGACACCAGAGAGAGGCAGAGACATAGGCAGAGGGAGAAGCAGGCTGCCCAAAGGGACCCTGATGTGGGATTCCATCCCAGAACCCCGGGATCAGGACCTGAGCCAAAGACAGATGTTCAACCACTGAGCCACCCAGATATCCCTTTTCAAAAAATTTTTAATTTCCCTACTCTACTATAGTACATTCCCTTGTAGATTTATATTGCCTATCAGTAGGTTTCCTGTTTTGAAACTCTAACTTCATATCTTTTATAGCTTTACCTTCTGGTGTCTCAGGGATTTTCTCATGGATTTTATGACCTCTCCATGTAGCACTGAAGTAGTAAAGCTAACAATTCATCATAATTTTGAAAATATTTTCTGGCCTGTTGTTTGTAATTTAGTTTAGTTATTATAGCTTTTGATTCATTGTTGTTTTAAATTTTTGTGTACATGTAACTACTGATAGCTTCCATGTAATTTATCACATTATTTTAAACCTCTGAACGATATTTTTTCTTTTGCCTGCCTGGTATCCATTCTCCCCATAGTCTGATAAGAGCACTCGGATGTTCTTGGGGGAATCAGCACTCTCTGATGCTTACTTCATTTTTACATTGAACCTCAGCACTTGAGGTCCACACTTGGAGCAGGCCTGGCACTGAGGATGCTGCCCTTCCGGCTGCCGGCTCAGCGCTGACGCATGTGTAGAACTGAGGCTCTTTGTTATAACTATTTGTAAAAGAGAATCTGTGTTCATACTGGGAGAGATAAAAGAATGAAATCTAAGTCTGGACCTGCAGAAAAATCGCTTTGCTAACAACAAAGGAGAGCCTGCCCAAAATTGAAACAACACACACAAAAAAAGCAGTGTTGAGAGATGTAAAGAAAGTGAGCAAGGCCTGAGGAAATGAGCTTGGATCTCCTTCCCTGGATAGTTGTGGACCACTCAACTATCTTTTTTCTTTTCTCTTTTCTTTTCTTTTCTTTTCTTTTCTTTTCTTTTCTTTTCTTTTTTTCTTTTCTTTTCTTTTTTTCTTTTCTTTTTTCTTTTTTTTCTTTTCTCTTTTTTTTCTTCCTTTCTCTTCCTTTTTCTTCCTTCCTTCCTTCCATCCTTCCTTCCTTCCTTCCTTCCTTCCTTCCTTCCTTCCTTCCTTCCTCCTTCCTTCCTTTCTTTTTCTTTCTTTCTTTCTTTCTTTCTTTCTTTCTTTCTTTCTTTCTTTCTTTCTTTCTTTCTTTCTTTCTTCTTGTTAAAGATTTTATTTACTTATTTTGAGAAAGAGAGAAAGAGAAAGCTCATACATGCGGGCAAGGTGGAGGGCAGAAGCAGATGGAGAGAAAGAATCTCAAGCAGGTTCCCCTTTCAGGGTGGAGGTGGGGCTAATCTAATGACCCTGAGATCACGGCCCTGAGATCATGACGGGAGCCTAGCTGAAACTAAGAGTCCCTGGCTTAACTGATGGAGCTACCCAGGTGCCCTGTCTTTTCACACCAGCTGAGCTGTCATTTGTAATCAAAGACAATTAATTAATCTAGTTTGGAAAATACAGGAAGGTTATTTTTAAGATAGAGAATTCCTGAACCTGTTTTCAATCAGTAAAGGAGCAAAGATGTAAAAGAAATAAGAGCAAAAGAAGGTAGAGGAGCAATTTAAATTTCATTTCACGCTGATCAGCCTCAGATGCATCTATCCACCCCAGATTCCTCACCTGAACTCTAGACTCATATTTTAAAATGCCTGTTTTATTTTCTGTTTGGACAACTCTAAATAGTTGTTAAGAAGACGGGCTCTGAAGTCAAACAATTTCCACTCATACTCTAGTTCTTCTACTAATTAGCTGTGTTCCTTGAGCAAGTTGCTTAGACTCTCTGGGTTTTCTTATCTATATAATGAGATTAATAGTTGTATCGATTTCACAGAATTGTTATGAGGATTGAAGGAGTCAGTACCCATGAAGCTTTGGAATAGCACCTGGCTATTTAAAATGTTAGTTACTATTTTTACTTATTTCCAAAATACTAGTTTTGATTCCACACTCCCCACTCAAATACTCCTTTCCTTAGTTTTCTCTGTGCCAGTAAATGGCCCCAGTCTCACTTGGATTATAGTGAAGTAGGAGTGACTGAATATAATGCAGTATATAATTCATGGACTAAAAGCTTAAAATGATGGTTGCAAAAGCCCAAGTTTAGCCTCTCAATAAAGATGGAAACTTCTTTTAAATAAGGCCAAACTGAGCAGGCTTGATATGTTGATTGATTTAATTAAAGAACAATGAGATGCCATTGAAAGATTTTAGTTAGAGAGGTGGTATTACATAATGTCTGTCTTAGAGTATCATTTGACTGCTATTCATTCTTTTAAATACAAATATTTTCTAGATAGTGAGGTTTCAATGTTAAACCAAATGTATAAAATCTTTGCCTCAAGTAAGCTTATATTTTATCAGGGAAGACAGAACAAAGAGTAGGAACATAGTGAGACAGTGATATGTGTTTCAAATTACAATAAAACAGGATAAGGGAATTCATAGTGCAAAGGATAAGAGTTGTTTTGAACAGGGTGGTGGTGGAAGGCTTCTCTTATAATTTTTCAGCAGAGACTGGAAAAAAATGAGGTGGAGGAAAAGAGATATCTGTGGAAGTGCATTGTAGGAAGATGGGATGGGAAGTACCAAAGGCCAGCTTCAGCAAATGTGAGGAAGAGCAAGAAACTCAATAGGCTTGCAGCATGATAACTGAGAGAGATGAATGAGGTCATAAAGCAGGTGAGGAGAGCAGAACATACATAGTTTAAAGGATGTTTTTTACTGTAAGAATGGGAAGGCTCGCAAATGGCTTTCAGCAGAGGAGTGACTGGATCACTCTGGTTACTGTGTTAAAGATATGTTGAAAAAGAAAAAAAACAATCTTACAAAAGACACTGATAAAAACAAAACAAAACAAAATAAATGAAAATATATTGAAGACAGTCAAGAATGGGAAACGAGAAAATTACAGGAACTCTGACTGCAATCCAGAGGAGAGAGGACTATGGCTAGAAGTAAGGTAGTGAGTGGAGTCAGAAATGGGGAAGCATGGGAACAATGGAAGTCTTTTTCTGCTGCTGTGGCTGAGAAGATAAGATATAAAAAGCCATGATTAAGTGAGAAGATATCTTTGGCTTTGCTCTTTCTCTTTACTCTTCCTCATTTAATCTACCAGCAAATCCTCTTTCTCTTTGCTCTTCTCATCTAATCTATCAGCAACTCTTGCCAGTCTACCTTCAAAATATACATTGAACTCATTATTTATCTATTTTTTTTAATGCAGTACCTGCAAAAGGTTTTACAATCTATCAGAGTCAGCAGATAAGATGAGGCCCATTTGCCTTCCCTGCAACACATTCCTAATTCTTTTTCTCATTTAATCTTCACAGTACCTGAATTCCACAGACATGGACACCACAACTCAAAGAGATTAAAAACTCTCAGAGGCTCATACAGCTATGTGTTACCAGTATCCACAACTAATGTCTGTTTCAATCCAAAGATTATGTGTTGCCACTAAGGATCAGAGAGTAAATGCAAGGATTTGGAGGCTGAAATAAGAAATCTAGGGACTAACAGTAGATTCTCAGTCTTTGCAATAAGCCACGAACTTTAACAGAAAATGAAATGAAAAAGGTGTCAAGGATGGTGAGTGGGACTAGGAATAGAAATTTGAAAAGGTTGGAAAATGTTTGGAACAGCAACAATGGAGATCAAAACAAAGAATGAAAATCTAATGAATTAAAGAACACTGGAGAATCAGTGAAAGCTCTATTGATGACACTAGCTACTATGTTACTGAAATGAACCAGTTGGTCAGGTGCCATGACTTCCATAACAATAACCTGTTATCCATGTGCACAGAAAATGAAACAGATCACAGAAAACAGATCACAAAAAATGGGAATGGAGATGAACAAAGGAGGCAGAGAGAAATATCAAGAACCTGAGGATATCTTGGTCAAAAATTTATTCTTATTTTGAGTGAGAATTTCCAGAAAATGAAAATACCCTTCCATCCCTTCACGAGGGCAATGAAGTTTGTCTGTTTTCTCAGATTCAAGAAATCTGATTTCTGTTATTATGAGTGAGACTTATGCATGCTATACTTTCATTTTGCTTTGTTTTGTCAATTGCATGTGTATGCTTTCTAAAGGGGAGATTTGTCTTATCAGCTACACCAGACAGACTTCACAATATTTTCTTCGCATGCACTGAAAATTTTGATACCTGGCTAATTATTCCTCTTCACCCCAAAATCTACCAACTTCCTAACAGATTTCAGTATCTATGTAGATACCCTGCACAGCTATTATGTCTTAAAAGTAGGCTTTATTTTTTAAAGCAGTTCTGGGTTTATGGGAAAACTGAGCATAAAGTACAAAAAGTTCTCATATACCACTCCCTTTCTCTGGCCTGCGTTTCCCCTGAGCACAGTTTTGTTTTGGTTCTGTTATTAATATATCATGTTAGTGTGGTGCATTTGTAACAACTGATTAACCGATATTGATGCATTATTAACTAAAGTCTACAGTTTACATTAGAGTGCAATCTTTCTACGGGTTTTGGCAAATACATAATATCACATATCTATGACTACAGTATCTTGCAGAATAGTTTCACAGCTCTAAAAAATCTCCTGTGCTCCACCTATTCATCCTTCCTCTTGCCCCATTTTGGGTCATTTTTCTTTTTAAGGTTTTATTTATTTTGAGAGAGAGAGAGAGAGAGAGAATGAGAGCCAGTAAGAGAGAGAGCACAAAAGGGGAAGAGGGGCAGAGGGAGAGGGTGAAGCAGACCCCTCACTGAGCAGGGAGTCCAATGTGGAGTGGGATCCTAGGACCTAATCCTAGGATCCTGGGATCATGACTTGAGCAAAAGGCAGATGTCTCACCAACTAAGCCACTCAGGTGCCCCCACCCCCTGCCTTTTTGCACCATTTCAAACTGCAATTTCTTTGGTCTCCTCTAATATTCCGCCATTATCTAAAAGGTCAGAATCTGCATTTTATCCCTAGAATGTCTAGATTTCAGTCTCTGGTTACCTATCTTTATCCTACTAGCTCTTTCATATCTTCATACAATTTATATTTTACCTGATTTTCAACCTCAGCTTGACATTCTGATTAATTTTTCGAAAATTTTATCCAGATCTATCTCCCCAGTCATGATCATGCTCCCTGGAACATTTTAGCTTTTCTTTCATCTCGCTTCTTGCTATGTTTATCCACCACATCTCAACCTTGATATGGATGTTTTACTTTTCTCTGCTCTTTCACTAGGGTATTTATTTAATCCTGGCTAAAGAAAGTCACGCTATTGTGCAGATTAGCAGCAATGAAAAGTGTCTTACACAAACTTCTGCTCAATCCTCACCAACACTGATTGATCCTTTTATCTATTTTTTAAGAAGATTTTTATTTATTTATTATGACAGAGACAGAGAGAGAGGCAGGGACACAGGCAGAGGGAGAAGCAGGCTCTCCACAGGAGCCCGATGTGGGTCTCGATCCCAGACCCTGGGATCATGTCCTCAAAGGTAGACGCTCAACCCCTGAGCCATCCAGGCGTTGCTCCTTTTGTCTATTTTGATTTAGCGTCACTATCATTTCCCTCAACAACTATTTCAAAACCTTCCACTTTCCTGTAGACTATTTCATAATACCTGTCCCCATTGTTGTCAACAGACTGAATCTTCTATTGTTATCAAGACATTTCAAATGATGAGATATGATTTTTCTCAATCTCCCAACCTCTTGTCGATAAACTTAAATATTACCAGACACATCCTTAAAATGTTTTTATCAGCATCAAAGAAACATCTTTATGCCATTAAAATCAATTCTCAGCCTAAACTTTTATTCTATCTTTCTTGGGATCTTTATCTTTCACATATTAACTTCCTTTTCTTACATTAGATTCTCCTTTATTTTTCTTTCTCAGTTTATAATTATACTCAGGTTTCTCTTAATCCAAAAACAAACCAACAAAAACTACACGAAAACCAATGATGTTTCAAACTATTGTTTCTTTCTCTCTTTTTATTCCTATCTAAACATTCTGGAAGAGTAACGTATACGCATGTTGCTTTCACTTTTCACTTCCAAATTTTTCTTTTTCTTTTTTTTCCCCAAAATATTTGGCAATCTGGTTTCTTCCCCCATCCCTGCTACCAAAATTTTTGCAGCTGAGGTCACTAACAACTTCCAAAGAGCCAACCTAGTAGACATTTGACAGTCCCTATGACTTAGAAATTTCTGACATTGCTAGTCATAACTTATTTTTTTAAAGCTCTCTTAGCTTAACTGGCCTCTTCTCCTGTGGTTTGGTCATTCTTCGTTGCATTATTCTGGTGTTTTTTTTTTTTTTTATCAAATCTTTTTCTGTCAGTTCTTTTTTCAAAAAAATATTTATTTATTTATTCATGAGTGACACACAGCGAAAGAGAGAGGCAGAGACACAGGCAGAGGGAGGAGCAGGTTCCTGGCAGGGAGCCTGATGTGGAATTTGATCCTGGATCCCAGGATCACGCCCTGAGCAGAAGGCAGATGCTCAACCACCAAGCCACTCGGGTCTCCCTTTTTCTGTCAGTTCTTAAAAGTGGGGGTCTTCAGAATTTCATCCTAAGATCAGCCTTGTAATCTTCTTACTGTATGATTTCTTCTTGGCAATCTCATGCATTTTCATGCTACCAGCTACCACTCATGGTCTTATGACTCCTAAATATATGCCTCTTATTGGGCCTTTTTATTGAGATTGAGAGTCCTCCATACCTGTGAATATCCCACAAATATATCCAACTCATCCTTCCTAAGCTGACCTCATTCCTTTCCTCTCTAGATCTTTATATAGCAATCTCTTTCCCAATTAGTTACAAACCAACCTCTTATTTATTCATACAATGAACCTATGAATATCCTTAACTCCTCCCTTCCTTTCGCCCTAGTCAGTGAATTCTGTTGATCTTACCTCCTGTAGGTCTCTGATTCCATATCCCCTCCCAACTGCCCTCATTCTCACTCCCATTAGCATCATAAGACAGATTCTTATCCACTTCTTGCTTGGAGTGTGATAAAGACCTCCTTCATCTTGGCCTGCTCCCCGTACTATTTCACACCTTTCTGCCTTTGCTTATGCTTCTTTGTCAGTAGTTACCCCTTGCTTTTTTGCCAGTCCCATTTCACCTGGATGATACAACTTGTTATCCTACCATGAGTATACACATCTCTTCTAGGCAGTTTGCCCTTACTTTACTGTCATGGCTTTCATAGTGTCCCATGCGTGTCTCTAACACTGCACATAACTGCACTATAACATAGTTATGTTTAATGTCTGTGTTTCCCATTAGGCTAAGAGGGCCATAAGGCAAAGAACTGTGTTTTATTTATCTTTATGTCTCTAGTCCCTAATTTACTGCATAGAATATAGAGACCGCCAATGAAACATCTTTATTATAACTGCTTTTATCTTAATCACACTTGCATTCTTCCATTGTACCTTGACCATGGCATTAATACTTTTAAATGGCATATGTTTAGAAATATTTACAAAACAGCCATATAAATACATGTTTTCTATGGTGAATGCATTTATGAATTAAAATACCTGTGACAGAAATATATTTATCTTTTAAGACTAAAGAACTGCCAGATTTCTTGTCAACCATTAAAAATCAGAAAACCTATATAGCTCAGTGCAGATAATTTCTTCTTTTCCATCTTGGGGACACTTTGTTCCTCAGGAAATGACATTATTGGCATTGAATCATAAATAGTAGTATCCCATCTTCTTATCAATTTCAGTATTATGATATATCTACCTTTGAAAAGGTTCTTTATGCTTCTGAAACTATGTAAGGAGGAAAAGTGACAAAGAAGTCCAGTATCGTTTGAAATGGGAGATAAGATTCTAAATACAGCTATTTTAACTTTGAAACATTACTGTAATTAGTTGCATGCTAAGTATAAATATTTCATCCCAATCTTACAGATCTATAATTTACTCTACTTGCTCTTCCTTCTGTTCTGTTTCCTGGGTTCTGGCTTCATTCCATTGTTATAACTGTTTTCCTTGGGGGTGAAACTCCTGCCATATAATTTAGCACTTGATATCAGGGTGAAGAAATATCAAACTTTTGCTTCATATAACCCTCAAAGGAATTTTTAAACTATGTACCTCTTCACATTTATAATTGACACATTGTTTACATTTGTTTAGACAACTGTAAAGTGTGCAGTTTCTAGACAGAATTGGCCATTTATCTGTTTCTCTCAACCCCACTCCTTCCATTTTTACTGTGCTATGTACTGTGAGCCTTATAAGGATGGGAATCTGTACACTACTTTTCCCAGGCTCCTCTGCCATCTGGCTCCTTCTTAATTTCTACCAGAGTGAAGCTGCTGAGATGTCAGAAGGAAGAAGAAAGAGCAGAGACTTCTGTTTTAAATGGTTATTTCAGTGGCTGTATCAGTAGTGGCAGGAGTTGATCCTTGACTTGGGCTTCTGAGGCAGAGGCAGCATCTTTGTGGCACCCCTGGTGAAGAGGCACTTCATTGCGAGATACGCAATCAACTGGAACAGTAGTGATTCCTGATGTCTCTATTTTACTCCTTCCCTTTGTGCTTCCCATTCCTTCTAATGTTTTTGTGATCAATCCCTGTATTCTCTTCAATTGCAATTTCAGGAGTAGTTTCTGTTTTCCTGGCTGTACACTGACTTATGTGTGTTCTGTTGTAAATATTGAAAATTTAAAATAAAATTGTCAAGTCATTCTTTAAAACGTATTCATCAGAACCTATCATAGTGATTTAAACCACCACTTTTCTGTAATAAGAGGAACATTTACATCATTTTTTAGAATTTTTGAACTATATTTGTACTGCATTCTAACCTCACAGAAGTTTTATCCAAATATGTGTGTGCTTAAATGTCTTTTTTTGATCACCAAATTATATATATTTTTGCAATAAAAATATGTATGCAAATTAAAATTAAAATCTCAAATAACCTATTATCATAAATTTAGGTTTAAAACATATCTCTGAACTGAGTCTCATTATATTTGTATACAATATATTGATTCATTAGCCATAAAAGTGAAACTTTACAACATTGATAGAGCTTTTATTTTTTTAATTAATTGGAACATCCCACGAGTCAATAATAATTATGGTTGAATGAGGTAGGAGTGAGCATCATGCTATATATTTCATTTTATATAAATCTTGTCCATATGAATGAATAAAAGAAAATGGAAGGAGTTTTTGGTTTTGTTTTGCTTTGTTTTTAGCAACGCCATTCAATTCCTTGAAATCATTCCTTGCTATATGTGGAAAGTTACTGTGATCTCTTCAACAAAAGAATTGTTTTTAGTGATCTAGCATTTGACAATATAAATAAATTCTTTTACTTTCTTTCTGTTGCTTTTAATTTTTTTTAGACAAAAGCATCTGACTTATAAAGGGATTGTAGTGACACCAGTGTTTCTATTGTGCCTTAGTTTGGTGCATCAGAGAATATTTATACCCAGAGCCACATGTCATGAAAAGATTTTGCATGCATGAAAGATATGGTCTTCTTTTAAAAAGTAGGAGAAAGGTGATTATATAAAGGATAAGGGAAATAAGAAACACCAGGGTCATGTTTTCAGGTAGATCATTTTTAGGAAAGATTACTTATAAAAATTGAGAATATAGAAATCTACTTCCTGTCAAGCTACCTGTATCAGTTTGCTCCATAAAAAAGTATTCTAATATAATTCAAGTGAGGCATAAGCCTAAATAATAGAATATATAGCTATTTTCTTAATTTTTTATATTTTCATCCTAAATTTTATATACTTGTTTTTTCCTATATGGTATTCCCAACTCTGTTCTTCCCCTTTAAACCAGAAGAAAATAATTTATTGGTCACATGAACCCACCCTTAACAATTTCTCTTGTTCTGATTAGAACATGTCTCTCAATTTTCTATTTCACATTGAAACATCTTTTGGCCAGACCTGAGTTCTCATAAATTTTAAGAGCATATGAATTACAGAAAGCTATAAAGTAATAAGGCAGATGAAGAATAGAGGAGACATTGCCAGATTCTTAGTTTTTGTAGCTGTTGTTGTTTGTTCATTTGTTTTGTTTTTTTAGATTCCACATATAAATGAAATCATATGGTACTTGTCTTTCTCTGACTTATTTCACTTAGCATAATATCCGTAGACCCATCCATGTTATCACAAATGATATAATTTCATTTTTAAAAGATTTTTATTTATTTATTCATGAGAGACAGAGAGAGAGACAGAGAGAGAGAGACAGAGAGAGAGAGAGAGAGTGGCAGAGACACAGGCAGAGGGAGAAGCAGGTTCCATGCAGGGAGCCAGACTCTATCCTGGGTCTCTGGGTCTCTAGGATCAGGCTCTAGGCTGAAGGTGATGCTAAACCGCTGTACCACCCGGGCTGCCCCTCATTTTTTTTTTTTTTTAATACCTGAGAAATATTCCATTGTGTATATACACCACATATTCTTTTTTAAAATATTTTTATTTATTCATGAGAGACACAGAAAGAGAGAGGCAGAGACACAGGCAGAAAGAGAAGCAGGCTCCATGCAGGGAGCCCAATGTGGGACTTGATCCTGGGTCACCAGCATCACGCCCTCGGCCGAAGGCAGGTGCCAAACCGCTGAGCCACCCAGGCATCTCACATTCTTAATTTTAAAAATCGATTTCATATATATATTTAGGGAATCTCTCTCTGGCTGTAGTTTCCTCTCTAAAAATTATGTTATGTCCTGAATCCCTGACTTGTAGTTTTAATGGGAAGACTCTTTAACATGAGAGAAATCCAACTCTGAAGCATGAGTGCCACTCCTGGAAAAATCAAATAAACTCAGAAACTTTCCATATTTTTTATTTGACTCTTTTTTAATGTGGTAGTCTGTCCACAGACAGTCATGACAGACTCCTGAAAACATTCTTTTAATTTTAGTTTTCTCTTATGAAGGTAGACAATTATGTGGACCTATGCAGTTCAACTCATGCTTCTTAAAGGGTCAACTCTGTTTCCTATTATTTAAAACATACTTAGATTATGAAAAATGCTTACACTAGCAGAAAACATATAACAATAATATGCTCATTTTTCTGGAGCTCTGTCATAACGTTATTATGCCATTTTGATGGTGTTACTTTGCTTTACAGAGGTAAATAAGGCCTAAGAAAGTTTCAATATGATGAATCTTATTGGATTATCCAAAATACTTTATGATATTTTACTGAATTATCATGTTTTCGATTTTTTTCCTATCTTTGCTGTCTCCTACAAACTTTTATATAGGCTTATTCCTCTACGCTTGAGAAATATCTAAGTATTTTCTCAAAACTTAGAATGACTAAATATCTCCTTGAATAAAATAAAAATCTAGTTGCAATAAACAGAGTTTTATAATTTTTCTGGCTAAAAATCAGTTTTGAGTTACTCTCTTTAAGCCTAATTTTTTGCGTTATGAAAGGATGGCACTGAACTTAAGTTATCATACAATAATGGCATGCTCTCCCATGCAAATAAAAACAGTTCAATCGAATGTTAACGAAGACTAGCATACTATTGCTTATGTGGGGTTGTTTTATAAGAAATTCCTAGGGATCCCTGGGTGGTGCAGCGGTTTAGCGCCTGCCTTTGGCCCAGGGCCCGATCCTGGAGACCCGGGATCGAATCCCACGTCAGGCTCCCGGTGCATGGAGCCTGCTTCTCCCTCTGCCTGGGTCTCTGCCTCTCTCTCTCTCTCTGTGACTATCATAAATAAATAAAAATTAAAAAAAAAATTCCTAAAGCGTGTTTTTTTTAAGTCATAGTTGTAAGTAATTGTCACATTAACATTGTATTTCTCACCTCAAGGGGAAAAAGCAAGTCTAAAAAATGTAACTAACTGGAACAAGCCCACAAGTCTAAAAACAGCATCAACATTAGACTAATTCTAACAATGCTTTTATATCATTAACTTGCATTTAGCAAATGAAGTTTCTTAGCATAATAACTCATTAAGAATTTTATCTGTTATCTTTATAAGGCAACTTTTATACTGTCTTTTTATAATGCCTGTGCTTTTCTTTATCCTTTTGTGTTAACATGATTGCTTATCTGTGTTCATATCAGGAAGGATCTCCCAGAAACAACAGCAGAATACAGAGAGTTTGTGGTTTTAATATAAGAATACAAGATAAATTCTCATGGTTTTAATAAGAGTAATGAGAATTGATCATTTCCCTTTTCCTACTGAAAATATTGATATGTTTTTCAAATAAGATTCCATGTGTAATTGGTTTAATAAACAAAGCAAACTCAGTAAGATTGTAATGGATATATAAATAGGATTATTATTTTTCCTACCACTGCCTTCAAAACTTTATTTTTTTTTTCTCTTCCCCATCTCTTGGAAGCAACTTATTCAGATATATTAGCTTTCTGAATACTTTTAAGTATTTCAGAAATAATTTCAGTTCTGGCAATGCTAAGATAGTTTTTACTGGATTAACCCAACAAAGAATAACAATTATAAATTCTGTATCAAATTTAAAAACAAAACAAACAAACAAACAACAACAAAAAAAAAACAAATTTAAAAACACACAAGTTAAAAGGACCGTAGAAAAACCAAAAGCAGGAAGAAACTGAAAGGCATCGGACCCTTGAAAAATGGTAATTGCATAAGGTGAGATCCACTTTTATATGGCTTATCAGTGAAGACCCACCTCAGTTTAGGTGACAAGCGGTATTAGAGCTCAAACAGAAAGTCAGAGTTTTATTAGCTTAAAGTGTCAGAAGATGGAGTCTGAGGCAGCCAGGGTGGCTAGGAATTAAAAGGGAAATCACAGAAAGGAGGGAGTCGTGGAGGAATGAGTCAAAAATTTGTGAATAAGCATCCCTCAAGTCCTTGGTTGACTCCTAAACTGCACATGCATGAGGATGACTTTTTAAAAAATCAGCAGAAAGCAACAACCAGAAGACTAAAAGAGCTGAACAAAGATTATAATTACTGCTTATGACAGGGAAGATAGAGATAAAATTTTGAGTCCCTTTAAGTCACAAGGGTTTGATGAGAACCACAGGCTTTTCATAGAAACTCCAGAAGGCTATGCTTAAGAACATAAGGATTGCTAAAACCAATTGATTTTCCCTAAAAACTAAGGGAAAGTAAAAAAGATCTGATTTACCAACATATAAAACCAAACCTCCACAAATTCAGGGGAAACCTGTAACTACTACTAAAACAAAAATCAATCCTCTTTGGAGTATGCAATCCCAGAGATATAATCTCAAGTCTTAATAATGTATGAACCACAATAGTCAGAATCCAATCAACATGACAAAACAGAAATAAGAACTATAAAAAATGTGATCTATGGTTAATAGAAACAGCAGTCAACATAAATCTGTCTGGAGATGGCAAAGATGTTGAAATTGTAGCAGACAAGGACTTTAAAGTAGCTATTATGAATATGATGAAGGATTTACAAGAAAAGATGATCATAATAGAAAGATTTCTCATAAGAGAAATGGAAATTATTTGTAAAAAATGATATTCAGAACTGAAAAATAAGCTACCTAAAATTTAAAAAAAATGTTACTACATGGATTTAGCAGAAAATTGGAGATTGCAGAAGAAAGAATCAGTAAACTTGAAAGCAGATCAAGATAAATTATTTAATGTAAAAGAGAATAAAAATACTTAAAGAAATTAAATAATACCTCAGAGACTTAGAGACAATATTAAGAGGTCTACCTTGAATTCTCTGAGCCTTAAAGAGAGAGGAGAAAGGGAAAATGATAGAAAACAGTAATTCTAGAAAGAATTGGCAACACTTATTAGTATCTTTGTGAAAGATAACCTGGAAGCTCAGTGAATCCCTAGGAGTATAAATACAAAGAAAATCATATCTAGGTACATCATAGCTACACATTAAAATATGAAAAATGAAAAAAAAATTGTAAAGAACACCACCCCACACCATAATAAGGAACAAAAGTACAAACGATGTCTAACTTCCCATCAGAAACAATATATTGCAAAAAGCAATAGAAAGATATCTTTAAAATGATTAACATTAAGAAAAACTGTCAACTCAGAGTTTTATACACACTAAGAATATTACTCAAAACTGAGGGCAATAAAGATATTTTAAGGTAAAAAAAAATTAAGACATTTCCAAAGAAGTTCTTCTGAAATAAATGATAGCAAGTAAGAGCCCAAATATGTAGAAATAAGTGAAGAACCTTAGAAATAGTGGATAAATGGTTAAATACCAGAACCATTTTTTCCCTCTCTATAAAAGACAATTGAAAGTTTAAGTTAAAAAATTATTACATTTTACTGTGGAATTCTGAAATTATAATTATCATGATCACACTAGCATAAAGGATAGAATGGTATAAATGAAACCATATTGTTACAAGTATATATCTCTTTAAAAATGTGAAATGGGGGAAGAGTAGGGTCCCCAAGTCACCTGTCCCCACCAAATTACATAGATAACCTTCAAATCATCCTGAAAATCTATGAATTCGGCCTGAGATTTAAAGAGAGAACAGCTGGAATGCTACAGTGAGAAGAGTTCACGCTTCTTTCAAGGTAGGAAGATGGGGAAAAAAGAAATAAAGAAACAAAAGGCATCCAAGGGGGAGGGGCCCCGCAGGAGCCTGGCTAAGGCCGGGGCGAGGGTCCCCAGGACAGGAGAGCCCCGTCCCGGAGAAGCAGGAGCTGCACCAACCTTCCCGGGGGGAAAGGGGCTCGCAGGGAGGTGGAGCAGGACCCAGGAGGGCGGGGATGCCCTCGGGCTCCCGGGGACACTAACAGACACCTGCGCCCTGGGCAGAGTGCAACGAGCTCCCTAAGGGCTGCAGCGCGCATGGCTGGACCCGGGAGCAGCTGGGAGGGGCTCCGGCCACGGATCCGCGGAGGGGGCTGCACCGCTAGGAGTGCCAATCTAACACCGCAGGCCCCGGAGCACTGGGCCCGGGACACAGCCTAGGATCTGGACAGGCAGAGGCCAGGAGGGCCCAGGACAGCAAGGACACTCCTGCCCTGAGCTGAGCAGATCAGCAGCCCCGCCCCTGGAGCATCCAGGCCCCTGCAGACCCAGAGCTACATAGGTACTGCGGGGGCTGACTCCAGGCTCCAGAGCTGGCCGCCCCCACTGCGGTTGTTCCTCCTGGGGCCTCACGGGGTAAACAACGTCCACTGAGCCCTGCACCTGGTGGCAGGGGCAGAGCAGCTCCCCCAAGTGCTAACACCTGAAAATCAGCACAACAGGCCCCTCCCCCAGAAGACCAGCTAGACGGACAAGTTCCAGGGGAAATCAAGGGACTTAAAGTATAGAATCAGAAGATACTCCCCCGGGGTTTGTTTTTTTTGTTTTTGTTTTTTTTTTGCTTTTTGATTTCTGTTTGTTTCTTTCACCCTTTTCTTTTTGCTTTCTTTCTTTTCCTTTTTTTTTCTTTTCTCTTTTCTTTCCTTCTTTCTCTCCTCTCTCTTTCTCCTTTTCCCAATACAACTTGTTTTTGGTTACTCTGCACTGAGCAAAATGACTAGAAGGAAAACCTCACCTCAAAAGAAAGAATCAGAAACAGTCCTCTCTCCCACAGAGTTACAAAATCTGGATTACAATTCAATGTCAGAAAGCCAATTCAGAAGCACTATTATACAGCTACTGGTGGCTCTAGAAAAAAGCATAAAGGACTGAAGAGATTTCATGACTGCAGAATTTAGATCCAATCAGGCAGAAATTAAAAATCAATTGAATGAGATGCAATCCAAACTAGAAATCCTAACGACGAGGGTTAATGAAGTGGAAGAACGAGTGAGTGACATAGAAGACAAGTTGATGGCAAAGAGGGAAACTGAGGAAAAAAGAGACAAACAATTAAAAGACCATGAAGAAAGATTAAGGGAAATAAACGACAGCCTGAGAAAGAAAAACCTACGTTTAATTGGGGTTCCCGAGGGCGCCGAAAGGGACAGAGTGCCAGAATATGTATTTGAACAAATCCTAGCTGAAAACTTTCCTAATCTGGGAAGGGAAACAGGCATTCAGATCCAGGAAATAGAGAGATCCCCCCCTAAAATCAATAAAAACCATTCAACACCTTGACATTTAATAGTGAAGCTTGCACATTCCAAAGATAAAGAGAAGATCCTTAAAGCAGCAAGAGACAAGAAATCCTTGACATTTATGGGAAGGAGTATTAGGGTAACAGCAGACCTCTCCACAGAGACCTGGCAGGCCAGAAAGGGCTGGCAGGATACATTCAGGGTCCTAAATGAGAAGAACATGCACCCAAGAATACTTTATCCAGCAAGGCTCTCATTCAAAATGGAAGGAGAGATAAAGAGCTTCCAAGACAGGCAGGAAGCTGAAAGAATATGTGACCTCCAAACCAGCTCTGCAAGAAATTGTAAGGGGGACTCTTAAAATTCCCCTTTAAGAAATTCAGTGGAACAATCCACAAAAACAAGGACTGAATAGATATCACGATGACACTAAACTCATATCTTTCAATAGAAACTCTGAACGTGAAGGGGCTTAATGACCCCATCAAAAGGTGCAGGGTTTCAGACTGGATAAAAAAGCAGGACCCATCTATTTGCTGTCTATGAGAGACTCATCTTAGACAGAAGGACACCTACAGCCTGAAAATAAAAGGTTGGAGAACCATTTACCATTCAAATGGTCCTCAAAAGAAAGCAGGGGTAGCCATCCTTATATCAGATAAACTAAAATTTACCCCGAAGACTGTAGTGAGAGATGAAGAGGGACACTATCTCATACTTAAAGGATCAATCCAACAAGAGGACTTAACAATCCTCAATATATATGCTTCGAATGTGGGAGCTCCCAAATATATCAATTAATAACCAAAGTTAAGGCATACTTAGATCATAATACACTTATACTTGGTGACTTCAATCTAGCGCTTTCTACACTCAATAGGTCTTCTAAACACAACATCTTCAAAGAAACGAGAGCTTTAAATGGTACACTGGACCAGATGGATTTCACAGATATCTACAGAACTTTACATCCAAACTCAACTGAATACACAGTCTTCTCACATGCACATGGAACTTTCTCCAGGATAGACCACATACTGGGTCACAAATCGGGTCTGAACCGATAACAAAAGATTGGGATTGTCCCCTGCATATTCTGAGACCATAATGCCTCGAAATAAGAACTAAATCACAACAAGAAATTTGGAAGGACCTCAAACACATGGAGGTTAAGGACCATCCTGCTAAAAGATGAAAGGGTCAACCAGGAAATTAAGGAAGAATTAAAAAGATTCATGGAAACTAATGAGAATGAAGATACAACCATTCAAAATCTTTGGGATGCAGCAGCAAAAGCAGTACTAAGGGGGAAATACATCGCAATACAAGCATCCATTCAAAAGCTGGAAAGAACTCAAATACAAAAGCTAACCTTACACATAAAGGAGCTAGAGAAAAAACAGCAGATAGATCCTACACCCAGCAGAAGAAGAGAGTTAATAAAGATTCAAGCAGAACTCAATGAAATCGAGACCAGAAGAACTGTGGACAGATCAACAGAACCAGGAGTTGGTTCTTTGAAAGAATTAATAAGATAGATAAACCATTAGCCAGCCTTATTAAAAAGAAGAGAGAGAAGACTCAAATTAATAAAATCATGAATGAGGGGATCCCTGGGTGGCGCAGTGGTTTGGAGCCTGCCTTTGGCCCAGGGCGCGATCCTGAAGACCCAGGATCGAATCCCACATCAGGCTCCCGGTGCATGGAGCCTGCTTCTCCCTCTGCCTATGTGTCTGCCTCTCTCTCTCCTCTCTCTCTCTCTCTCTCTCTTTCTCTGTGACTATCATAAATAAATAAAAATTTAAAAAAATTAAAAAAATAAAATAAAATAAAATCATGAATGAGAAAGGAGAGATCACTACCAACACCAAGGAAATACAAACAATTTTAAAAACATATTATGAACAGCTATACACCATTAATTAGGCAATCTAGAAGAAATGGATGCATTCCTGGAAAGCCACAAACTACCAAAACTGGAACAGGAAGAAATAGAAAACCTTAACAGGCCAATAACCAGGGAGGAAATTGAAGCAGTCATCAAAAACCTCCCAAGACACAAAAGTCCAGGGCCAGATGGCTTCCCAGGGGAATTCTATCAAACGTTTAAAGAAGAAACCATACCTATTCTACTAAAGCTGTTTGGAAAGATAGAAAGACATGGAGTACTTCCAAATTCGTTCTATGAGGCCAGCATCACCTTAATTCCAAAACCAGACAAAGACCCCACCAAAAAGGAGAATTACAGACCAATATCCCTGATGAACATGGATGCAAAAATTCTCAACAAGATACTGGCCAATAGGATCCAACAGCACATTAAGAAAATTATTCACCATGACCATGTAGGATTTATTCCTGGGACACAAGGATGGTTCAACACCCGTAAAACAATCAATGTGATTCATCATATCAGCAAGAGAAAAACCAAGAACCATATGATCCTCTCATTAGATGCAGAGAACAGCATCCATTCCTGATCAAAACTCTTCAGATAGTAGGGATAGAGGGAACATTCCTCAACATCTTAAAAGCCATGTATGAAAAGCCCACAGCAAATATCATTCTCAATGGGGAAGCACTGGGAGCCTTTCCCCTAAGATCAGGAACAAGACAGGGATGTCCACTCTCACCACTGCTATTCAACATAGTACTGGAAGTCCTAGCCTCAGCAATCAGACAACAAAAAGACATTAAAGGCATTCAAATTGGCAAAGAAGAAGTCAAACTCTCCCTCTTCACTGATGACATGATACTCTACATAGAAAACCCAAAAGTCTCCACCCCAAGATTGCTAGAACTCATACAGCAATTTGGTAGCATGGGAGGATACAAAATCAATGCCGAGAAATCAGTGGCATTTCTATACACTGAGACTGAAGAAAGAGAAATTAAGGAGTCAATCCCATTTACAATTGCACCCAAAAGCATAAGATACCTAGGAATAAACCTAACCAAAGATGTAAAGGATCTATACCCTAAAAACTATAGAACACTTCTGAAAGAAATTGAGGAAGACACAAAGAGATGGAAAAATATTCCATGCTCATGGATTGGCAGAATTAATATTGTGAAAATGTCAATGTTACCCAGGGCAATATACACGTTTAATGCAATCCCTATCAAAATACCATGGACTTTCTTCAGAGAGTTAGAACAAATTATTTTAGGATTTGTGTGGAATCAGAAAAGACCCCGAATAGCCAGGGGAATTTTAAAAAAGAAAACCATATCTGGGGGCATCACAATGCCAGATTTCAGGTTGTACTACAAAGCTGTGGTCATCAAGACAGTGTGGTACTGGCACAAAAACAACACAGAGATCAATGGAACAGAATAGAGAACCCAGAAGTGGACCTTCAACTTTATGGTCAACTAATATTCGATAAAGGAGGAAAGACTATCCACTGGAAGAAAGACAGTCTCTTCAATAAATGGTGCTGGGAAAATTGGACATCCACATGCAGAAGAATGAAACTAGACCACTCTCTTTCACCATACACAAAGATAAACTCAAAATGGATGAAAGATCTAAATGTGAGACAAGATTCCATCAAGATCCTAGAGGAGAACACAGGCAACACCCTTTTTGAACTCAGCCACAGTAACTTCTTGCAAGATACATCCACGAAGGCAAAAGAAACAAAAGCAAAAATGAACTATTGGGACTTCATCAAGATAAGACGCTTTTGCACAGCAAAGGATACAGTCAACAAAACTAAAAGACAACCTACAGAATGGGAGAAGAGATTTGCAAATGACGTATCAGATAAAGGGCTAGTTTCCAAGATCTATAAAGAACTTCTTAAACTCAACACCAAAGAAACAAACAATCCAATCATGAAATGGGCAAAAGACATGAACAGAAATCTCACAGAGGAAGACATAGACATGGCCAACACACACATGAGAAAATGCTCTGCATCACTTGCCCTCAGGGAAATACAAATCCAAACCACAATGAGATACCACCTCACACCAGTGAGAATGGGGCAAATTAACAAGGCAG
The DNA here is from genome assembly GCF_003254725.2 of Canis lupus dingo. Taxonomy (NCBI): domain Eukaryota; kingdom Metazoa; phylum Chordata; class Mammalia; order Carnivora; family Canidae; genus Canis; species Canis lupus. The sequence continues at coordinate 16,475,954 of NC_064274.1, read as the reverse complement.
GAAACAACAAATGTTGGAGAGGATGGAGATAAGGGAACCCTCTTGCACTGTTGGTGGGAATGTGAACTGGTGCAGCCACTCTGGAAAACTGTGTGGAGGTTCCTCAAAGAGTTAAAAATAGACCTGCCCTACGACCCAGCAATTGCACTGTTGGGGATTTACCCGAAAGATACAGATGCAATGAAATGCCGGGACACCTGCACCCCGATGTTTCTAGCAGCAATGTCCACAATAGCCAAACTGTGGAAGGAGCCTCAGTGTCCAACAAAAGATGAGTGTATAAAGAAGATGTGGTTTATGTATACAATGGAATATTACTCAGCCTTTAGAAACGACAAATACCCACCATTTGCTTCAACGTGGATGGAACTGGAGGGTATTATGCTGAGTGAAGTAAGTCAATCGGAGAAGGACAAACATTGTATGTTCTCATTCATTTGGGGAATACAAATAATAGTGAAAGGGAATAGAAGGGAAGAGAGAAGAAATGGGTAGGAAATATCAGAAAGGGAGACAGAACATAAAGACTCCTGTCTCTGGGAAATGAACTAAGGGTGATGGAAGGGGAGGAGGGCCGGGGGTGAGGGTGGATGGGTGATGGGCACTGAGGGGGGCACTTGATGGGATGAGCACTGGGTGTTATTCTGTATGTTGGCAAATTGAACAGCAATAAAAAATTTATTATTAAAAAATGTGAAATCGTATGATATTAAACTACATAGAACATGATAAATTAAGAATACATATTATAATCTCTATATTAACCACATGAACAGAAATACAAAGAGATATGGTAAAAGTCAAAAGAGGAAATAAAGTCAAATATGAAAAATATTCACTTAACCAAAGAGAGGCAAAAAAAGAACAGAGAGGAAAAGGGACATACATAAATCCAATTTAACTTGAACCAACTATTATAAATAGTTTAACCCAACTATTCAAGAATTCATCAGGAAGACATAATAATTATAAATGTGTGTGCACTGGGACGCCTGGGTGGCTCAGTGTTAAACGTCTGCCTTTAGCTTGGGGCGTGATCCTGGGGTCCAGGGATCCAGTCCCACATTGGGCTCCCTGCATGGAGCCTGCTTCTCCCTCTGCCTATGTCTCTGCCTCTCTCTCTGTGTCTGTCATTAATAAATAAATAAATAAATAAAATCTTTAAAATTTTTTAAATAAATATGTTTTACCTAATAACAGAGATTTTTAAAAAAGCAAAAACTGACAGAAATAAAGATAAATTGAGAATAAGCATCTCTCTGAAAAATTAAAGAACAAAGAGAAACATATCAATAAGGATAGATACACCTTACTTAGATCCTGAAACTAAATGATTAGTCCCTAATTCATCAGCATTTTATTATTTTTTTGAAAATTACATTGCATTTTAAAAAGAAAATTATGAGTTGTGTTTTAAATTACATCGTGACTTCATTGTGTATCATATACAGACAAAATGCTTGGAGTATAATTTTGGCAAAGGTAAGACCTTGTTATAGATATTTTTTATTATAAGAAATATTTTGAAATTTTGCTTTGTTTTTCTCATCAGTTTTTCTTTACACAAAGTTTATAAAACAGTACTGGCTATAACTTTTGCTAACTTTTCTATTCAACATTACCATCTGATGCTTTGCTTTACACATATTTTATATGAAATTAGCTTTCAAGAGTTATAGTTCAATTACTGGAAATGTGATAGGTAGATAGACAGATGGATAGATAGATAGATAAATAAATGCTTACCTTAAAGACTAGTTCTCCTACCAAGCCATTCCATGTTCCATCTTCTTGTGGGCTTCCGTACTTGTGATCCGGTGCAACATAAATTTCATAGTTAAAACCCAGGTAGTTAGATAAGGCATCCAAAACATCAATGGAGAAGCCCTGGTATTTCTTCGGCTTACCCAAGACATTTTCAGAGACCATTACAAAAGGTTCTTCCTACATGGAAATAAGAGAAATCCTTGATGTCAATCTATAGTGCTCCCTAAAAGCAAAAATTAATTCTTCAAAGAGTTTTGCTTAGAAACAGCCTAAAAATTGCTTTTGAACTTGAGAGAATTAATTTAGAAATATAACTTATTCGTTATTAATGTGTCATCATATTGAACAATGTTTAATCACTGAATTTCTTTTCACCTCTCATTTAATTACTACTGTATCAAAAATTAGATGAAAATGACTATAAACCTTTAGGGGCCATGAATTCATTTTTTCTTGCCTCTCTCGGACCATTCTATAATCCATTAATAATAAAATTATATTTAAGAAGCCATAAATTTATTGTATCTAAGGCATTTATTATCTATATATGTCAAAATATGTAAAATGATATTTTAACAGATATACTCTACATAAACTCTCTGAAAAGTACAAAAAAACTAAGAACATATAATTTAGCTAAAATTTATAACATTTCCTGGAAGTTATTTGATAAGTAATTTTGAAGTGTGGATATAAACACACATTTCATTGCAAAAATAGCTTCTCTACCATTGCTATGAGAAATTCACTTAAGTTTTTAGTAAACTGTGTAATTTAGTAAATTTAGCAAATTGGTTTCTGCTTCCACCTCTTTTATCACTTTGTGTTTTTGTTCTCTTACAGTTAACAAATTGGCTCCTTTCACTTTTTAGAACACCTGATGTTAAGAAAGCTCAATCGGTTTGTAACATGCTAGCAGACTCAAGAAAATTAGATAATCTATTCTTTAATTTCCTAAACTTGTTCAGAAACCTTTTGGAACAGTAATATTTACAGATAATCATATTTAACAGTAAACCATATATAACAGTATATAAACCTTTTGGAACAGTAATATTGCAGATAACTATATATATATATTATATATATATATAACTATAGATATACAACTATAGTTATATAGATAACTATAATATATAACTATATATATATATTATATATATATATATATATATATATATATAATCTCCCTTCAGGTAGGTTAAAATCTATTCTGGGTTTAAGCCAGAAAACACAAAGATTTTATCCTTGGATCATTTTTCCTTAGGGACTCACATATGAAACTTCACTGAGGTATAAAATAATACTTTCCTTTGATTTTTCATCAAAGATACCAAGTAAGTGCCTTATACTCCTCGCATCCATTATAGGAGTATTGGATACCATAACATTCATTTTTTTCCCTAAAAATTACCATGAGATAAATTTTTGAATTGTCCAGAGCCAAGAGGGCTTCATTTTGCTTCAGTAATGCCTTCTCCTAATTAAAATACAATAGCTAATTATTTTATATCCCTTTTCACTTTGGACACCCAGAAAATCAGTTCTAAGTTTGATGCTCATCTACAACTATGCTGATAGTGTAGTATTTGCATTATTTTTTAAGTCTTGGTTTTCTAAACTACTGATGCTTTCTCTTTTTAAAAATTTGGTCTGGTCAACTGTTTATATCTTAGAGTAAAGTAAATAAGTAAATAAATAGTAAAGGAGGTTGACTGCTATTCCCCAGTAGCTATTCTCTTCCTCACTAATACGTATATATATATATATACACACACACATATATATTATATATACATACATATATGTATAATAGAGAGATATATTATATATATATTATATTCTATGTATATCCTATATATATTCTATATATATTCTATATTCTACATTATATATATTCTATATATTCTCTCTCTATTCTATATATAGTAGAGAGAGATGCATATGTATATCTATATATATCAATCTATCTATATATTTTTATATTAGCACCTGAGAATAAAGACAATCCATAGTCTCCCTTTAGGCCAGGTGAGACCATGTGACTAATACTGGCCAATGCAGTGTAAGCAGGTACTTTGTGCAACTGTTTTTGCATCTTTCCTCCTTCTTTCCAGCTAGAGTGAACATATAATAGCTGAGGCTCTAGTAACTGTTAAAGCACACAGAGTAGAGAAACAAGACAGAAGGAATCCATGCCCTTGACATGTGAAATGCCATACCAGACTGTAACTCTCTAGGATTCTGGAATATAAGAAAAGAAGAAATTTCAATCTTTTTTTGTTGTCAGGCTCCTGATTGTTATCCCATTACAGTAGTATCTGATGATGATGAACACTGATAGATTGATAGATCAGTAGAAGAGAGGTTGTGAGAATGAATAAAGGTTTCTAGCAATACTGATGTGTTTAATCTAAATGATATCAAATGAGAGAAAAGTAAAGATTCAGTCAATTCCTTAATATTATGTGTAAAAGACATAACATCTTGATGACTCTAAATATATATTTTTAAATGTATAATAATCTTTCAGATAATTGGCAGAATTTGTTACTGTCCATTCAGTTTTATGGACAAAATATACACCTAACCAATGCCTGCTTTGATATGAAATATTGCCCATTTTCTTTTTTTTTATAATAAATTTATTTTTTATTGGTGTTCAATTTGCCAACATACAGAATAACACCCAGTGCTCATCCCGTCAAGTGCCCCCCTCAGTGCCCGTCACCCATTCACCCCCACCCCCCGCCCTCCTCCCCTTCCACCACCCCTAGTTCGTTTCCCAGAGTTAGGAGTCTATATGTTCTGTCTCCCTTTCTGATATTTCCCACACACTTCTTCTCTCTTCCTTTCTATTCCCTTTCACTATTATTTGTATTCCCCAAATGAATGAGAACATACAATGTTTGTCCTTCTCCGATTGACTCATTTCACTCAGCATAATACCCTCCAGTTCCATCCACGTTGAAGCAAATGGTGGGTATTTGTCATTTCTAATGGCTGAATAATATTCCATTGTATACATAGACCACATCTTCTTTATCCATTCATCTTTTGATGGACACCGAGGCTCCTTCCACAGTTTGGCTATTGTGGACATTGCTGCTAGAAACATCGGGGTGCAGGTGTCCCGGCATTTCATTGCATCTGTATCTTTCGGGTAAATCCCCAACAGTGCGATTGTTGGGTCATAGGGCAGTTCTATTTTTAACTCTTTGAGGAACCTCCACACAGTTTTCCAGAGTGGCTGCACCAGTTCACATTCCCACCAACAGTGTAAGAGGGTTCCCTTTTCTCCGCATCCTCTCCAACATTTGTGGTTTCCTGCCTTGTTAATTTGCCCCATTCTCACTGGTGTGAGGTGGTATCTCATTGTGGTTTGGATTTGTATTTCCCTGAGGGCAAGTGATGCAGAGCATTTTCTCATGTGCGTGTTGGCCATGTCTATGTCTTCCTCTGTGAGATTTCTGTTCATGTCTTTTGCCCATTTCATGATTGGATTGTTTGTTTCTTTGGTGTTGAATTTAAGAAGTTCTTTATAGATCTTGGAAACTAGCCCTTTATCTGATACGTCATTTGCAAATCTCTTCTCCCATTCTGTAGGTTGTCTTTTAGTTTTGTTGACTGTATCCTTTGCTGTGCAAAAGCTTCTTATCTTGATGAAGTCCCAATAGTTCATTTTTGCTTTTGTTTCTTTTGCCTTCGTGGATGTATCTTGCAAGAAGTTACTGTGGCTGAGTTCAAAAAGGGTGTTGCCTGTGTTCTCCTCTAGGATTTTGAGGGAATCTTGTCTCACATTTAGATCTTTCATCCATTTTGAGTTTATCTTTGTGTATGGTGCAAGAAAGTGGTCTAGTTTCATTCTTCTGCATGTGGATGTCCAATTTTCCCAGCACCATTTATTGAAGAGACTGTCTTTCTTCCAGTGGAGAGTCTTTCCTCCTTTATCGAATATTAGTTGACCATAAAGTTGAGGGTCCACTTCTGGGTTCTCTATTCTCTTCCATTGATCTATGTGTGTTTTTGTGCCAGTACCACACTGTCTTGATGACCACAACTTTGTAGTACAACCTGAAATCTGGTATTGTGATGCCCCCAGATATGGTTTTCTTTTTTAAAATTCCCATGGCTATTCGAGGTCTTTTCTGATTCCACACAAATCTTAAAATAATTTGTTCTAACTCTCTGAAGAAAGTCCATGGTATTTTGATAGGGATTGCATTAAACGTGTAAATTGTGCTGGGTAATATTGACATTTCCACAATATTAATTCTGCCAATCCATGAGCATGGAATATTTTTCCATCTCTTTGTGTCTTCCTCAATTTCTTTCAGAAGTGTTCTATAGTTTTTAGGGTATAGATCCTTCACCTCTTTGGTTAGGTTTATTCCTAGGTATCTTATGCTTTTGGGTGCAATTGTAAATGGGATTGGCTCCTTAATTTCTCTTTTTTCAGTCTCATTGTTAGTGTATATTGCCTTTTTCTTTAACTTTTACTCTCATCTAATTAGAACCATTGGGGCACCCTGGGTGGCTCAGCGGTTTAGCGCCGCCTTCAGCCCAGGGCGTGATCCTGGGGACCCGGGATCGAGTCCCACATCGGGCTCCCCACATGGAGCCTGCTTCTCCCTCTGCCTGTGTCTCTGCTTCTCTGTCTCTGTCTCTCATGAATAAATAAATAAAATATTTAAAAAAATAATTAGAACCATTGTTTAATATGCTAAATTATATTTACCTAATTTATCTCAAAATTATTTTTAATTCCAATATTATAAGTAAATCCCCAGGCAAATGGATCCTTTTCAGAGGTTTGTTGTCAAAATCGGGTCCTAGAGAAATCAGCTAGAATTGACTAAAAGTATAGAGTAAAAATGGCTACACCAAAGTTCTTTTATAGAGGATTGATGAATTATTAATGAGCATGCTTTTTAAGTTTTACGACTGAAATAAGCTTTTAATACATACTATCACTTCTCTTCTGGATAGATGTTTTTAGTCTTTGTCTTTAAGCTGTTTCACAGATTCGAATCATTATTTGTCAATCTTATCCCAGACCAGTTGTGCTGAATGAGGACAATCATCCAATATACTAGACAGGTAAACATAGCAAGAGAAATTAGATTGAAGGTCTAAGATCTATAATAGAAAAGATACTTTCTCTTTCCCTTCTCTATGGCAATACTGAGTTTGGTTGAATCACTTTTATCTATGCACCTATTTCCAAAATTTATTTATTCATTGACTTATCTATTAACATGAATTGAGCAGCTACAGCATCAAGTTACCACACTCAATATAGTGAGTGTAGCAATCACTGTACTTGATATTGTAGAAAGTCACAGGCATCACTTTCAAAATAATCATAACATAGTTTGGAAAAAGCCACATAGTCAAAAAATACAATACAAAACAAAAGCAAGATGCACCATACCCATTACACATAAAACACCAGAGAAACACAATGGAAACTATAAAAAGAAAAGAAAAGAAAGTCATCATTTTGAGGGCTACCGGCTTTGTACTATTTTAACAGATAAGAAAAATTAGGAAAAAAATTCTCAACTCAAGATCACACAGTAAGTTACAGAACAAAAAGTCCTCATAAATGATTTTACTTCAACTTTATCTCTTTGGACCTCAAATTTTTGAACCCTTTTATTAAAATATAGGGCTCCAGGGATCCCTGGGTGGCGCAGTGGTTTAGCGCCTGCCTTTGGCCCAGGGCGCAATCCTGGAGACCCGGGATTGAATCCCACGTCGGGCTCCCGGTGCATGGAGCCTGCTTCTCCCTCTGCCTATGTCTCTGCCTTTCTCTCTCTCTCTCTCTCTCTCTCTCTCTCTCTCTCTGTGTGACTATCATAAACAAATAAAAATTAAAAAAAAAAAGATTTAAAATATAGGTCTCCATAATTCATCTAAATTTTAATGCAACTTAAAGTGGTGTAAGACTGGAAGAGACTCCAGGTGCCTTACAGAGAAAAAAAAAATTCCACAGTACTCTCTGAAGGAAGTTTCTGCATTTTAGGTCTTATATTATTCCTTCAAGCAATTGAATACAATGTTTAAAACAAGAGTCAAAGATATCATGTAAAAGGAAATTCTATTTCATATATATATACTCAGATACTGAAATTTTCAGATGCATTCTATAAAAATTATGTTACTATGCTTAAAGAAATATAGGACCAGTTGACAGGAAACCACATGAAGTATCATTACACAATTTGAAAAGAACTAAATAGAAATGTAAGAATTTAGCAAAGAGAATGTTCAAAGTCAAGAATTTAATGACTGAGTTTATCAGCAGATTAGTAACAGATGAAGAGTGAATTAGTGACCTGTAATAGTTCAGAATTAATACCTTTGGGCAAAGGAATAAACAACTAGAAAATCCCAAAGCAAGAGGAAAGAGATTAGAAGCAGAGAGGTAGTCTGATAATCCCAAATAGTGCTAATATTATGAAGAAACAAGAGTTGTCATTCACTATTGCTGGATGTTTAAATTGGTTCAATACTTTAGAAAAACATCTTGACATATCTAGCAGAGAATGGAGATTTTTTTTTTTTTTTTTTTTTATTCATGATAGGCACACAGTGAGAGAGAGAGAGGCAGAGACACAGGCAGAGGGAGAAGCAGTCTCCATGCACCGGGAGCCTGACGTGGGATTCGATCCCGGATCTCCAGGATCGCGCCCTGGGCCAAAGGCAGGCGCCAAACCGCTGCGCCACCCAGGGATCCCTGAGAATGGAGATATTTATAGGCAAATTAGTTTTGCCTGTTTTTGAATGTTACATAAATATTTATCTAGCATGAAGCTATGAATAGCAATGTTACAACAATTTCAATCCTTGGGAATGAACACTTAGAGAATCTTGGGAACCAAAATATATACTTGAGAATGTCTTAGCAGCATTGTTTGTAATGGCTCCAATCCGGAAATAATAAAAATCCAAATCCCCATCGATGTGGAAAAGACAAATATATTGTGGTATATGGATGAAATGTAATACTAAACAGTTTAAAATTTAAGAAACTATAGCGATAGCAATAGCACAAATGGACTTTTAACAAATAATTTATTTAAATTCAACTTGCCAACATGTAGTGTAACACCCGGTTATACTCATCTCAGCATGTGCCTTAGTGCCTGGCACCCAGTCATCCCATATCCCACCCACCTCTCCTTCCTCCAACTCTTTGTTTGTTTCCCAGAGTTAGGAGTCTCATGGTTTGTCTTCTTCTCTAACACAAATGGACTTTTAAAAGAACAATGTTGGGGGCAGCCTTGGTGGCTCAGCGGTTTAGTGCTGCCTTCAGCCCAGGGCATGATCCTGGAGACCTGGGATCAAGTCCCATGTCAGGCTCCCTGCGTGGAGCCTGCTTCTCCCTCTGCCTGTGTCTCTGCCTCTCTCTTTCTATGTTTCTCATGAATAAATAAATAAAATCTTAAAAAAAAAAAAAACAGAACAATGTTGAGTGAAAAAAGTAATACTTGAAGAGAACAGCTGATTCCATTTTTGTAACATTCATAAGCAGGTGGAGTTAACTGTGCAGTTAAGGATTGTCACCCAGGTGAAGATACTTTAGAGAAAATGAAAAAAGTAATCACCTCTGGGTGGTTAGCTCTAAGATGCTGGGGAGGATATGATCAGAAAGATGCACAAGGAGAACTGGTCCCTATGGTAATAACAGCAATCTATTTTTTTTTGTTCTGGACAGTGGTTGTCTGGTTGTTGCTTTATTTTTCATTATTTAATGGTGTGAGCTTTTTTCTGTATGGGTGTTATGTTGCAATGTAAACAAAAATAAAGAAAAAGTATGTTAAGTGAGACCAGATAAAGAAGGACATTGAATCCATATTAAGGGTTTTTTTTTTGCCTTTTATTTGGCAGGGAGCTGGAGCTTTGTGGAAGGGAAACAGCATAATCAGAAAGTAATTTTGAGAACAAAGTATAGAATGAATTGTGGCAGAAGCAAGGTCTAGGGGGCCTTTGCAACAATGCAGATGAATGACAGGAGATTATAGCCTGTGCCTATTTAACATGTATTTCCAAAGTGTATACAGGTGGCTTTGAGTCCTCTATTATACAGATGGTGGGGTGAGGGGTGGGGGTGGGGCAGAAATGATAAAATCCTGCCTTTAAAATTCATTTTCCAGCAATTAGTTTCAAAGAGTATTAATAGAATTGAGTTTAAGCTGGTGAAAACCTGTCTGCCTATTAAGTGAAAACAAATTGCAGATTTCGATTTGCTGATCATTTGGATGACAGATTCTCTAAGCACAATCCTCAGCAATTGGAATAAACAAAGCTTTCACAGAATGCCTGTAGTTTATCAATCTAAGTGCATTAGCATGAGGATTCATAGAACTGCTTGTAGATAAGAATATTTCAGTGGTTTGATAATTTTCATATTAGCAAGGATTTATTCACATCACTTGTTGGGTTATTAGATAATAACTTCATAATTCTGAATTTGTATTCAGTCACTTAAAAAATCACAGGCTAATTGCTTAGTTGATTTACAACACTGTTTGCCACTTGCAGATTTTATAGTTAATTCCTGTATTTTAATAACTATGCAATATTGTTTGCCAGTGATAGAGCTGCAATAAAGTATCTGACATTTCTGATAGGTACAAGCAACAAGCTCTTTTGCCAAAGCTTTACTGAGAGCTGTTTAAAGGTTTTAATATGCATAACTTCACAGAATACCACGCTGGCCAAAACTAGGGATGAGTCACTCGAAATTCCTTACAATTCTGCTCACACGTGCAGCTCAAAGACATTAAAAAGAGAGCAAGAATATTTCTTAATGGCCTGTTTAACTTTTTTTTCCTCATAAAACACACTCCTGGCCAAAGCAAACAAGAGTTGTCTTTTTGCACAGTGTGACCTTATATTTTGCTTAGGAATGGCACATTCCACTTTGATTATAGGTAAAACTAATGATCACCGTTCTCCTTGGAAAAGCATCAATGTTTTTATAGGCCACATATGAACATTTGAAACTTCTCCAAGTTAAAAAGGCTAATGGCACGGAATTTGTTATTAAAAACATATCAAGATACCAGGATAGTAAAACAAGCATGAAGAGCATCTACAGAGAAATAAACAATCTAGGTGGTGTAAAGGAAAAGAATATTTGAGTTGTGTGGGGAGAAGAAAAGTGGTCACGGGGATATGCAATGAAGATGTCATCAAAGAAGCTTTTGCAAAAGGATTTTATGGAAGAGTAAATATTTAGAAAGTATCACACTAAATGTATCTTTCAAAATCCTTGCTAAACTATTTTAATCACACAACATTCAAGTTATAAATCATAGAAGTAAATTTAAAGAACAATTCTAACTTCCTAAAACCATATATTACTCATTATTTCTGATTCCTCTTTTGTAAGCAATTATTTAAATCACAAAAATACTTTAAATTGAACATAAAGCTAAAGCTATTAGTATGCAAAGTAATTCATTTTAAAAGTAAAATATTTGATGTTATACATTGCTTTCAAATCATGAAATGGTTATGTCTTAGTGACTCACAAGCTAAATGGAGAGTGGCAAAATGAAACAAAATATTCATTTTGTTTTCATGAGAATCCAAAAGAAATATAGAATGTGGTAACTGGGAATACAAGGTTACCAAGGACAAAATGCAATCACTACAATCCTAAGTACAATTCTCATTTATTGATTTTCCCTAGCATGCACTTGAAAACACATTTTAGGAGACTAAGATTTTATGGGCCATATGATTACCATATATAAACTTTGAAATACTAGATTCTCAGTTTGCTTTTTGGCTGCTAGATAATATTTTTGGTTTGTTTGGCCCAAGCCTTTATTATTTTGCTCAACTTAACACCTAAGCGAATCCTACAACTGCACGGCCACATGCAAGAGTCAATTCTATCCTATATATATTGTTAAGAGTTTACTAGGTACAGAGTACTTCATAAGTGCAGTTATCCCAAGAAAAAGTATCAAGAACACGTTTTGAGATATAGCATATTGCTACTGCAATGAGTGGCTATCCCAAATATAAGAAATCTACAAAAATATTAAAGTGAAGGACTTGGTAACATTTGGCTCCAGAATGATGACATTTATAAACTCTCTGCTTCCTGTTAAAAAATATTGCCAAAAATAGTAATGTTAATAAATGTCAGCAGAACCTCAGGACAAGACTTAATTTCCATCAGGATATAAAAGCATTTAATAAATATAAGCTAAAGCTAATTAAATATCAAAATACATGAAAGCCATATAAAATAAAACTTGGAATGCTTATGACTAGTGGTTTGGTTTTGTTTTTAGAGAAAGACAGTATGTGAGAATGCTCTTGGGGGAAGGGCAGAGAGAGAATCTTAAGCAGGCATACCAAGCACGGAGGCCGATACAGGACTCAATCTCATGATCTGGAGATCATAACCTGAGGTTAAATCAAGAGTTAGATGCTTTAACTGGCTGAGCAACTCAGGCCCCCCTGACTAGTGGTATTTCTATCCAAAATAATATGACTTACAGGAAAATAGTAGAAATTCAGATTTTTTTTAGTCCTTCAAAGGAACATTAATGCTGGGCATACACTAAGACTATGATAGTGAATTAAAAAAAAAAAAACAATAAACAGATACCTCTATCCTTCTAGACCTAAATCATAATGGGAGCAATAGACAATAAATGAAGTAAGTAATATGTATGTTATGTCAGATGATGATAAGTGCTATAGGGGAAAATTAATGAAATAGTGAGAACAAAGAGCATGTGAAGCATGTGAGGAAAGGCAGTAATTTCAATCAGGAAGAGCCTCTCTAAAAAGAACATTCTAAGGCAGCCCGGGTGGCTCAGCGGTTTAGTGCCGCCTTCAGCCTAGGGCATGATCCTGGAGACAGGGGATCCAGTCCCACATCGGGCTCCCTGCATGGAGCCTGCTTCTCCCTCTGCCTGTGTCTCTGCCTCTCTCTCTGTCTCTCATGGATAAATAAATAAAATATAAAAGAAAAGAACATTCCAGACTGAAAAAAGAGTACGTACAAATGTGTTAGGCAAGATTATCTCTGACATGTTTGAGACACAGAGGGATGCTAGTGTGGCAGGAACCTATGGAGCTAGAGTCAGATAGGAAATATCTGAGAAGTAATGGCTGTGTATCATCAGATGGAGCTTAAACAGGGTCTTTAAACCCAAAATGACTTTAGCTGTTAATTCCATTAAGATGGGCAGCCAATGGTTGCAGGCAGGGGAGGGACATGATCTAATATGTTTAACAGTGTACAAGACAGCTGACAGTTACTATTAACATTAGGTTGGAAGGAACAAGATAGAAGCTAGGAGATCAATTAGGAGTCCTTTGCTGCAAACCAGAAGTGAGCTGATCATAACTTGGTAGGAAAATTGATTTAATGAGAAGTAATTGGATTGTCAGTTATTCTTGAAGGTAGAGTTCATGGGATTCAAGGATATACTAAATGTGAGGTTGTAAGCATTTAGTGTGAAGTGATGTAATTCTATGCCATACATCCTGAGACCATCAGTAGAGGCATCAGTCTTCAAAAGAGTATGGACTTCTGAGACTCTCCTTGAACATTCTTTATTTGGGGGTATGTATCAAAGTTCCATTAAAGGAATGAAAACTTTCAATCAATAGAGTAAAGTCCTTAAAGTGAATGTTCAATATGGAACCAAAGATAGTATTTTCTAAAAACCTACAGCACTGAATACAAAATCCATACACATTCAAATTTATAGAATAAAGCATGAAAATGTGTACTTTCTTTCTTTTCCTGCATATTTGTGACTCATATAATCAGTTAAGGGGGAAAATTATATTTATTGGAAGCTATTGCAATCACTAAAATCATCTTTAAAAACTAGACTTTAAAGGGACAAAATTAAATAGCAAACACTTTATTTTTGTTCTCTTAACACACCTTTGGAAAATACGGCTTAACATAAGATGAGTTATTTTATTTATTGTTCATCAGATTGACAAAGATGAAAAAGAATGTTAATGTTTATCAACAAACATGTGAAGAAACAGGCTTTCTTATACACCACTTCTGTGAGTTAAAATTGCAACAGCTTTTCAAGAAAACAAATTCAAATTTGTAGGAAGGCAAATGTCTTCAAATTTTCATATTATTTCTCCTGGTAATTTTACACTTAAGAGAATAATCATAAATAAGCAAAATATGTATCTAAAAGAATGCTCATTGCAACCTCTGCAGTGAGAACTTGAAAACAAAGGAAACACTCAACAATTACAGATTTTTTTTTTTAAGTGTATCTGTATGATCAATGAGTACACAGCACATTCAGTCATCAACCTCAGTGTCTCTGCGCCCTGGCACCTAGCCATCTGTTTAGTGCTGGGCTGAAGGTTGTTTTCTTAAACCAAGAATAACAATTTTTTAAAGTTTGGGATTGGTTTATTTTCATTAGTCTCCTAGAAAGATTAAAAATATCACTTTAAAAAATTGTTTTCATTTGCATTCTCATATATTTCAGTGAGTGAGAAAGAAAAAATGTTGAATTTCAGTTGGCATGTTGGGAATTATATACAAGGGTGGATAAATTAACGAAGTTTAAGCAAGTATAAAGATAATTCATCAAGTAGCTGGGGGGAAACTATTGATCACATCTGGTGTGCAAAAAGTATTTATTTACATTAAGAATATTCATGCATATATTGCTAAATAAGAAAATGTACAAAACTATCTATGACTGTGTGTGTCTTAGTTCAGGCTCTAACAAATCACCATGAACCAAGTAACTTAAACAATACTTATTTCACACAGTTGGCTAGAAGTCTAAGATCAAGGTGCTGGTAGATTTAGCATCTAATGAGGGTCTTGGTTGCCCACCTCACTTGGCAAAGACATGAGAGATCATCCTTCTTGTATCTCTTCTTATGAGGGCTCTTCTCTTATGTCCTATTTGCTTTCAAAAGCCTCACCTAAAATACCATCACACTGGGGATTCAGCTTCCACATATGAATTTTCAGTCCATAGAACCGTGTGGTTTAAAAGTTGAAAAATAATGACAGTAGTAATAATAGCAGCAAACATCTGTATAGGACTTACTATATGCTGGGCATTTTTCAGATGCTTTTTGTATACTTATGCCCAATAGTCCTGTGAGTTTAGAATCATAATTATCTCCATGATTATGGGTAAAGTAACTTAATTTTGTTTAGCTAGTAAGTGATAGACACTAAAATATTAGGAAGTTTTTGTTGGAGGAATTATGAATGATTTGTTAATTTTTGTTTGTCACATTTTCTAAGTTGTTGTCATTGAATATATATAATACTTATTTCAACATTTGTCTGGTAAATCTAAAGTATGAGGGAAAGGCCAGGGTTGGGAATAAAAATTTGTTTATAATTTTCAAGAAAGTTGATTTGGTGTAAAGTATAGCAAGAGTCAAAAATGGAATTCTGGAAGAAGACTCCAGTGAAGGATGTGGAAGGCATAGAGTGGTCAGAAGAGAATCAGGAGAAGACACAGCTGGAAGACTCAAGAGAGGACATGGTTCCCAGGAGTAAGTTGGCAGAGGATTCTATTAGAGGTGATTGGTATAGAGAAATAAAACCTGAAAACGTCCATCTCATTTATCAAGTATGAGATCATGACAACCTTTTGAAAAGCACTTTTTTTGAGAAGTCAAAAGAGAAGCCCAATTTCAGTGGTTGGAGAATAAAAAAATGAAGTAGAGACAGAACCAGTCTGAGACACGGATATGAGAAAGAATTCATAGAATACAGGGAGTTCAGGGTCAAAGAATATTTTGTTTTGTTTTGTTTTTTTAACTCAAAACATATTTCAGGTGAAGGGAGGAAGCAAATAAAAAATACTAACAATAATAAAAAGCTTACATGAGGCCTGTGCTCATCCTTATTACTTGATGTTCATCATCTCACTTAGTTCTTGGAATACTCTGGTATTGTTACTACCATTTTATAAAAGGGAGAACCGAAATATGGGAGAGAATAGATAAATAATGTGCCCGAGCCCACAATCTAGTGAGAAAGATTGAAATTTGAATCTGGTGTTGTCTGATACAAAAGTCTGTATTCTTAACTGTTAATTTAGACTGCTTTCATCAGCATTTGGGTGTATATACATGCTTGGGGTGTGGGAAATGAGCTGCAGAAACTACATGGCAGATATAAGAAAAAAAAAAACATCTTTTAACACATGATGGTGTCTAAATCAATCAATCTTTCTCTCTTTCTACACTCTATATTCTCAAATTCCTTTTCATTTCTAAAGTAGAGTTATTTACAGATTCTTCTTCCGATTCATACTTCAACTTTAGTCAGCATATTGATGGGATTGCAGTTTTCCACAAAGATTATTTTAAAGTGAAAACATTTAAAATCTTTTTGAACTTCTCTTATCTGACTAAAGCAGAGCCTTCTGAAAGTATAAATGCCACTAACCCTGCTCCAAGGGAGTTTCCTATAAATTCCAGGAAGGAGATAGACTTCTCATTCTCTTTAGCATTAAGCAAACCATAGAGCCTTCCATACTTTCCTTTTGGAAGTCCAACCCCTTGTTAATCTGCCTATTGCACATTAATGCAGAGGTTCTCAAACATTAAACCTAAGAGGGTAGAGGAAAAGTTTTTCTCCCAACTGTCTCAAGCCTTTTTTTCTGGACAAAGATGGTCTCTTCCCTGTAAAGGAGACCTGGTACCTAGTAATTTCACGAAGTCCATTCTATACCCTCTGAAGAAAATGCACTGCCTGCCTGATCTAAGGTTCCTGCCACTGGCCTGCCTGATCTAAGGTTTCAAGAATAAGGTGACAGGCTTTCTATTTCTAGTGAGTTGAATGTTTTCTGAAGGATGTACCTTTTTCTTTTGATTTTGTTATGAAGCACAGTGGGAAACTTAAAAGAAAAGATCTCCTGCATAGAAGGCAGAAACATAACAGTAAGGTTATGATTAGGTATGGCAGACAGGTGCTGATTTTTAAAAATAAGAAACAAATCTGTGGGGATTTACAAATTGTAAAAGTTCAGAAGTCTGAACTTTTAGCTACAAAGACAATATTCTGTTTCACAAATTAATGTGATATTAAAAAGATTGCTTGAAATGTTATTAAAATTAATATTAAAGCACATAAAAGTGACCTCTGTACCAGCTCTTACCAGGACTGTGGGTATGAATTAGAGTTTTGAATTAATTATGGGGATTGATATTAAGGAATTAGAGGTAGGTTCTGGTAATTTACTGGGAAATGTAAAGATGTAGAAAACTTTTTTTTTACTTTGCTATTAGCCTAAACCAGCCCTAAAACTTATCTTGTCTATAAGATCCTTCATTTGATGGAGCAAAAGTCACTTAGCAGTGTCAAAACAAACAAATAAACAAACCCAAAACATTGGTCCTATTTATTCTTACATTCCTCAAGGAGATGCTCTAGGTGTGTTCCCAAATGTAATACTATGTGTATTAAGTGTTTCTTAGTTCCTGGAGTTGATAACCAAAGGTCATTCTTAAAATTTTAAAGGACTAATAAAACAAAGGTGAGATATTTTCAAACTCTGTTTTTTTTTTTTTAAGATTTTATTTATTTATTCATGAGAGAGAGAGAGAGAGAGAGGCAGAGACACAGACAAAGAGAGAAGCAGGCTTCATGCAAGGAGCCCAACGTGGGACTCAATCCCACGACTCTAGGATCATGCCCTGGGCTGAAGGTGGTGCTAAACCACTGAGCCACCCCGGCTGCCCCAAACTCTTTGTTCTTGATGTCTGATCACTTTTTTATTCTCCTGACTTTTAAAAAAGTAAAAGACCTTCCTTTCAAATACTAATCGGTTGCTTCTTTATTCCCCAAAAGACTTCAGACCATTCTGCTTCAGATCTTCATTTTCTTGAGGGCTTCATTGACCATGGCCTTGGAGATTACACGTGGCTCAGAACAACATACAGCTTTTTTTTTTTTTTTTTTAAGATTTTATTTATTTATTCATGAGAGACAGAGAGAGGGAGAGAGACAGAGACAGAAACAGAGACATAGGCAGAGGGACAAGCAGGCTCCATGCAGGGAGCCCAACGTAGGACTCCATCCGAGTCTCCAAAATCACACTCTGGGCCGAAGGGGGCGCTAAACCGCTGAGCCAGTCAGGCTGCCCACAACTTGTTATTTTTAACTGAACTGTGGAGCCCATTACTCTACATAAGAATCAATGGGAAAAAAACAGTTTGAACATCCCATTTTCCCATTTCAAATATCATGCCACTAGCAATGGTTAAATTTTTTTTTTAAAAAAGAGAAGAAAAATAAGCAACCACAAAAAAATACCTTAAAATCTACCCAAGAAAAAAAAAATCCTAAAATATAAAGTTCATTTTCTCCTGCTAACTCCCATCACCCAGAGAACCTGAAATTCCTTGCTAAAAGATTTTAAATGCACAAGAATCACAAATTCCTTTTCCAGCTTGGTTGCCTTGTCTTTCCAGGTTAAAATAATTAGTACACAGTTACATGGAGATGCTGTGAAACAGCACATTACAACCCAAACCTCGTTGTATTACAGCTGATCATTAAAAAACCCAAGGGGTGTATTCTGAATGAGTACACATTTACCTTTCCTTCCTTGACCAACTTTTCCATTTCTGGGACCTCCATGCAGTATGGTGGTTCTCTCCTTGACTGACTCCTACCTCCCTAGAAGGAGCTGAATTTTAGTAGCTCTTTGTGTTCTAGAAGCTGTCAGATGAGTAAGCTATTCCCACGTTGAATGCTTTTTGGAAGTGTCTCTTTTCATTTTAGTCAACCCTAGAGCCCCATTTAGTGACATGGATGGAGATTTGATAAATGGTTCCCTATTGGTCAAAACTTGTTCCTGTTCCTGTGGAAGAATCTGAATCCCACTTGAGCACTTGAGGTCTAGCTTCCTCACTGGTAAGGCTGCCTCCAACTCTATGGCTCTTTGAGACGCACTGGGAAAGTACATTAAGTTTTCTCAAAATTTATTTCCTTTGTAAACAGAAATCTGATTATTACATTTTAATTCAAAACCATCTCTCCCCAGTGATTGGGAAGATTTCTAAAACATAAGCAAAGACAACTTCCTGTGACTTTCTTTTTTTTTTTTTTTTGCATCTGTTTACACAAGACTAATTTAGGTCAGCAATAAAACAGCAACACCACCAACACGGTTTTGAATTTCAGAGGTGGCAGATGAATATTCATCTTCCTAATAAAAAGCTGGACTTTTTGAGAGGTCCGAGTAACAGATCAGTCACCAAAATAGGGTCGCCTGCTTTCGGCTCAGGATGTGATCCGGGTGTGATCCCGGGGCCCTGGGATGGAGTCCTGCATTGGGCTCCCTGCGGGGAGCCTGCTTCTCCCTCTGCCTCTGTCTCTGCCCCTCTCTCTGTGTCTCTTATGAATAAATAAATAAAATCTTAAAAAGGGCACCAAAATAGCAAGATACATGGGACTACCCACTTTATATAAGTCATATATATAAATATCTATTAATTGCTACATAATTCAAAGATAAACATATGCTTTTTACATATCCTTTCAAAGTCCTGGTAGAGGGGCAGCCCGGGTGCCTCAGCAGTTTAGTGCTGCCTTCAGCCCAGGGCCTGATCCTGGAGACCTGGGATGGAGTCCCGCGTCCGGCTCCCGGCATGGAGCCTGCTTCTCCCTCTGCCTGTGTCTCTGCCTTTCTCTCTCTCTCTCTCTCTCTCTCTCTCTGTGTTTCCCATGAATAAATAAAATCTTAAAAAAAAAAAATCTTTGCATATATTCCTCAAGTGCCTGTTTATAAAAATCACCTTTATCCCTTTTCTCTCACATAAGATGGGTACAATCAGCAGAAGAGACAAAATATGTTTACAATACAAAGCTGTGTTTACTGATTACACTGTTTCAATAACAAAAGTGAAACAATTTTATCGAAACTTCAGGCTAGATTAGGGTTATAATGATGGTATCTTTAGGTTGTTGATGCATATTACCTAAATTATATCATGCTAACCTCACTTTCACAAACAAATTTCTAATTGAATTGTCTCCAAGGGGGCTATTTAAAAAGAATACCTTACACACAGGCTACTGGAGTTTTCTGTATTTCAATTTTATTTATTTCAGGCAATATTCCTATTTATTTTCAGGAAGTAAATATCCCTATTTACTTTAAATTCTTGATGTCTGCATAAATTTGCATATACTCTTTACATTGTTGGATCTCCCTACCCCTTTATATATGTCTTGATAATCCTTGCTCATCTTTCAAAAATAATTGTGTCATCCTTTAAGCCTCTCTCCCACTACCCTACCCATGAGTTAGATGCCTCTTTTATTTCTTTTAACACGTGTGATATATGTGCGTGTGTGTGTGTGTGTTTGTCTGTGTGTGTGTTAGTTCTTGTTATGCTCAGGGTGTTAAATTATATATTTATAATATTTTATTTAAATAAATAAAATTTATTTTATTATAATTATATAATTGATTATATAATTGATTATATAATTATATAATTATAATTACATAATTATATAATTAAAATAATATTATTACAATATATAATATATAATAAATATTTAATATTAAATATTTAATAACAAATATTTAATATTAAATATTTAATAACAAATATTTAATATTAAATATTTATAATATTTTATTTATTTTATTTAAAATAAAATATATTTACAACATATTTTGTTGTCTCTTCTGCTGATTGTACCCATCTTATGTGAGAGAAAAGGGATAAAGGTGATTTTTATAAACAGGCACTTGAGGAATATATGCAAGCGATGGCCTATGCAAATGATGTAATTTATAGCAACACTGGAATATGTGTACACTTTAATGCTGACTGAATAAAGTCATCATGAGAATTGATGCATGACAAGGGCTTGACAATGTCTTATTCTTTCTCATCACACCAATTCTTAAGATGATAGTTGTCATGCACACAACATATTGTGTGTGTGTGTGTGTGTGTGTGTGTGTGTATTGAACTTACAACCCTGAGATACTACGTTCCAGGCTGTTAAAAGTATTTTTATTCTTTGCATACATTATTCCTTTAATTTCCCTAGCAGCTCTATGTGATAGATAGTATTATTATTTCCATTTTACAGATTAAGAAACAGAATTAGAGAGAGTTGGAGAACTGGGGATTTCAATATAATTCAGTTCCAGACTGTTCTTTTATATTTTTTCTTTTTAATAACTGAATTGAGATATAATTCACTCATTCAAAGTATTCACAATCAAAGGCTTCAGTATATTCACAGACATGGTACCATTACTACAATTGGTTTTAGAACATTATTACCCAAAGAAATCCAGTTCCCATTAACCATCACCTCCCAACCTCCCCCTAATCTTTTCCAGCCTTAAATAATCACTAATCTACTTTCTATGCCTATACATTTGCCTATTCTTGACTTGTGACATAAATGGAATCATATAACATGTTATATATTGTAACTGATACCTTTCATTTAGCATAAAGTTTTCAAGGTTGACCCATGTACAATGTTATCAATGCTTTAGTTTATTTTATTACAAAATAATATTCCATTTTATGGGTATACTGCTTTTATTTGTTCATTCTTCATTTGATGGACATTTCGGTTGTTTCCATTTTATTTTTGCTATCATCAATAAAGCTATGAATATCTGTGTACAAGTTTTTGCGTGGATATGTTTTTATTTCTCCTGGGAATATATCGAAAGTGGAATTTCTAATTTCTGAGTCATATGGTAACTCTGTGTTTAACCATTTGAGGAACTGCCAAACTGTTTTCTGAAGTACCTACACTATTTTAGATTCCAGCTAGAAATGTTTGAGGGTTCTAGTTTCTCCACAACCTTGTCAACAGTTGCTATTACCTGTCCTTTTGATTTATAACTATCCTAGAGGGTATGAAATAGTACTTCATCATAGTTTTGAGTTGCATTTCCATGATGGCAAATAGTTTTGGGAATTTTTTCATGTGCTTATTGACCATTTGCATACCTTCGTTGAAAAATTATCCTTGAAATCCTTTGCCCATTTTTAATTGTGTTATTTTTCTTCTTCATCTTGAGTTATTCCAACTTTATTATTTATGTATACTAAAGCAAGTCCCTTATCAGAAATATGATTTGCAAATATTTTCTACCAAGCTGTGGGTTATCTTTTCACATTTTTTGATTCTGTACTTTGAGCATAAATGTTTTTAATTCTGATGAAATCCAGCATTTTAGTTTTTTTTATTGTTTGTATTTTGAGTGTCATATTTAAGAATCTATCGCTAAAATAAAGTTACAAAGATTTACACCTATGTTTTGTTCTAACAGTTTTATAGATTTAACACTTATGTTTCAGTTTATGGTCCATTTGGAGGATTTCTTGTTTTTTTGTTTTGTGTTTTTTTTTTTGTTGTTGTTGTTGTTTGTTTGCTTGTTTGTTTTGTGACCAGCATGGAACCCAATGTGAGGCTTGAACTTATAACTCTGAGATCAAGACATGAGCTCTGCCTGTCCCTCTGATTAAACAACTCTTGATTGGGAATTTAGGGGTGAGGAAGTCCTGTCTTCTTGGGAAAA
This sequence comes from Canis lupus dingo, assembly GCF_003254725.2. Lineage (NCBI taxonomy): Eukaryota > Metazoa > Chordata > Mammalia > Carnivora > Canidae > Canis > Canis lupus. The sequence continues at coordinate 16,453,611 of NC_064274.1, read as the reverse complement.
CCTGCTTTGAGTGGAGATTCCATCAAGTTGAGTAGGGCAGGAAGCGAGGTGGAAGGGGAAGGAGTAGAATGAAGTAAGGATGCCACAGATTCTTGTTGCTCTTACTGAGTTGTAGATTTTCTTGAGTAAATGTTACTTCATTTTCCGTATGTCCTTAGAAAAATATCTAGACTTTAAATGGTTTGTTTTACTTATTTGTTTATTTATTTATTTACTCACTTAATTTTTTAGTTGTTTTGCTGGGAAGTGGGTCCATGAACTCATTCTGTCAGGTTGGAGGTAGAACTCCTCCAGGGACTATGTCCTTAACCACAACACTTATGTTGTGTACTTTCAATGTAGCATTTAGGACATAGTACTTATTGTATTTTATTGTAACTTTCAGTTTACTTTATACAATATTCCCTGGAGACTTCCCCAGCCAGAGCTGCCATTTTTGCCTGAAGCCCTGAACCAAACTGTATTATTTATTAATTTTTCCAAAGGAGCCCTCTTCAGACATTGCTGTGGGAGCTACCAGAGCTTGCCATCTTCCTGCTGTGAGTACCTGTCCCGTGGAGCCTCTTGTCAAGCTTACTCTTTCAGTTCCTAACTTTGTCTCTAGTCTCAGGAGGCTGATAGGCTGAGACCCTAGGAAAGCTTAAATCTCTGTGGAGGTTCAAAATGCTGAAGGTTTTCAAATAGCAAAAACTGGGACTATGTCCTTAGCAAAAAACTGAGGACAATGAATTTCAGGGCTATTGCTGAAGTATTTTCTTAGTTACTTATTAATATATAATCTATTTAAAGCTAGCCTAGAATCAAATACAATTCTTATGAGAAAATATAATTAGATACACAGACTTCCAGAAATTTTTACAGTTTATAATTAAGGGCTTTTTTTTCCTCAGGTATTGTTTGTTGTTGCTGTTCATTTTTCTTCTAGAAAGCACCAGCTTCATTAGCAGGAGAGTTGTGGTGACTCTAATTAGCAGGTTTTCAAATTAAGGTATAGTAACTAGGCCTAAAGTTCATGATTCTGCAATTCATGTGTCTTTGTCTGCCTTAGGGTCCTATAAATAATTTCCCACAAAAATCTGAAGATTGATGACAATGATGAATTATACCTTTGTGATCACCCATGTTCATTTTTTATATTCTTCAATTTATATATCACCGTTCTACTGCAGAGACAATACATCTTATATTTAAAAACACTGTTTTTAGCTAACTGCTTTCACATAATTTAACCTATTTACTCATAAAAAACCTATTTGATCTCACTGAAGGCCAGTTTCATTATTCTCCTTTTATAGACAGAAAAACTGAGGTTCAAAATATCTCCTTGGTTTCCATAAGTTAAATGACTTATTAAGTAGAAAAGCTGGAACTTGTACTGACATGTTTTGACTGGTAAGGCCAGAACTCTTTTCAGTATATGTCAAATGCTTTGTATGAGTGTTTGAGGAGAAAAGACTGGTGGAGAAAAGGCAATGATATAGGCTGAAGTGCTTCCCATAAGAAGTATTATTTTTTTATTATAATGTGTCTCCAGAAGAAACTAAGTGCATTCCTTGATCTTATACTGACATATATAAATTACTATTTCTAAACTTCATACTTTCTTGTAGACTGTACAAGTTGAGAATCTGCTGCTTAGATATCAGCCATAATCCCCCCTTTTTTTCAGAGATCTCTGATTTATTTATTTTATTTATTTTATTTTTTAATTTAAACTCAGTTTGCCAACATAATGTCCCTTAACATTAAAATAGTTTTATTTGTATTTAATGTAAGAAGATTTAGTAAGTTTCTGAAGAGAAGCAATCCAAAAGAAAATAAAAGGTTTTCTTCTTCTATTTGGATTTTTCTTTCCTTAGAAGATCATGAACTATATAATTGTAGCCTAATTTGCTCCTTTTCTCTTTATCCATTATCCTGATTTTGCCTAATTCCATACTTCCTGCAGGCTGGGAAAATGAATTATGAAATATCAGTGTACTTGGAAGTGAAAATATTTTGGGAAAAGGGCCACCACTGACTGACTGCCTCCAAGACCGAGAGAATATTAGATGAATAAGTATTATTTGTAACTTCTTATCATATATTATCTTGCTATTTTGTAATACAAGTGATCCTTGATGTTTTTGAGTTAAAGATCTTTATTTCTTTACCCTAAAAGCAGGTAGTTATTTGGACACATTGCAAGTGGGTTAAGTCATTTCCTAGTGTCAATTCTGTCAAAAGATTCTCTCCATCTTCCACCCTCCAAGTTTTTTCCATGAGACATTTAGGGCATATATAATAATCCTTCACATTTTGAGGACTACACCTCAGGTAGTTCTCTGCCAGGGAAGCATTTCCTTATATCCCTGGTTCAGCTATGCGTTAATGCCTCTATTTAGATATTGTCAATTTTCCCCAACAGATGTCCTGTTCTAAGCAATGATCATGCTATTTTGTATCTCTGCATCCCTAGAGCCTAGCATAATGCCTGGCATGGAGGGGATGCTGAATCAGTAATGTTGGGTTAATATATCGGTGAATGGTTGGAAAGGCTAAGGAGACACATTTGGAACACTGAATGGGGTGGGCCCTGGGATATGGTTACTAGAGGAGGCAGAGAGGTAGCAGAAATCCATTCCTGCCTCCCTCGCTAAGGTGAGCAGAAGGAGGGAATTCTGCGAGAAGGAATAAACAGCATCAAAATCTATAAAAACTGAATGCTGTGATTTTTCAGTCATTTAGGCTTTGACTGCGGAGGAGTGATGGACCCAGCCACAGTGATTTTTGAGCACTGGGAAGTATGAGAAACTAAAGTATCCTTCAGAAGGGAACGGTGAAAATCAGGAAGCTTAGTGACTTGTTCAAGATGTAAGTAAAACAAATAAAGGGGTCTCTAGCATTCCAACAAAATTGTCTGATTGGTTCACCAAAGTGTAATAAAGGGAAAGAAGATTCAGGGATGAAATCCTCTGCTGAAAAAAGAATACCTGTCTCTCTAGGCTATCCTTTGCTATCCTTTGCCCAGTTGGCCCTGGGACCCTCCAGAGAGGGCCTCTACTCTGTTCCCTTGTCCCAGGGCGGGGGGTGGGGCACCCCAGCTGCTCTGACGGATGGGTCCCCTTCTCTCTCAGGGCACCCCAACCCCAAATTCACATGTAACAAGTTCTCATCCCAGTCCCCTTTCCTGGCGCCCTGATGAGTATTTAAAGCCAATTTTGAAATGCCAAAAAAAAAAAAAAAATTTCCTTTGCTTGGAAATTTGGACTTAGTAAATGGACACCAAAGCATGAGGAATCTTAAGACCACCTATTTATAGTCTGGCCTATTTACAATATAGTCTTGTGTCCATACCTGTTCTTATTTTTTGTAATTACATATAAAGTCCCCCCCTTTTCCTTCCTTTTTTCTTTTCTTCTCCCTCTACTATCTCCTCCCCTGCCCTACCACACACACACTCCTTCAGGCTATCTGAATATTTTCATTATTTGTTCAACAAATATTTATTTTATATACCAGGCATTATAAGTGAAACCAACTTTGTGTCTTATTGTTACAGTTTAGAGGGAGAATATAACATCAGTGAAACTACTACCACAACACCAAAAACAAACCCCAGAATGAAAGAACACAGTGGAATAAAGAATTAAATTGTCCTGTAAAAAGCCATAAAGTCCATCCTAGATGTCACTGATGAGATTAGATCATAAAAATAGTGTGACATCTGTCCTTCTCTATTTCTCTCTATATATTTCTCTCGACTTTATTCTTTTTCAGTCTCTCCAAAATTTATTTAATTCTGAGTCCTTCACACACAGGTTCTATTTTCTGATAGAGAACTTAATAATTTTTATAAAATGGTTTATATAGAGCTCCTGAAAATCAGGGACTATATCTTATTTATCTTTGCCTCTCTGGAATTTAGCACAATGTTTAACTTAAAATATATGCTCAATAAATAGTTGAGTCAAGGCTAATGATTTAGGGTGTTTTACCCTTCTCTGATCTCAGATAAATTTTCACAGGGAAATAAGGCCTGCTGAAAAAAAAAAAATTCAAGACATGGTACTAATAATAAGGAAATATCTTAGGAAAAAGAAATTACTTTTAAAATGACAACTCTGTTGGTAGCTACCTGCCATATCCTTCTTATAGTGAGTTGTTTGGGGAAACTTACCTTCTCTTAACACACAGAAACTTACTTTCTCTCAACACACAGTTTGGACTTTCCTTTATGTGGTATTGGTTTAAGATAAGCTGCCTTTGTGTATTTTCTATTTTTATCTTCCTATGATTCTAATGATAGTTTTAGTTTTAGATAGTAATTTTTAAATTGCTATTACTGTCCTTTTTTTAATTGGCTTCATTTCCTAATGTTATTTCTTTTCTTTTGGGAGTACTCCTTAAAATAGTCCCCTCTTTATGATGGCCTCTTGCCCAGAGTTGTTAAATTCAACTTTCCAGGAATATCCATTAATTTAATTAATTTTATAAAAATACCCTCCATATACTATTTAATCTAAAATATTTTCAATTATAAAATGTATAATTGTTTTTCCTACAACTAATAAAGATAAAATATGCTTCCAAATATAATTGCAAGGAACCATTAATTAACTAAAAGATGTACTCTGATTTCACAGATATTAAAATGTCAAACATTGTACAGTTTTGAATTTATAAAATATAGGAAAATCACCATCACAGCTTTACCATACATTTCCTTTTATTTTTGGTGCTGAAACCTGGGAACGAACCATACCATACATTTCCAATCAAATATTTATACAACGTTTTAAAGTTATTTCTATGGTGGGCACCTGGGTGGCTCAGTGGTTGAGTGTTTGCCTTTGGCTCAGGTCATGATCCAGGGGTCCTGTGATCCAGTCCCAGTTCAGGCTCCCTGTGGAGAGGCTGCTTCTCCCTCTGCCTATGTCTCTGCCTCTCTCTGTGTCTCTCATAAATAGATAAATAAAAATCTTTAAAAATAATTATTTCTATACTAATGGCAAAGGAATACTGTGTTGCATACTTAATATAGGACAATGGTATTGCATTTTTTTTTTTTTTTTAGAAATATTCTGAGAGCTTTAGAAAGTCCCTGCTGGAATGGAACTCCCAAATGTCAGTATCTTTGTCTGTTTTGCATGTACCTTAAGCACGTAGAAGAAGGTACTCAATAAATATTTCTCAAATGAATTTATGAGTGAATTCATGTTTTGTTAGAGATGCCATGTGTCTGTTTTAAACAAAACCAAATGAAACAAGTAAGAATTATTAATCAGTGAGCTCCTTCTAAATGCCAGTTTATGTTTTTCAGATAATCTTGTACAGAATAGCTTCTCAAGCCTTACTTTTCACTTTTTGCCAACTTCTTTCCATTATATTTTCATAAGTGTTATAATGATATTTACAATTCAGTGATGTTTGCAAAAGCTTTTTGTGAATTACATAATTGGTGAAAAATTGAATAACATAATTGGTCATTTATGGCTGTCGATAGTTGCAGTACTTTGAGGGTTAAAAGGGAAAAAAAATCCTAATAAGTTCCTTGTAATAATACATTTGGTCCACTCAGTAAAAAGTAGATATTAGTGAGCCAAATATAAAAATAAAAATATCTAGACAAAGGAGTAAGTTTGTAGGGTCTGAAATTTATTCTCATTCCATCTCTTCCTCCATTTCTAAGACATTTATGTAGCTTTGATGATGGCTGAGTATAAAGCCATCCATATGTTTTTATTCTATTATTTTTATTTAAAAAATGCTACTAAATTGTCAGTCTCATAAATTTGGAACCCTCACATCTCAATAGTTATATGTAATTTAAACTTCACAAGAGTTTATTATGATTCTTAAGGCAGAAGATCAGAATATCAATGTCCTTATCCATGGCCTCTGGAACCCAGATCTCTATAGACTTGAAACTTAATTTAGTTTTTGTTAGCTATGTAGTCATGGAAATTAAGTTAACATTTTTTGTGCCCTATTTCCATCCTTCCAATGTCATTAATGCATCTCTTGTAGGGTTTTTATAAGGACTAAATAACACATGTAAACTTTTTAACAGGTCCTTCCAAATAGCAGATGTGAGTGTTGGATTTTCCCTATTTCCCCTCTGGATGCACCGTACTCTTCACTGCCCTGCTTTGTGTGCTGGCAGGCTGACCTTCATGGTCTTCCTTACCCTGGGCTCCCTTGCCCCCTGACTTCTGGTTAGATTTTCAACTGGAGACAATGAAGGGATGGAAAGACAGAAGGAGTGAAATTGAGGTAACCCTTCTCTCCATTTCCTCATTGGCTGATTGTGGTTTGGCATGACTTTCTCCATCCTCTTCCTGTATGGAATTTCATAGCTATTATTGAATGGTTTCTCTCCTTGGTTCTACTTATTGCCAGATCTTAGTATTAGTCCCTCCCCACATTCCATCAGACTTCGGGGTTGTCAAGACTTGCTGTGCATCTAGGCCTCGTGCACCAACACCCCTTTAACTCTTTTCACATCCTTGTTAATAATCCCTTTATTTGATTTTCTTTAATTAACCATTTGCGTGTACTATTTATTTGCCCATGGGATCATAAACAGCATGGTGCTGAATTATATAGTTTAAATAAGTATCAGATTATTTATTTCAAATCAATAAAATATCATTAATAGTGATAGGAAAGGGGGTTTTACAACTTAGGTAAAGAAAATCAATTTTATTAACCTGTATGTCATTATAGCATAAATGTCCTGAGCACTAAAGGAGGTATGTATTGAACTGGTGCTAAATTGCAGTTAGGATGGAATAAAGACTGAGAGACCTCCCCTCAGGGGCTTGACACATGAACCCTCCTCTTCTCCCTTCTTGAGAGTGCTGGAGGCAAGTACATGGAACACAAAGAAGTGGGGTTTATGTGACCAAATCAAGTTCAATATAAACCAAAATCTAAGTTTCAGGGTTTAGTGGGCATCAAGATTTTGGAGTTGCTGGGTGGCATTCTTAACAGAAGCTTGCAAGGCCATATAACTAAGAGGTAGACCTGGAAGACTGCTTGTAGGAAATAAATAGGAAGGTCATGGCTGGTTTTCATTCAAACAGGAATTACAGGAAAAAACGATAAGGCTCCAAAATTATGAAGTACAGTGACTGCACATTGTGGGAGTGTAATAAGTGTCAAGATGTTTTACACATGGATAAATCCAGATTTCCTCACAGAAGACCTGGGGAAATATTGTGTCCATATCTCCACTCAGTCACATGTTTGGGATCTATGTAGGGCTGAGCTTATAGGACACGGAAACCATCATGAGTCATTAAGGTGAAACTGGAGAAGAATGCATTACCACTGCATGAAGCAATAATATCATTTCATGTTCATCCTGGAAAGAATTTAAAATAATATGCCATATGAAGTTTTCCCAAAAAACCTATTGTCGTCTTAATCAGAGTTAAGAATTTTTAACTCTCAAGCCAAATGAAATCCTATAGATACCTCAATTCTCACACTTAATCACAGTAGAAGAGAGAATATATTATAATGTTAAGAGGGAAGAGATTAAGACGGCTGGAGTCCCTTTGACTTACTAGATTGAATCCTAACTCTCTCTGCGACTTACTATCAGTATATCCTTGACATTTTTTTTTCCAACCAACCTCTAGAGGTCCCAGTTTCCTCTTCCTCATCCTTGGAATTAGAAAAGTATCTATTTCTTGGAAATACTTTAAGAACTAAATAAAACAATACAGGCAAAAAACTTCAAAAAGTACGTGGCGTATAGTATGTACTTAATAGTTCTTGCCTGGTTTTCTTTTTTGATTGTGCATCTCCCAACAAGATTCTAAGTGTACTTTGAGGTATTAATATATCTATAAGATGAATACATATACCTATGTAATAGGTAAATAATGTAATAGGTATACGTATTATTCATTTTATATCCGTTACCAAGTCTATCATATAGTGAAGTATTAAATAAATATTTGCTTAGTGACTAAATGAGGTTAGCTTGTCTTAGAAATATGAATCTCAAAGACCAAAACAATGCACATATGTCGTTTTTACTGATGTTGTCTCCTGAGATTCAGTTAATTGCTAGAGAGGAGACTATTAATAGCTCACTGCACTTTAAACGCCTGTCTTTTTTTAATATTAGCACATCAATGCAATTCATATCCACAGCCTTGGGCACATGCAGAAGCACCACATTCACGTTATCAAGTACTCACAATTATTCACCAAAAAAGTAAAAATCTTATCGAAGTAAGAACTAGGAATAAATTATAGCATCAAAAGGGGAAATAAACTACTTATTTGAACATACTTTTATAGAAAATAACACAGATCTTTTTTAAACAATGAAATTATGTTGAGTCTACTTACTTTGTATTTAATTAAACAATGTACAAGGGGCAGCTGTTGCTGTTATAAACTTTGATATTCAATTGGCATCAATAAAAAAAAAAGGGCTGTGTTTCTTCCATCTATTAATTCTGCAATTTATTTACCCTGCAGAAAGACTTTTTCAAATTTAAAAACAAGTAGACTTTCCTGAAGAAAAATAATGTTAACAACTTTGAATGTCTTGAAACGGACAATAAAGTAGCATAAACTTAAACTCACAGAAATAGCAAGGGAGAATGCATATTTTCCTGCTTTATAGTTATTTAGACAGTAGTCATGTGAGTATTTTGCAGCTTAAAAATATTTCTATTATCACATGATCTTATATGCTGGTTAGAAGAGAAAATAATAACATAAAGAATAATGATAATAGTTACCATTTGGTTTTCTAAGTAAATGTAATTGTGAAAAGTATTTTACATGCATAATTCCATTTAATATTCACAGAATCACTAGATGGTAAGTTTCATAAAGACAGAATCATATCTATCCATTTCTTTATTCATTTCTTTTTTTTTTTTTTATGATAGTCACAGAGAGAGACAGAGAAAGAGAGACAGAGACATAGGCAGAGGGAGAAGCAGGCTCCATGCACCAGGAGCCCGACGTGGGACTCGATCCCGGGTCTCCAGGATCGCGCCCTGGGCCAAAGGCAGGCGCCAAACCGCTGCACCACCCAGGGATCTCTATTCATTTCTTTATTCATCAGTGGTCCCCAGTAATCAGCACTGAGCTTGAATACAGTTGATTCTCAATATTTATTGAACAATTGGATGATCTTTCCTTTGAAGTAGGTTCTTGCTAGACAGCATTGTTTCAGTCTGCCAATGTTCGAGTATTACTAAGTGTACTACATTTGGTCAGCTCTACCCTTGTTTGGCATGGTTACTCTTACTTATGCATACTTACAGTGAGAGAATGCCTGAGGGAGGCCTTTATTATGTATAGCATATTGAGCCTAAAATGTCTAAGAAAGTTACTGACAAAAGCACTGTTAATAAAAGTAAAGCCTTCAAAAATCTGATTCTCATCTATACAAGTTGAAGGTTGGAAAATATTGCCATTAAACATATCTTAGAAAGCATAGTCAGGATTTGTTAAAAGCTCTTTTAAAATTATAGTATCACTTAATAAAACATAAAGAAATGAAGGATAAAGTAACCTCTAGAAGCCAGAACCACAAGGCTCAGAGCAGACTTACCAGAACGGTCACCACACGTAGAACCACTCCTCGCATGTTATTCTCTAGTTTCTTGTCAGTTAGTGACCCATTCAGCCCTGTGACAGGATTCCAGCACCCAAGCTGAAAGGCAAAATAGCTTGGTCACTTTCCTGCCTGAACAACAGTCCACTCCCTAAATCTTTGGAAAAACTGTGTGATATTTCTTGGAATAACTGGTACATGAAAGGGTTCTGCGCAGGTTTTCTTTTCTAATAGTAAACAAAGCAATCAGAAAATCTATTTCTTGCTTTTCAGTATCATTTTATGGCATATTACAGCAGCCAACATGCTTTAGGAGACTCACTAAGGACATGGACTTTAAAAGGAATTATAACACACCAATAATTCAGTTCTGGTAATGCACTGAATTGGAAAGATAATAGCACATATAATTTAGTATAATATCTGTTCTTAATATATCAATTATTGCACAAGTTAGATCTTCTTATACTTTCAATGGTTTTAATTAGATACTTTTATTGGAAAAAACTACAAGATTTTTATAACAGTTATAGGGTTACTGCTTTTATTTGAGGGGAAAAAATCATGTATTTGGCTTTGTTGTTCTCAAGTATTCACAGTACATACAACAATATAATTTGCCTTTTTTGTCAGTGCTATCAATTTCCTGGGAATATTTTGGCAGCAGCCTTTCCCTTCAAGTCTTGCAATGATTCACTGCTCTTTACACTCCAAATACTGGTTTAATTTTACATCCTTATGTAGTTCTTATGTGCTGTAATAACCAGGTCTGAGGGCTACCAGTTTTAAAATCACTGCCTATAAATCACAACAGGATAAAAACTGATGACTCTCAATTCAGAAATAAGGGGGGAAAAAAAAGAGATATTGTGACTTGAGTTAGCAGATAACTCAAGTAGCAAAGCTGTAAAGAGCATGCTATAATGCACATCTTGGGAAGAAATGTCACGCTATTAATTCTGATACTAAATCCACAAGCCTTCACTTTGGGAAACCTATTCTATATTTGCATATTTTAAAAATGTAACAGACCTTTAGTCATATTTGGAGACTGTTCTGATTGACTGAATGGCTTATAGGGACACACCCAGTTACTTGTGCTGCTTCCTCCTGAAGACTGATTTATTTCTTCTTATTGCATTTTCTTTGTGGGTTCCAAAGTTGCAAGTCTCCCTCACAAATAAAAGATGTCCGTGCTTCCAATTAAAACTCAAGTTTCTCTTTGAGTCCCCAAGAGATGTTTAATTAAGGAACCTAAAATGTACCCAATATGTCTTAAGAGATGTTACAATATAAAAAAAGCCAGCTTTTTCTCTATTAAAATAATTTGGAAAGGGCCGCCAATTATAGATTTTAACTATAAAAGCATATTACATTCATTCATTGATATGTCATTCTTAGTTATCTAAAAAAGTCTAGTTAGAACTTAGATCCAATTAGTAAATCCAAATGTGTTGAAAGTCTAATTATCAGAGATATCGTAGTCCTCTTGCCCAATTTAAAATCTTAGGAAATTCTTTTGAGCTTTTGTTGTTTTCTTAGATCAACCAAAGTCCATGCCTATTACATTCCTTGATGTAGATATATATATATATATATTTTTTTTTTACTAACTTTTTCAAGAAGATTCTATTTCCTTAGACTAAATACTGGTGAAAAAAGTGAAGACCTACTACACTATCCACCTTTTACAGTTGCATTACTTAATTCTAAGCTTAATGAGTAGCTTTTAGGACATTATCTTGTTCAAGGTAAATATGGCTAAGATGCCAAAGTAAATACAAGGATTTCTTTCTTTCTTTTTCTTTTTTTTTGTCTTCCTTGGTAAATCTACAGTCAGTTTGCCTAAATAAGTGACATCTATTAATGCTGACTTGACCATAGCATTTTGGTGTATTGACTAGTCAAAATATTTACTACTGGAGTAACAATAAAACTTGCTGAGCAGTTTGTTTCAACAATGCTCTGTACATACATTTAAAAATATATAATTTCCAGCTTCTTAATTATGTCTTCCTTTAAACACAATTAAATATAATCCATGCTCTAAAAATTCTAAGGCACTGAGACATTTAGGGCTTTAAAAGAATAATAATAAAACATTTGTCTACAGACCTGAGCAGTAACTTAAACATTTATATACACATATGATGTGTACGTATTTGTTTCTTCTCACTTTAAAAAATATATTTGGCCAAATCCTCTCTCATATATATTACATCATTTTCTCCTCTGCCTGATGGTTTTTCCCATTTCTATTTTCTATCTCTCTTCACTCCCCTTTTCTTGCTATTTGACTCACATGTCCTTTGATCATAGCACTTGTAAAGTTGTTTCTGTTCATCATAACAGCAGTTGAGATTTTAGGATTGGTAATACCTTTCACTTAATTCAGTTCTTCCTATGTACAAACTCTAACAAAGTTAGCTGAATATTAGCTATGGACACCAAGAGCCAGGAATTTCAGAGACTGAATTTTGAGGTAGAGAAAGTTTAGAATACAGATGATCTAGAAATCTAGAAATAAAATATATCCACTTGTGACATATCAAAATGAGATATAACAAAGAAATCAGGGCAGCCCAAGTGGCTCAGTGGTTTAGCACTGTCTTCAGCCCAGGGTGTGATCCTGGAGATCTGGGATGGAGTCCCATGTCGGGCTCCCTACATGGAGCCTGCTTCTCCCTCTGCCTGTGTCTCTGCCTCTCTCTCTCTCTCTCTCTCTGTGTCTCATGAATAAATAAACATGATCTTTAAAACAAACAAAAACACAAAGAAATCAATCAGAAATTATAATAATACTTGTTTCTTATATTGAACAGAAGTACTTCTTTTACATTTTTTGGAATAATTTCTAAGTATTAGCCATGATACTGAGCTCCTTATACTTGATCTCATTTAAGCCTTAGAATAACTTTATAAGAATGTGTTGTTACAATCATTATTTTATAAACATAGAAACTAAGAGCTCATCTAAAGTCACATAACTACTAAGAGATGAAACTAGGATTTAAACTATTGCTTTTAAAAGTCCAGATTCAGTGCTTTCAATTGCAGTCCTGTTTTATAGCTTATGATTTTTTTTCATAAATATGATCTATTTGAGGTTGGTAGGAAATTTTTATTCCTATTTTTGGTCAAAATATTAAGGCTCAGAATTGCTAAGTAGTTGCCTCAAAATAGCAGCTCGTGAATTCATTTTGGCAAAACAATTGAAAAAGCAAATCATCATCATTTTTATAAAAAAAAATCATAACATGTACATAGTGCATAGTATTAGTCAATCCTCTGAGGTCTTTAATTATAGTAATTAGCTTATCTCTCAAAAGAATATAATGAGAAAGGCAACATTATTATCTCCATTTTACAGAAGAGGAAACTGAGGATTGAAAGGTTGTGCTCCTTTTACTGTGTTATCTTTTACCCACTTATAGAGTCAAGAGGCATTGAGTAGAATAAGGAAAGTAGAAAAATGAAATGGACAAGAGATTCTCAAAAGTATTTCTGGAAGTCTCTACTCTGTGTCACCAAATTACTAAAGATAAGTGTGGGACACATTTCATTTATCTTAAGGTCTGTTGATATTTCTCAAAATGTATACCAAATATAAATAGGGAAATAATAGCAACACAGAGAGAAAATTTTGATTATTCACATCTTTTTGAAGGATTTTTCAAGTTTTAAGATTCCTTAATTTCTGTTCATAGCCACTTATCTCCCTGAGGTTCCCTTTAAGCTTTTCTGTTTGATTGTAATAGCTTCTTCCAATAATAAGCAGTATAAATGAGTTAGGTTCACACATTCAAATTGAATTTGTATCTATAACAGGTCATATTCCTTGCAGCGTAGCAAGATTGATAGGTATAGTGTTTGATTAAAAAAAAAAAAAACCTAGAAGAATTTCATTTAAGTTCAAGTGTGAAGTTTATCTAACAACTTCTTTGGTTTCATTGTTAGAAATTCTATTAACCTGATTTCTCTGGATATGTGGAGAAGGTTGTTTCTGTCTGGTTGTGTTTTTGTTTTTGTTTCTCCACCCCCCCCCCTTTTTTTAAACAATGAAGCTAGACACTAATAAAGATAATGCACACAGAATCTTACAATGCTATCTATTCAGCTGAGCACTTTCTAAGTAAAAAATAATAAAAGTGACCTCTACAACACATAAGATTTACAGAAAGTCATACTGCTGATGGCAAAACAAGATTCACTATCTCCCATGGTCTGGCAGTCTAGGAAAAATTTGGAGGGATTAAAAAATAAAGACAAATTCAATTTCCTTTCAATTACAGTGTATCGATTTCCTATATTATTTTCTAGTTTATGGCTGAAAGTCACTTTAAAACCTTAAAAATGCTTAATGCTTTAATTGTCCCCTTCATTGAAGCTTTAGCAATAATAATCTTGTAGCTCTCTGTTAAAATCACTGTAATATCTTGTGTTCAACAAAATGGTTGATGTATTTGCATGAGGAGAGTAATATGCTCCTAACATGTGTTATGTCATTAGTAAATGACCAAGTTTTGGATATTTACCCTTTTTCTTTCAAAATCTCCTCTTTTCATTTGTGTGGGGCTTTAAAGGATGACGTTTGACTACGTTTTGCATCACGATTTTTCAGGCAGTGTTACAATGTCAAAAAAGAGCTGAACTGTTCAACTTTAATTTTACGCCTAATAGTTATACACTTTAATGACAGGAGTCAAGAGAGCTCTTAATTGAATACCAAATGGAATTCCCTACATTTATTAGCTTGTATTCATATGGAACAAAGGAAGCCTGGTTATAGTATCAAAGCTCCAGCTGCAAGACACAAAATATCCACTGCACGGCACGCTGTGTGCTGCCAGCCACTGCATTTCCTTTATTTGCTTCCTTAGCCTTCAAAGGAGAAAAAAAAGGAACAATAAGGCAAAGTAGCTGAAAGCTAACCATTTAGCAATGCACAGCATTTATTTGGTAGATATTACTTCTATAATGGGAGAGAAAATGTAAAAAGAAATACATATGGCAAATTGGCTCAGATACATGTTTTATACAGTTAAATTGGAATGCTTTTCCTTTGATATATACAGGAATGTAGTGTGTCAGTAATTCCTCCAAATATATATATATTTTTTGGTGATATTTCCACTTTTAAAACAGGTTCAACTTGTAGGACTTGCTCCCTAGGGGATGATTATTTCCTCCTAAGATTCTATTCCTAGAGCTTGGTCATTACCATGAAGTAGTTGATGTTCTTTAGATTATGTGAAATAGCCTTAGCACCTTAGGAAAAAATATCTGTGGAAAAAATTCAGAAAAAAAAAATCACCTGATTCCACTGCTTACAGCATACATTTCCCCATATTGCTGCTGAAAACAAAATTTTTGTACCATGTAACAATGTACATGTACAATAAGATGAACTTAACTGATTTTCACAAATGAAGAAGAGAAACACAAGAAGATATATATATATATATATATATATATATATATATATATAGCTTCATATATATATATATGAAAAAATAGCTCACCGATGTTTTATGCCGCCTTAATAACCACTCTCAGTTATCACCTGGCATTTAACTGATTTAATAATATTTTACCATTATTACAAGTTTTCCCTTTTATAGTTCTTCTTGGTGTAAAATTACTGTTACACTATATTTAGAGGCAATATATCAGAGTGGCTAATATCAGAAACTCTAGAATCAGACTGCTTAGGTTCAATCAAACACCTGCTCTGACAGCTGCTGGGCATGTGTGATTAGGCCTCAGTTTTCTCATCCCTCAAATGGGCACAGTAAAAGTGACTTCCTTGTAGGGTTGGTGGAATTATTAACTGACTTAATATATGTCAAATATTTAAAAGTGTTCTTGGCACATGAAGACTAAAGAAATGTTCATTATTACCATTTTTTTAAATAAAATTGGCAGTCCTATTATTTACTCAGCTTCATCATTGGGGTCACTTACTAGTTTCAGTGAGGAAGCAGGTCTCTAAAACTGTGGTTCTCAACTTTGGCTGCATATTAGAATCACCAGAAAATTTTTAAAAGTTTTGATGTACCAGCCCAAATAGAGAACAATTAAGTCCAAATCTCCAGGGATGGAATCCAGGCATCAGTAGTATTTACAGCTCTCCAGGTGATTTCAACCTATAGCCAAGATTGCAAAGTACTTCTCTAACACTTGCCTTAATACCCAGGGAGTAGGAGTTCACATAGAATGGCTACTTAACCTTTTTGAAGGAAGGCATCATTTTTACCCACTTTCTTTGCAAGAGCTAACTAGGAACACTTCCTCAAATAAGCAAGTAGTTTTATTTTTCTTGTTCTAAATAGGATGGGAGGTTAAAAACTCTGTGAGGCCAGAATGATGCCTACCTTGTCTATTCTTGTATCCGTAGCCCTTATTACAGTAGATTACAGTAGTGATATATGGGAACATGATAGGTCCCAATAAATATCTGATAAGTTAATGCATTCATTAGAATTCCTGTTGTTCTTTCTTCTCCCTCTTTTTCTCCTCCTCCTCCTTCTTCCTTTTTTTTTTTTTTTTTGTCTCTCCAGTTCAAACTGAATGAAGAAACAAAGCATCTCCTATCTGAGACAATGTCCTGTTATCATATTGTTATCAAACCCTTGCCAATTTTTGGAATTCTTCAGAGTGATTTCCTTCACCCATATTCTACTAGCTCTCCTTTTCTTTCTGATCAGATTTTTTTTCCTAGAATATTCTAGCACTTAATGATTACAACCTGATAAAAGTTTCTGGATTTTCTTCTCTTTCATTCTTTGCTCCCTCAAGATGTTTTAAAGGTAGAACCTTCATTTTAAAACCACATTAGAGTTCTTTCTTTTCTTATCCATTAAATAGATAGCCACTTAAAGTCAGGGACACCATCTTAACCATCTTTGTGTGCCCAGTGCCTTTTAGTGTTTTGCCTAAGTAAATTTTTTATTTTTTTGAAATTACAAGGTTAACATATAGTTACAAAATCTAACATAAAGTATTTCTATTGGACTGTAGATCTTTGTTCCAAAACAATCTAAAATCTGAAGTCCAGACATCTCTTTATATTCTACTACCTCTTCAATGTTTCTGCTGATTTCCCAGTCACCTCAATTATTTAAAAGATTAAAACTCATTTTTTTAAAGATTTTTAAAAAATTTTTATTTACTTATGATAGTCACACACACACAGAGAGAGAGAGAGAGAGAGAGAGAGGCAGAGACACAGGCAGAGGGAGAAGCAGGCTCCATGCACCGGGAGCCCGATGTGGGATTCGATCCCGGGTCTCCAGGATCGCGCCCTGGGCCAAACGCAGGCGCTAAACCTCTGCGTCACCCAGGGATCCCAAGGTTAAACTCATAATCAACCTCCTACCATCCATTCTTCCACTAGCCAGAAACTAGCAAATCTGATAACTGCACATATCTAATCCATTGCCAATCTGCCAATTTCATCTCAAAAACCAAACTGTCGAATCCATTTAACTCCATCTCCTTGCCACCATCGTAGCCCAAGCTAACTTCATTGCTTCTCTTTTACAATCTTCACTCTACCTGTAACAAAAATGTAAATTTAGATATAATGTCCTCTGCCTAAAATCTTTCCACAGTTTTCCATTGTTAGCAAGAGAAAGGTCAAATTTCTAATGTGGCCAACCTAGATCTGTGTGATTCATCATTTTACATTCACAATCTCATGTCACACCACATTCTTTCTCAGTGATTGAACTCCAACCACACTCATCTTCCTTCAGTTTCTTGAGTTAGACATAATCCTCCCATTGTAAGAATTTAAACATTGTTTCTCAAACATTGAGGTATACTAGAACTAATAGGAAGTGAAAAGCAGAACAAACAGACAAAAGCAATGCCAAAGCTATATGCCATGCCAATTAAATTAGAATTTCTAGGCCTGGGATCCAGGCATCAGTATATTTTAAAATTTCCAAGCAGAGCACCTGGGTGATTTAGGCAATTAATCTCGAGATCGAGCCCCATCGCCTTGGCCTCTGCATTCAGCAGGGAATCTGCTTGAGGATTCTCTGTCTCCCTCTCTGTCTGCAAGCCCACCCCACTCATACCTACTCTCTCTCTCTCTAAATTAAATAAATCTTAACAGAAAAAGTTTCCAAGATTATTTCTAAGTGTCACCAAATTTGAGAACCAATGGTTTTCATTATATAGTTTTTCTTGAATGGAAGAATCTAGACACCTGCCATTTTTCAATGAATTACTGAATCCATTCTTATTCATATTTTAGATCTCAATGTAAACATCTATAGGTTAGTGTAAACCTTCCCTGATTACCTGTCCCCACCCCCAGGTTAGCTCTTGTCCCTCCAAAGTAGTATCATGTCCCTCTCCTTCATAGATTAGCATTTATTGTACTAATTATCTGTAGGTTTCCATGAATTGAGGAAAAATTACTGCTTTTTGTCTCCCCACTATCTTCTTCAATACATAATTCCTGGCACAAAGTGGGACTTCCATTTTTATTGAATACTAAGCAAATTTAGATCATGTTTAAACAGGAAACTTCATACATCTTGCAGTGATTGTTGATTGTTTTTTAAACAATGCCTTAAATGAGGATCTCAGTAGATAGTCAAGATGCTATGCTGCCAGATACTGAATTTTTGTTTGTTTTTGGAACTGTAGATTTGCAACTTTTATTCATCCTAGGTGGAGAGAGAATAAGCTCTACATGATAAGATCAAGGAATGCTTTTCAGAAGCCTTCAATATGAAGAATGATGACATTACCTAACCCCTAGAGAGTAAAATAAGTTGTTATTTAGTCTTATCATTTGAACAATTATATAACAACAACAACAGCAGCAGCAGCAGCAATAATAGAAGTGAAACATAACCTATGATGGGTGTTTCTTACATTCCAAGACTCATTTTAAGACATGTACCTATACTATCTCACTAAAAGGAGAACCACAACATATCCATGAAATATGAAGTGCTAAAACTTTAGGGGGATAAAATGTTACCAGTCTATGAGGGGAAAGCCCTCTTCATAATGCAAAATCTTCTTGAAGAGTAGCTCCTGGTCAAAAACCTAAGAATGATTTTTTAGGCCTGAAAACAGGCTATTAGGATGGCTTTACCTGACAGGCCTATTGAAGGCAGTTCCAGTCAAGAACTCAGGTCCCTTTGGCTGGCCATGTTTTTAGTCAGTATCTGGCTGCTTAGCCCAGGAGCCACTTTACCTGGGCATTGGCCTTCCCCCAGGAGTCTCTGCTGAGAACCTACTGGTTGAAGGAGGGGGCAGCCTTGAAGATACTTACTTGTAGTCTGAGTTTATACCGAGTGCTTTTCCTAGTCTTTCCCTTCTTCCTTTCCTCCCTCCTCACCACTGCACCAGTCCGTAAAACTGCAGGGGCCTCAGGGTTTGCTCCCCATTATATGTTGATACATCTGACTCTCACCTGGTGTCATTCTGCATGAAAATAAGGGGCACTGGGGGAGCCGGAACCTTCCTTCCAACTTGCTTTTCCTAAGTGAATAAAGGCTTAATTGACTTTCATATTGGCTTGTTTTCTTAATTGACTACTCCCACATCCAGCAGCTCAGCCCTTGACATTGCTTACTTTATAGTGATGTGACAGTTCACATTTATTGGAGACTTCCTACGAGGCAGGTATTGTATCAAAGTCCTGGATATTATTTACTTTTCTGCCTTAATCCTATTAGATGGATACTATTAATTATCCTAATTTTTAACAGATGAAGAAATTGAGGATTAGAGAGATTATTGACCTGTTCCAGATTACTCAGCTCAGAAGTGAAATCATCAGGATTTGAACACAGGCAGCTTAGCACCAGAAACCACTAGGTGATTCTGACCTCAATCAACAGGATAATTTTTCAGGAAAGAATAAAGCAAAGGGCACATGGACAGTTCCAATGGTGTTTGAGTGCTCATCTCCTAAGAATTGCTCTATTTGTGTTTTAGGGTCCTCGAAAAACTAGAATTTATTTGCATACCCTCTTTTCTTTGCCTCAACTATTCAAGTTGGGTTTCTGTCATATGGAACCAAAAGATTTATAGCTAATTACATGGAAGTTGTGCTAGGTTTTGTGAATTTACTCTATAACTACGTCAATGTAGAAAAAGGAAGATATTTTTGAAGAAGTGGGCAAAAAGTAAAGAACATTGGATTAGGTGTTTGAAGACCTAGTTTTTATTTCAAATAAGGGATCAGTGTAAATAAATTCTAAACTCTTTTCTCACAACTATTAGTGATTAGGTCTATTTCATGGATAGTTTCTTATAATATGAGCAAAGCAAACTCCAGTATATATATAAAGCCAACAAGGATTACTGATAAAAGGGACACTCATAGAACCATTTGTATTGACCTATTAAAATACAACTTCCACAAAGGCAGATGTTTTTGCCTGTTTTATTTACTGATGGATACCAAGCACCTATATAGTTCACAAATAATAAATATTTATCGATTGAATGAATGGGTCTTATTTTTCTCAAAGAGTAAATTAAATCTCAGTTGCCTAGAGGACTTTGTGGTATGTGGGTTTTATCTCAAGGTAAGAAATAAATCAGCTAATTCTCATAAAATCCTGTCTAGCTTTGTGATTCTATAATTGTTTAATATGACTGGATTCATACCAAGAGTCATTCCTGTGATGAACAAGAGAGGATTACTCATTTAAATTTTCCAAATAACTCTGACCAAAAACAGTACAATCAGCCATTGCAATCAGTTGGTCTGATGCTAAGGCTGACACAATAGTATTGTCTAGGTAACCGTGTAATTCTTCCTTTCTGGTTCTCTCTTTATCAGATGCCTGTGCTTATGCTCAAAATGAGAATGGAGTGCTGGGGTTTCATGGATAACTGTGATTCATAAAATGATTGACTATGCCTCTGAGCATTCTTACTAGCTTTGAAAGTAATTGTTATTTCATTGCAAAATATTATAAACATTTATGCAATTGAGACTCCCATAAATTAGGCATGTTTAGAAATGCTAGCATACTTCAAAAAAGAGTTCTTTATGGATTTACATATTTTTCTAATTATTCTTTTTAAATTAATGATCCTAAATACTTTCCCCACATACACTTCCACTGGTAATTATTAGCTATAATTGCACATGCACGGTAAGGATGAGGAAGGGCAGGGGTATTATTTGGAAGAGGTTAGGACTAACTGATCACAATAAGCTGCAAGAGATTTAGCCATAAATAATCAAGTGGACTTTGATGCAATAGTGAGCATAGGTTAAATACATTATTTTCCCATCACTCAGCATTTATAATCAAGAAGACATTTATTAAATACCTGCTGTGCTAGTGTGATGGGATACAAGGATGAATAGAAAATTATCTTTCACCTCCAAGAATTTATCTGTTTGAAATGACAAGGCAGAAACTTTTTATAAAGAAAAAAAGTATGGCAAATTCCCCTAGGCAGTATGTTACTAATTCCTAAAGGACTGGCATACATAAAAGTACTCGATATTTAAAGAAGAGAGATATCCATGAGAAAGGATCCAATCTCATCAAAGAAAATGATTTTAAAAAGTGGACCATTGTGTAGTAGACTGTCTGCAAGATGGCCACAGATAATTCGTCTGTGCCTATGCTTGCATACCAATCTTTCATCAAGACATAGAGTCCAAACAAACAAACAAACAAAAAAACAAAACAAAACAAAACAAAAGACATAGAGTCCATTTCTGTTCTCTTGAATCTTAGTTAGCTCTGTGGCTTGCTTTTACCAGTAAAATTAGGCAGAGGGGATGATATATGATTTCTGGGCCTGAGACTTAGATCTTACAGTGTTTTCTCCTTTTTGGAAGCCAACAACCAAGTAAAAAAAAAAAAGGTAGGCTGGAAGACTGAATAATGAGAGACTATGCAGAAAGAAAAAGGAGTCACATGAATGAAAACTATGGGACCTTAGCCAACACCCAGCATTAATGCCCCAGACATGTGATTTGATATCATCTTGAATCCCTTGTTTCCGATTGAGCCATCCCAGTCAACACCACATGGAGCAATCTTTCCTGGATACTAGACCTACTGAATCCTTAAAAATAAAATTTCTGTTTTAAGCCAGTAAATTTTAGGGTGTTTTGTTTTGCAGTAATAAATTATTGAAACACATGGCTTAGGGACAGTTAATCACCACCTTTGCTTCTGAAATTGACTAGACACCTAAGGTTTCTAGAAGGCAGTAGGAAGTCATATATATATGTGTGTATTTTTCAATTCTAATTTGAGGAAACTTAAATAAAAAGATATATATATCTTAAAGAAACTTAAAGAAAAAGATATATATATATATATATATCTTTTTCTTTTTATCATAAAGCTTTTTTTTTCATAAAGCTTTTTTTTTTTTTAAGTTTCTCTACTATAATTCAGAGAGGCATTTCTGTATGCACTTTCATCTTTGCATTACCTGATTGAAACACTTTCAAAATTAACTATACTTTGGAAATTAGGGCAAATTAGATCATGATTTGTTTTCTATGGCTGCTGCAACAACTGCAAAACCAGTAGATTAAAAGAACAGAAATTTGTTTTCTCATAGTTCCAGAGGAGAGACCTGAAACCAAGGCTTGGCAGGGTCATGTCCTCTTGAAAGGCACTTAGGGAAGAATCTTTCCTTGCTTCTTTCAGCTTCTTGTGGCTCCAGGTATTCCTTGGCTTATGGTTGTTTAACTGGCAGCTCTGTCTCTCTTCACATGACCATCTCCTTTTCTCTGTTCTATTAAATCTCTTTCTACCTTCCTCCATAAGAATATTTATTGGATTTATGACTGACCTGGATAATTCATGATGACATCATCTCAAAATCCTTATCTTAATTATATCTGCAAAGACCTTTTCCCCAAATAAGGTCACATTAGTAGGTTCCAGGGGTTAGTCTGTGGATATACTTGTGTTTGGGGGGGGGGGGGCAGGGGAGGAATTAATCTCTACAGATCACAGTTCATAAATTCTCATTTTAGTATCAAACTTTTTATCAAGCCACTTTGGTTAAAACACAATCTCTTTAGGGAAAAGAAGTAGTTTTATGAGATCCATATACACCTGGGACAATTGATTTTTCTACATATACTGATCCATTTAAGTTTCCTCAAATTAGAATTGAAAAAGCACTTGCCAAATAGTGATGAGTTTGCTCTTGCTGCATTTCTCAATTTGATCTTCTGTGGTAGTTATTATCTGAGGCATTATTCTAAGTTTTAGTCACTCACTTGCCTAAGTCCTCCAAGAATTTTGTGCTCCTTGATGGTTGGAATAGCTTTTTATTCATTATAAGATCTCTAGAACTTTTGTGCCACTAACATATAGTATATAAGCAATAAATGGTTGTGATCTAAAATATCTTTTTTGTTGTTCTCCATACATTGTCTGCAGTTTAATGGATGTATGAATGTACTTATATTAGCCCTTAGACATATCTGGATACATTTCAAAAATACCTTTTATTTACTATAGATAAAAACAGTAGGAAGAGATCTCTCACTTCTTTCTTCCAATCTATGTTTGGCTTCCTAAAGCTAACTGTAGAAAGTGGAAGCTATTTTGAAAATTTATTAAAATCTAAATTCAATTTTAAGAAGTAACAATTTGGTTATACTAAGAATTACTTTATGGATTCAAACAACTGAAATTTTCAAAATCAAATATACAGAAAATATTCAGATTTAAAATTTTGTCCAAGATATGAATTTTTTGAAAAAAAATGTTTATAATAGTTATTGTATCTTCCAATCATGGAAAGCTTATTGTGCTATTTACATTTATTAATTCATTTAATCTTGATCAACAAGCCCTCTGGGTTATAAACAATTAGGTTAAGCTTATAAAATTACTGAAATTTACTTTTTTTGACCTGAAAACTGAAATTACATATGTGGGACTAATAGATGTAGAAAATTTAGTCTTAGAGTCTATTCTTTTTCATTTAACACACAAGCAATCAGAAGATTATTCTTTTTTTCCAAAATGTTTTTTAAATGCAAGGTTATTGTAGAAAGTAAAATAGAAACTGGATTTTGAGATTTATTTTGTTTCTTGCAAAGCTGTTTTCTAATCCAGAGGGAAAAGACTCTTGAAACACTTCAAACATCTCAATCCTCAAAAGTGTTATTACAATGTTTTATTCCATCTAACAGCTGGATTGAACATATTTTGAAATATATTTGGGACAGGAGGGCATAAAATGACAAGCACTATTGTGTGAAGTCTAAATTTATTGAACTGAATACTATCAGAGAACCACCTGGACAGGTTAGCACAGGTGACTAGAATATTGTGCTAATGAGAGTAGCATCAAAGTTTAATACTCACATAAAGTAGTTAGTTTGGAGAGCTGAAAAACATTCCTTCTGCCAGAGTTGTTCTCTTAACCTCACTCAGCACCCAATGCACATAATTAACCTCACAAGGAAAACTCAAGAGATGTAAACTAACCCATCAGAACTCATCATTACCACAGGAAAACAACTAAAATATGTACCAACCACCATCTTCTAGTTTATGAAATTTGAAATACTAATATATGTCTTTTCAATTTTTATTATGAAAATTTTCAAATATATATAAAGAGAATTGAATCATGAATCCAAAGTACTCATCATCTTCCTTAAGTAATTATCAATTCATTTTCAATCTTGTTTATCTTACCCTCCATCCTTTTTTGTCACCATTCCTTTCAGATTTATTTTGAAACAAATGCCAGATATTGTACAATCTTAATCTTAACTACTTTTTAAATATCTCTGAAAATTAAGAGATCTTTTATTTTATTTTATTTTTTTAATTAAGAGATCTTTTAAAACACAATCATGATACCAGTACAATGTTCCCTAAAATTGATAATTTCTCAATATTATCAAATGTAATCAGTATTCAAATTGCCCTTATTTCTACAAATTAAGATCCATATTTTACAATAACTAACATATCTTGAGCCTTTTTACTTGAGTTCTCCATTCATTTTCCTTAATTTATTTCCTCAATACATGCGTCAAAAAATTAGTTATATTTCTGTAGTTTCCCAAAGTCTAGATATTGCTTACTGAATCCTTCCTTCCATGTTACTTAACATGTGCCTTTGTCTGTTGTATTACTTATAAATTGGTAAATCTAGAAGATTGATATAATTCAGTATAATATTTGGCAAGGATTTGTTTTGTGTCCTTTAAACAGAAGGCACCTAGTGTTTGTCTCCTTCTCTCATAATAATATAATCAGCCATTAATGTTCATTTATTACTTTCATTAGTGTTATAGGCTGAATTGCGTTCTCCGAAAATTTGTACGTTGGAGTCCAAACCCCCAATATATCAGAATGTAACTATATTTGGAGATAGGGCCTTTGTAAAAGAGGTAATTAAGGTTAAATGAGTTCATGTGAATTGTCCCTAATTGAATCAGACCGGTGTCATAAAGGGAAAGGAGATTAGGATATACAGAAAGAGACCAGAGATTTGAGTTTCTGGAGGAAAGACCATGAGAGGACATAGAGAGAAGGTAGCCACCTGAAAGGGGACAGGCTCAGAAGAAACCTGCTAACACCTTGATTTTAGACTCCTAGCTTTTAGAAGTGCGAGAAAATAAATTTTGATTGTTCAAGCCACACAGTGTGTGGTAGTTTACTATTGCAGCCCTAGCAAACTACTATAATTAGTGATGGCAAAATGCATGCCTTAATTTTATCATTTCTTCATTTGAGGAGTATTTAAATAAAATCTTTATTAAGAATTTGGTTAACCTGAGATGGAGTTTGTCTTCACAAAAAATAAATGGATTTATCCGCATGTTAATCTAAAGAAGGTTATATCATGATAATTCATGATTCAAGGGTATTTGGTAGTGAAATAGAAAGTGATCTGGTTTCCTGTCCTCAAATTAACTCTGGAAAACCCACAGAGTGAAACATAGGTTGCAGAAACTTATATGATATCACTGTGGGAAACTCTGGGAAGGAGTTGGGTATATTGAAATGGTGTATTGGAGTACATGCAATTGCAGGCTGGGGAGAGGGCAGCAGGGCACAGCAATTAACAGATAGATTAGAGCATTTCAAATTCAGCTCTTGCCTCTTCCATGTGTTGACTTGGACTGTCATTGCCTGATCCTTCCCTGTTGAAATCTGATGTAGTTACCCATAGCACTGATTAATTTATTGGGCAGGGGTAGTGCAAAGAACAGCAGAGTAGGACAAAAGTTCTGCTGGAATATGGAATTGAAAAAAAATAGATAAAGGCTGACAGGCTTTGCACATTTACTTCTCCACTCTTTCCTTCTCCAGACCTCTGGGGCTATAGGATTGCAGCACAGTGGCCTATCCCACTTGCTACTACTTCCTTAAGATTTTAACAATCTGTTTTTGGTGTGGTGCCAAGGAAGTGACTAACTGTGGTTTTGTGCTATGTGGAGTTCTCTTCCTGAGCTCACGTCTTTTTCTAGCCTTGAAACAACTAAGAACAACAGAGATTAAAGTGATTTGCCCTTACACAGTATGAGAAAAGTATATTCTCAGATGAATATGAGCCCACAGGTCAAAATGATTATACATATGGAGATTTAAAAGAAAGTATAACAATCTGGACCACATATTGTCAAGACTCTGAAGAGTTTCAGATTTTACCCAACTTACAAGCTAACATATTATCTTGCCACAATTTGATGTTAGTAGAAGGCATCAGACCCCTGGATCAGACATTAATGATTTTATTTCTCATAGCAACAGAAGTATCATCATTAGGCATCAGTTCCTCAAGCCCAAAAAGATGATACAAAGAGGGCCAAATAACACCTCCATGAGTAGTGTGTTGCACTGCTGGAGAGAAATCCTGAATTTAGGGAACCTAAATCTTTTATAACAGGCAATAAGCATGTCCTTTGCTCTGATTGGAAACATCATCTTTAATATACAGGACAGTAAACAAATCTTCCCTTTCCTGTGGAGAAAGACACTAGTTTTATATTCCAAGGTTGTTTACTGTACAAATATCTTTGAAAGGATCATTTAAAATAAAAGTAGTATGTGCCTCAGTTCATAAAAGATATAAGATATCCATGAAAAATTATCTCCCAACACATATAAATGTGAAGCTTTAAGTAGAAGAAAAAAAATCAACCCAAAATTCATAGAGGAATATTTTCAGAGATAAGGAAATTATTAGCTATATAAAACAAAAATAAAACTTGTTAAAAAGTAGAAATAGTGATATAAAGCATAGTATTTATATATGTGCTCCCATTTTTATTCTTTCTGTTCCTTATTACATGTACCCTGCCCAATATATGCTATTTAGGACTTAGGATTTAAACCTTAGGCAGGCTTTAAAATATAGTGCAAACTAAATTGCCAACTGCAATATTTTGTGGTTTCATATTGAGGACATGAACATTTATGAAAATTTTAATTAGCATGTGTGTTTCCTTTATATATATTCTCTATTTCTAGGTGTAGATTATGGAATACATTCTATATTTTCTTCATACACTATACACTATAATACACTTTAGAACTTTGAGGAAATTTCTAAACACTAGGATAAGAACACATACTATTCAGTTGTACATTCAATAATTATACTTATTAGTACAGCTTGATGAGAAAGAAACTAGTAAGATTTACTGGAAAATAAATATTTTACAAACTACAAAATTAACACATTTTTAAGGAGTGTTAACTGCTATCCCCACACAGTCTTCCTCTTATTCACATGGTTGTGAAGAAGGTACAGACATAAATATCTACAGTATGTTTTTATCTTCTAGGAATTTATTCATTATACGAATAAAAACCATCAATTTATGGATAGTGTAATCTCCAGGGATGCATTTAGGGAGGACTTCATGGAAGATTTCAACTGACTCCGACTATCAAAGAAAGGCAAAATTATACAGTACTGAATTTTTAAAAACTTAGACAAACAAAAACAAGATGTTTGCTGGCAAAACTCAAACCATGCCAACCAAATAGATATTGACCTGGCTGTATTTCCACCCTGTATTTTAGTGTAAGTGCAATTCTTTACTGTACTATTTCCTCAGCTTATCCACCAATTATTTCTTTATAAGCGATTGATAACACGATGGGTTATTAAGCATGAAATCACAAGGACACTGTGCGCCCTCCTGCTTTTACTGTTTCCTCACATGTGGTCCATTGTTATCTCGCATGAATTCTGAAATGGTGAAATGATTTAATCAAACATGCTGCTTTGACTGGAAACTGAATCTGAAAGGCTAATATGACACACCATTGGTTTCCTCAGGCACAAAGAAAAACACATTTCTTAAAAAAAAATGATATCAGTTAAAATGAATTTTCTTCATCTACATGACAACATCCTTTGGAGTTATAATGACCCAACTTGACAGTTCAATCTACCTGTCCTAAGTATTTAGGTGGAAAGTGACATATAATAGATACATGATGGATTTTAAACCAAGAATTGGCATGGAAACAACAATTTGCCACTTAAGACAATGCATGATAGCATGAAACTACCTAATAAGCTTTCTGTAGTAGAGATAAATCTTTCAAAACCTAGCTGCTGTTTCAAGCATTTCTAAATCTATTTACTTGCAAATACTTTTAGTATTTAAACAAAAGCAATTTGCTATGTACTCTAGTAGCCTTTCCCAGCTGGCATACTTCATTTGAACTACAGAACAACTAAATGATTTTAGTGATTATTTTCTCAGTTTTCCCGAGGATGGTTCATACCTAGCACCAGTCAAGATGCACAGAAAATAAGTTAATTAATTATACACAAAGGATGCTTTAGAAATCAAGGCTTAATTCTCTTTGTGAGTGATGATTCTAGGGCTAACTACCACAACAAAGATTCCAGTTACAGAATAATTCATACTTTCCATGTTAAATTAGATTCTGTGAAATAAACAAGATCTGTTAATCAAGAAAAAGGGACTTTAGAGTACAAAGATGTATAAAACATAGTTCCTGTCCACAATTGGTACATATCGTTGGAGAGATAACAAATAAGCATAACATAAGCAGTCAAAAAGACAAGATCCTACAAAACTACACTATATACTGATATAAATGGTCTACATTATAATATGAAGTGATTAACTTGATAAATCATGTTACTACTTGCCAGTACAGAAACAAAATTAGAGAGAGAGAGAAAAAAAGTTTTTCTAGGCTGTTGTGGAAAAAAAAATTAGGAAAGAAGTGGTATTTGAACTATGAGCAGGGATTGAGTAAGAACAAAAGATAGCAGAAAAATATGTAGCTTGAGGAATAGCAGAAGCAAAAACCCAGGTTTAAGTGTGATAAATATTAGCAAGTTCTGAGGTGAAAAAAGGATTAAAGGGACAGCAAATGATTCCTATTATGGAGAAATGATGGGAAATAGGGGTGGATGCAGAAAGTGGGAAAAGATTATAGAGGACTCTGAGAGTTTAGGAAATAAACTTAAAAATTGAGATTAGAAAAAGCAAATCTTTTAAAGTGAACACTCGTGTGTCTACCACCAATCCTGATAAGAAATATGATGACTCACTGTAGGGCCTTAGGCAGTGGAGTAATATGGCTTCTACAAAGAATGCTATCTCCTTGATGTTATACTTCTATCCAATGATTAGCACTGGCTGAGAGTTATACATATTCTATACATATTTTCATAATGATCTTACAAATTGGATATTACCATTGGGGCATCAGTAATTATTACCATCCCCTGGTAATAAACTGGTATGTGATATACCTAGTATTGTATTGCAAAAAGATCTGTCCAGTTCCAGTGCTATTAAAGCACATGGTATCCATGATGAGCAGTATTTATGCAAGATTAGTTTGGAAGCAGAGTGGAAAATGCAATGAAGGGAGAAGACACTGGAGGCACAGAAACCATTTAGGAGGCAATTAAACAAGTCCTTCAATGAATGATGAAGGCCCAAAGGGAAGAGAAAAAGAAAGAGGAAGCTATAACGGAAGAATTAAGATAGGATAATGAGAAGTAGGATACAGTGTCATGAAATCCAAGAGAGGATATATCAACATGGAGGAATTTGTCATTAGGGCAGTGGAATACAGTGAAGAGGTCAGAATAATAAAATAATAATTATTATAATTCCCACTATTAGGTGTGCATATATAGTTCCATTTTAGTGAAAAGTCCTCCTCTGTCTTTTCTAGTTGTCAAATTCCTTAAAGATCCAATTCAAAATTAACTTCCTGGTGACAAAATTTCTTTGCCATTCCTTGGAAAGACAAATCACTTCTGAGATCCTTCACATTTATATGTTACTCTTTTTCCATGCTATCTTGTACTGTTACCTTGGTTTACTTGTGTTTCTTTAATACTATACAATGAGAACTTTCAAGACAGGGGCCATCTTTTCTATCTATATTAAAATATAAAGTGTATATTTACTTTTCAATTATAAAATAAGTACATAATAACTATGTAATTATCATAACACAGAAAAATAGAAAGTACATATGATGTGCATTTTCTTCTAGCTTTTTTAAATGTAGAATTCATTATTCTTAAATCAGTTGGAGTTATAGCATTTACAATTTAAATATATATGATCTATAAATACATAGTCTAATTGTTATGGTTCCAAACTCTGAAGCCAGACTGAGTAGAGTTCAAATCCTTGCTTGGTCTCTTATAGCTGAGTAAGATTCTGAGTACTCTCTCATCTTCTCTGTGTCTCAGCCTTTGCAACTATAAAATGGGAAGTGTAAGGCTACCTATCTCAAAGTATTGTTATGAGGATTAAATGAATTACTGTAAATTAGCTGTTGTTTTTATTTTTATACCATCTATTTGAGGGTACAAACCCCCTTCCATTTCTATTTATTGAGGTATTTTATCTAAGCCTTGATATATTTGGCTTGCAAATCTAGTCTTGATAGATCAGAGAAGTCCATCCTCTGACCAGAGCGATTTGTTCAAAGATGGGAAAGTGATCCAAACAAAGCCAGTCAGAGCCTCCTATTCACTTAATAGATATTTTCTGGAACAACTGGGTAAGAGCCATACCCTCTTTGTAGGGATTATTAAATATGAAGGCATTGTCTAGAGTTGTCATTTTGTCACCACATGAGGAGAAATCTGCCTAAGAAGGAAGCCAAAAAAAGGAAAAACAGAGCTGAGTACTGGAGAAGGGAAGACAGTTTCTTAATGACATTGCTTGAGTACCCGAATTCAGCTGAACCTGGTATTTGCTGTTCTCCTGGGCTTCCCAATTACATAATCCAGTAAGGCTTTTTTGTTGTTGTTAAAGTTTGAATAAGTTTACATCAAACAACCCTATTAGTCTTGACAAATCTGATGCTTTTTGCTTTTAATATTAAAAGATAGATATTTTTTAAACTTTAATTTTGGAACTATCAGCCTTTACGTAGTACCTACAATGACTCAATAAATACTTTATGAATCATCAATTCAATGCATCCTCTATATTATCATAGGAGATATTATTGCACATTGGTTTCCTAGTTCTAGAGGCATTTTGTTCAATTCCTTAACTATATATGATTATAAAACAAATGCAGGTAAATTATGTCATTTAAATGTATCAAAGGCTTCAATTTAAATTAATTTAGTTCATTAGTTCATTCATCTACTGTGTGCCAGGAACCCTGTAAGCAACTGGGGATATAAAGATAGACAGGTCCCTGTACTGCATTCAAGGTAGTCATACTAGCCTGAAAGATAAATCGCATAAAGCAAATAATTAAACATACTAAATATTACATATGATAAACACAGTAATAGAGTTACATATATAGAAGTATATGAGTAAGGATCAGAGAAAACTACAAAGAAAATGTAGAATTTGTCTTGAGCCTTAATAGCTACATAGAAAATTTTAAAGTAGAAAAGAGAGGGAAGATTACTCTGGTTTCAGAGAAGAACACATGCAAATGCAGTATACGAAGTGTTCAAGAAACAGTGGACAATTCCATTTGACTAGAATATCAAGGAAGTGTGTGCATGTGTGTAGCATTAAGGAGTAAGAAGAACATTAAATGAGAAAGCTACAGATGAGGAGAGAGATTAGCAATTTACAAGAAGCCTTGCATGCTGTTTAAAGGAAGACTGGTCTATATTTACGTACCTGAAAGCTGGAGAGAGAGATTGTTAAGTAGTGAAAACCATCTGTGTTTCACAAATATATGCATCTGTTATTCTGTGGAAGGTGAGTTGTAGGGTCAAGGATTAAAGAAGAGAACATCTATTAGAAAGCAATAGCCCTATTATAAATTATTTGGGCTTAACCTAAAGGAATTTCAAGTGAGGATTAGCAGAAAGGGAAACATTTAAGATACATTTCAGAAAGAGAATCAATAGGCTTCTGTGCCAGATTTCAGAGCAGCATGAAGAGAATGTGCACTGGAGATGGCTATCTGGTTCCTAATATGGAACAAACAGATGGATTACATTTTCATAATCCTATTTTCCTAAAGAGGAAAACACCTTGATTCTGCTATTGATGCTTTTTGTGTTTGTAAAATATTTATTAAAAGGGAAAGAGATGGCCTTGTGCATATATTAATGAAGGGATATAAAACTATTTTTAAATGCTTAATAGAAAATACTCTTATAGTAGCAGAATTGCAGCTACCCAAAGATATCAAATTCTAATCCCTGGAATTTGTGAATGTTACCTTATTTGGGAAAAGAGTCTTTGCAGTTCTAATTAAAGATCTTGAGATTAGAGCATTATCCTGGATTACATGAGTGGACCCTAAATCCAATAACAACTATTCTTATAATTGTGAGGCAAAAGGGATTTCACAGACAGAAAAAAACGGAAGAGTCAGTGAGACTACCAAGGTGAAGACTGGAGTGAGGGTGCCATAAATTGTAGAATGAGTGCAGTCACCAGAAGGTGAGACAAAAAAATGGATTCACTCCTAGAGCCTCCAGATGGAATGCAGCCCTGCTGATATCTTGATTTGAAAATTCTGTTTTAAGCCAATCAATTTGTGATAATTTGTTAAGGCAGCCACAGAAAACTAATATACTGTCTTATAATCATGTTTAGGATCTGCCATAAAATCATAAATTGCACATGTATAAGGTATTTAATAAATATGTGTTGAATTAATGTAATCCAAACCTTCTCTCTCTCTCTCTCTCTTCTTCTTTCTCTTTTTTAGATGGAAACAAAGCCTGTCTTCTAGGTTATTAAAACTATGCCAACTCACTGACACTGGGAAAGAGCAGGAATTCTCTCATTTTTCCAACTTAACTTCTTACTTTTGCAGACTTTATATATATATATAAATATATATATATATTTATATATATATTTTGATTTATAGGAGAGATTTTTTGAAGAAATATTACAACATATAAAAACTACATAAAGTCTTAATTTCCACTCATACAGTGGTAGACTTGATATAACACATAATAAAAAACTTTTAAAATCCAGAATGCACAAAGTACTGCAGAATTTGATCACTAAGTCATTAGTTGATAAGCAAACCTCACAGAACAGCTCCATGTCAGCCAAGGCCACAAACACTGTGAACGACACATTTGAACTGACAGATTTTGACATGTTAGAAATACAACATCAGTGCATGTTGGGGATCCCTGGTGCCAGAAACAAGGGCGAGGGGTGGGCAAAAGTAGGCCTTAAGCAGTTTCCTCCTCCTTGGTTTTAACTGAGGCACTCTCTCGAGCTTTGGCCAACATACAGCGCTTGATCTCCAAGCCAATGGCTTTGGCCGGGGGCGGTGGCACAGCATTCCCCACCTATATATATATATATCTTAAACTGGAATAGAATAATCCACATATCCTAGATTCTATATATAGAATCCACAATCCTAGATTCTATATATAATAATTCTATATATATAATAACCAAATTTAATGATTGTGATAATTTTATTCTTATATTAACTGAATATTTCATTTGCTTAATAGCTGACTAGCTTTTCCTTAGCTTTAAAACACCTACTTTGAAAAAGTTTATTTTTATACTTAATTAAACTTCATCTGTATGTAGTAAAATGCTTTTATTTCTAAAAATATTTTTCCTGTATCAAATTGTTCCCATAGTTAAGAACATAATTATCTTCCCTTCCTTAAAATTCTCCCTCTCCTGTTCTGCCCAATATCTTCCAGAGATGGCCAGTTTCCTAGTTACATTTCACATTTTTGGTAAGCAATAATTACAACTTTAACCAATCTTTTGCTGAGAATTCACCATTGCTTTCTCATTTGGAGTTAATTGTATCTACTAACTGGCCTGAAATGTTGTTCTTGCTTTATGAGATATTATTTATTTAACTTTCCATTCTACCTAGTTCTTAGAAATTCTGTAGTTTAAAGATCTTTAAGCATTAACACTTTATAGAATTCCCTTTTGTGGGAACCCTCTTACACTGTTGGTGGGAATGTGAACTGGTGCAGCCACTCTGGAAAACTGTGTGGAGGTCCCTCAAAGAGTTAAAAATAGACCTGCCCTACGACCCAGCAATTGCACGGTTGGGGATTTACCCCAAAGATACAAATGCAATGAAACGCCGGGACTCCTGCACCCCGATGTTTATAGCAGCAATGTCCGCAAGAGCCAAACTGTGGAAGGAGCCTCGGTGTCCATCAAAAGATGAATGGATAAAGAAGATGTGATTTATGTATACAATGGAATATTACTCAGCCATTAGAAACGACAAATACCCACCATTTGCTTCAACCTGGATAGAACTGGAGGGTATTATGCTGAGTGAAGTAAGTCAATGGGAGAAGGAGAAACATTATATGTTCTCATTCATTTGGGGAACATAAATAATAGTGAAAGGGAATATATGGGAAGGGAGAAGAAATGTGTGGGAAATATCAGAAAAGGAGACAGAACATAAAGACTCCTAACTCTGGGAAACGAACTAGGGGTGATGGAAGGGGAGGAGGGTGGGGGGTGGGGGTGAATGGGTGTCGGGCACTGAGGGGGCATTTGATGGGATGAGCACTGGGTGTTATTCTGTATGTTGGTAAATTGAACACCAATAAAAAATAAATTTATTATTAAAAATAAATAAATAAAATCTTTAAAAAATATATATGTCAATAAATCAATATATATGTTGAAATTTATGGTATATATGAGCAGAAGCAGTGAAAGTGAATGGGAGGAAGGAGTAGTAGAGGAGTTAAGTCCACATCTTGTATTGTGAGTGGATTGAAGAAAGAAAAACTAAAGGAAATCAGTAGTAAATGGTTAAAATTGACAAGTTGTGAAAAGTAGCCTAAAATCTTGAAAGGGGCTGCTTATGTGCAGCTGGAATCTGGGTGGCAGGAATGGCGTGGGTTTTTTTTTCATTTTAAATCTTGTAGAACTCTGACTTTTTAAATTATACATATGTATATTATTCTGTTAAAAATGGAAGTAAAATATAACTGAGACTTTGGTATATTAAAAAAAAAGAATTCCCTTTTGTGATGAAAGGATGGAATCTAAGTAAAATTATATTGTTTTCATGGTTTTTCTCAAAAATAAATTCACATGTGTGTACAGTTTTTCTGTAATCACTGGTGTCTCCTGATAAATTACGCGTTCTAATTCACTCACTTTCATGTTATTCTTTTCTTAATAGATAATAAAATATTTAGTGATAACTCAGCCTAAAACCCACACCTATGACATTTAACTGAAGATCTTACTCAATTCGTTAGTTCATTGACATTAATCAACACTCTTCTTTGCATGTCCTTTCAACCAGCTTACATTTCATTTAAGAATGTTTTTCAAGCCAACTCAAATTAATTTTGCAATCAAAATTTCACATGGCATTGTCTCCAGTACTTTACTAGAAGTCAAGATGCATTACATCTACTCCAATCTGTTCATTTACTAAGGCTATAAAGCTATCAAAAAAGCAACCAGCTTTGTCTGGCACAATTTGTTCTGTATTTAACTATTTATTCTATTTATTTCTCATGGCTGTGCTTTTCTTTCTCAGGCTATTTTAAACCAAGCATGTGGTAGCATTTTCAGAATAATTTTCTACTTTTGTACTTTCCTATTTTAATCAATAAGATTAATTACATTTAAGAAATCAATTATTTTTGTTCAAAACAAAGAGTTTTGTACATTGAAAAAAGTATTTAACTTAATGCAAAGAGAAAAATCACTTAACTTTTAAGATGGCATGGATTGGTGGACTTAATTTATGGTGACTGGGTCTGAGACTTAATTTAGCGCTAGCTGCCTCTGATACAATACCAAAGTATTTGTTTTAGACATTCTCATGAATGTCTAGAAGTTTTAACAGAAAAAAAAATGCTATAGTCCTCATAACTCGAGTTACAAAAAAGATATGTACTAAATTCTTACAGAATTCCTGTTAACAAAATTGATATTGGCAATGGGTTAAAAGCATACATTTTATCCATATAAATTCCATATGAAATAAGACAGGGCAGGTTAGTCCAAGGAAACCAGAAAAGTATACTTTGATTCTCTTTATAGTATATAATCCCCTTGATTATTCCTAGCATTATGATATAAAAATTATTCTAAATATATGTTTTTATCAGCAATTCATATTCTTTTTCAGTTAACATAAGAAGAAAGAAATATATTTTTCTTTCCCCACATAATATATCCTCTTTCCTTATGACTAACTTCATGCTGCAAAAGAACATGAAGAGAGAGAGAGATAATTGTTTTGGTACTGGACTATGGCAAGTTAAGGAAATAGAAGGGGTTAGATGACAATGGTTTTCATTCTGAAAAACTTAGCTATTGAGTGATAAGTGGTATAAATGAGGTGGTGTCTGGAATAGATGACCTCTCATAAGTTGATCAACTAAGTTTAGTAAATCCCAGCTCCAAAAAACTCATATAAGTGGATTGCCTACTCAATATTGTTAGCCTTAATTAAATGTCAAGCATATCAATTTGATCTTAAACTAGATCTGAGAAAGAGAAGTTGGCCAAATAAACTGTAGGGGAAGTTAAGGATGCTTCATCTTTCTTGACAAAAACAAAGATTGGGCATGGTAGTTTGTACAGATGCAAACAAACAAATCATTTCACCCTAAAAATATGGGAATATTGCCATGAAGTCTCAGAGGTAGCACATACAGCACATAGATATTCTGACTACGTTAGATAAAAACATTGTAATGTCTGATTGATGTCCTCCAAACAGTGCAAGCCTTGATGAAATATCAGCAGTGAACCAAAAGAGAAGACAAGTTGAAAGAATGAAAAAGATACAAAAGATGAGATGGAATAAAAAAGGAGAATGAAACAAAACAAAAAGAACCTAAACTGTAGAACAAAAGTAAAAATTATAAGCAGAGTATAAATGATTTATCAGGATTATTAGTCACATGAAGAATTAATTTTAAAAACTCTCTGGGGGATCCCTGGGTGGCGCAGCGGTTTGGCGCCTGCCTTTGGCCCAGGGCGCGATCCTGGAGACCCGGGATCAAATCCCATATCAGGCTCCCGATGCATGGAGCCTGCTTCTCCCTCTGCCTATGTCTCTGCCTCTCTCTCTCTCTCTCTCTGTGACTATCATAAGTAAATAAAAAAAAAAACAAAACAAAAAAAACTCTCTGGGAATATAAAGCTAAAGGCATAAAGAGAAAGAAAGAAAGAAAGAAAGAAAGAAAGAAAGAAAGAAAGAAAGAAAGAAAGAGAAATATGACCTGTAGAGACAAAAATGCAATTGATAACTTTTAGATTTCAAGAAGAAACTGGGTTGATGAAAATAGGTTTAATATCTCAAGAAATAAGGGAAGAAAATTTTGCTAAGCAAAGATAGTTTATATATAAAGAGATTTTCACTAAGTTACAGGCAAAATCAATTTTAAAAGCCCATTTTTAGGCCTAATCTGTGATTATTTTTAATTTTCAAGTTATAAAAATTTTTCTACATCTATGTAAGCACAAAAAGATTATTTGCAAAGAAACAAAAATAAAACAAGTTTCAAATTTAAATAAAGGTAGCTTTAGTTTTCTTCTCCAAGGCAAATGTCAGATGAAGATGCAAATATGTCTTCAGATTTTTAGAAAAACCCCTCAAGAATGCCAAATTGTTATTCATGAGAAAAGGCAACAAGAAAGGATTTTTGAATTGCAATGAATAAAAAATATATATGCTTTTTTTCTACTTTTCTTTTGGCAAGAGGAATCAGCTGAGAGGAATGTAGGATGAATCAAAATCCAGAACTAAAGAATGGAAAATATAAAAAGAGATTGGAAGAGAAGCTGGGAAGCAAATATATATCTATAAAGCCAGGTCTAAGAAAAAGTTATCAGTATTTTTGCAAAACTGGATGCAAAGGAAAAATTCTTGAAAAACATTTTTGAATAAAAAATGTTTTTGGATGGATGAATATGATATATATAGAATTATTATCTATCAGCTAATGTTTTCTTCTAAAAATACATTAGGAAGTGAGGCAATGAAGAGGAAGTAAAGGGTGCCTTAATTTTTATACCTGAAGAGAGACAGAAATAATTGTTTTGGTACTGGATTTTATAATTAAGGCATATTAATTTAAGTATATGTTAAAGATTTATTTATTTGAGAGAGTGAGTGCATGCGAGTTGGGTGCAAGGGAAGGAGAGGGAGAGAGACAAGCAGATTCCCTGCTGAATGTGGAGGCTGAGGCTGGGCTGGATCCCAAGACCCTCAGATCATGAGCCAAAAGCAAGAGTCAGTTCCTTAACTGAGCCACCCAGACACCCTAATTTAAATATATGTTAAATAGAGGTAAATACATGCACTAGATAAATTAAAAATGGGATTTATACATCCTAATCACAAAAGAAGATAAATATACACACTGCAAAAGAGAAAATATAAGCATGTAAGTAACAACAAGAATTAAGAAAGAAGAGAACACATATACTATTGCCAGAGGTATTTTGACTTATATGAATTTGTCTTCCAGCCTCGGCTTAGGATATAAGAAGCTGAAAAGAGCATTACTCCCTTAATAACAAGAAAAAAGCAGGGTAATCTACAAAATCATAACTCCTCTCAAGCCCATCAGAGAGTTTAGATCTCAGGTCAATTTCCTAGGCGGAAATACATGGAACAATAGCCTCCTCCAATAACAGAGAGACATGAGTACTGGCTTAGCTCCGGCAGGGCACAGAAGTAAGATGAGGTAATCCATGAAAGGGGATAAGAAGATTTCTGCCAATTTTTAAAACAAATTGCAGAAACCAAGGGTGGGCTGGCAGAGAGTGTATAACTTGCATGAAAGGTCAGCGCAAGAGTATATACTTAGGAAAGTAGAGGACTGCTGGAAGCCAACTCAATGGCTGTTTGTTCTCAGCTTTCAGGCTCTTTTCCATGGACTTGACCATGGGATTATAAGAAAGACTGAGGACGGAATGAAACACCAGAGGAGACTTCTCTCATGATGCAGTCCTATGGAGGGGAATAGCATCTATTGTGGGAAACATAAAAAGCCTCACCCAGATCTTTCTCTTCTATACTCATTATGGAATGAAAGCCTTAAATCACTGGGAGAAGGTCAGCAGACCCTGTTGTTCAGGGCATGGGTGAAAACCCATTGAAACTGAGGAAAGGATGATGGAAAAAAAATTCCAATCATTCCAGAAGAGTAAAATCTCTCACTAGCATAAAGCCTGCCAAATATTGAAGGCAAAGTTTGGACTGTCATGAGGAGGATGGGAAGGATCACTGAAAAAGCCGCATACTCAATCCAAGGACACAGAGCCTGTCTAAGCCAAAGAATGGCTCCCCCACCCTCCACCACCAGACTAACAACTGTTGGATAACAGGTAACTTCTCTCTACCACTCAAGAGGAGAAAAAGGATAGAAAACAAACAAACAAAAAAAATAAAATAAAACAATCTCAGAGGAATAGGCTTACTGGTAAATCTAATGGTGAGAAAAAGTCAGAAATCCTCTTTAAGTGACCCAACCCCCAATGGAAGCGCAAGATGTCCTGGGAGGACCTGAAACCTGTGGTACATTGAATACAAAAGAAACAACAAAGTCTACTTCCAGACTGACTCCCAACTTGATTGATTTAACACCCCACAATAAAAGCAGCAACAGAAGAGGTATGCACATTTCCAGACATAAATACTATTACCTCAATCTCTACTGTCCTTAAATAATGTCCAACTTTCACTCAAATATTATAAAGTATATTAAAGAGCAAGGGAAAAATTCCCACTGTTAAGAGACAACCAATCACTGAACCAGATAAAATATGACGCAGATGTTGGAATTAAAAAAACAAGATAGGTAAAGTAACCATGATTAATATAATGAGGCTCTAATGGAAAAAGTGGACAATGTGCATAAACAGATGGGAAATTTTTGCAGACAGATGGACTATATTAGAAGATGAAAACTTGTAGAAATGAAAAATGGAACTTGTAGAAATGAAAAAAAAGATAATAATAAAACCCACACCAATAGAGATGAAAAGTGCCCTTGATGGGTTTATTAGTAGACTTGAGCAGCCATGAAAAGAGAGTGAACTTTAACAAAAAAACAAAAACAAAAACAAAAACTTCAAATCTTATGAAACCAAGCAGCATATAAAAAGGGAAGCAATAGAGTAGTTTCTAAAACCTCAATTTGGAGGCAGATATCTTGAATTCAAATTCCAGCTCTGCTATTTATCAGCTTTGTGACTTTGAACAATTTACATGAATTCCCTATGCTTCAGCTTTAGACTTCAATAAATGAGATCATACTTGCATCATAAGGTTCTTGTGAGGACTAGATGAATCACTGCATGTAAAACATTTAATAACTGCATATGTCCCCACAGCAAGTATCAATAATTGTTAGCTATTATTATTACTGAACAATAAAAAAATACACTCGTGTAGCAAATAGTTTTGCCAGTCAAAATCAAAATAAGCTAGTGTAGCAATAATTAAGTCAAACAAAATCAAAATACAAAATACAACTGATAAAAATGTTACAAAATACAACTGATAAAAATTTATGCCCTAAAAAGCACAAATATACAAAGTAAAAATCTCAGGAATACAAAGAGAAACAAAGAAATATATATAATGAGAGATATACACAAAGAGATATAAACAGAAATGCATATGAGGTAGAAAAATTTAGTCATCATAACTGATGACACAAAAAATAATTATATAAAAATTCTAATAATATAATTCCTATAATTTAATTACTAATTATAAAATAAATTATATATCCCATAGAGAATATGGCATGTGCTTATACATACATGCAATATGAACTTTTTATTAGTCAATCAAAACAACTATAAATATGCTGAAATTCTGAGCATGTTACAAAATAGATAAGTGGGATAGTTTACATTGACAGAAAAGCAATAAGAATAAACATTAATAACAGATACATTTTTTTAAAGATTTCATTTATTTTTTCACGATAGACAGAGAGAGAGAGAGAGAGAGAGAGAGAGGTAGAGACATAGGCAGAGGGAGAAGCAGGCTCCATGCAGGGAGCCTGATGTGGGACTCGATCCCTGGACTTCAGGATCACGCCCTGGGCCAAAAGCAGGCGCTAAATTGCTGAGCCACCCAGGGATCTCCCAATAACAGATACATTTTTTAAAATTACTAATCAGAAATTTAAATAAAGATCTCTACCAAAAAAAATTACTTGCTATAAAGGGATATTTCACATTTTTAGAAAATAGAAATATTGGCACTACAAATCAAAAGTTACAGGGGAAAGCCAAAATCTCAGATGAATACTCAAGTCATATCATTTTTTAAAAGATTATTTATTTATTTATTTATTGGAGAGAGAGCACAAGCAAGGGGAACCAGCCCCTGATGAGCAGGGAGGCCAATGCAGGGCTAGATCCCAGGACCCTGGGATCATAACCTGAGCTGAAGGCAGACATTTAACCAACTGAGCCACACAGGTATCCCTCAAGTAATGTCATTTTTAAGTACAGAAAAACTAAAATAAATGGACTAAGCATACAACTACGAAAGCCAGAAAGAGTAGTAAAATAAATTCTTTATAAGGAAGAGAGAATAAAATATATAAAAGAAAAAATAAAACACTAATAATTAGGAAAAGGAACACAGTAAAACTAATATGAATAAATCTGAAAACTGTTTCTTTTAAATTATTAATAAAATGTACATGTTTTTATATGATCAGTTAAGAATGTGGAAGGAACACAAAAATAAACAACTTTAAAATTTAGATATCATCATAGCCACAAAGTAGGTTTGTCATCAAGTAAAGTTTAGGAACAAAGCTCTGCTAACAAATTTAAAAATCTTCATTAAATAATTCTATTATTAAATATGTTTATATAACAAAGATTGTCTTAAGAAGACTTGGGAACAGATCACAGATACACTTTAGAGCAGGTAATTTCTACACTATTTAAAAAATTGTAAAGGATAGGGAAAAAGTAATTTTTTTCTGCGGTGGTTTAATTGCATTACTGGCCCTAATTTTTCATCTATCTCCATATTTGTGTCCTCTATTCACACCTCCCCATGTTCATTCTGGACTTGGCTGTCATTTGTTTATCCAATGGAACAGTAGCAAACTTAATGACAGCAGAAGCTTTCAAAGTCACATGCAGGGTTCAGCTTTCTTGGAACCCTGCCTGGAGGAACTAGATTGCCAGAGGGAGGTGTGAGACACATGAAGGAGAGATGAATTATCTCAGCTGAGCATTTTTTGTATCAGCCCTCTCCCAGGTGACCTACCAACTGACCCAAATGATACAGAAGCCTCGCTCAAGTAAACCAAGTCATATCCACACAAGCAGAACCAACTCACCAATCCATAAAGTCATGAAAAAGAATAAATATTGTTGTTTAAGCATTAATTTAGAAATAGTTTTTTATACAATCTTATTATGATGATAGCTAATATTCTTCCCAGTTGTTCAATATGATCAATATAAACCAGCCATCAAAATTGGACAAAAATAGCAATTATAGACTATATATATAATTAAAATTAATGCACAGCATATAAAAACATGAGAGGCAGCTAAAGTTTGGGCAACTGGTAAATTCATTTTCTTAAATGCCTTTATGATTAGCAGAGTAAAAATGAAAATAATGAACTAAGTGTTCAGTTCAATAATTTAGAAACATCATAACACCAATTTCCCTAAAGGAAGCAAACAATAATAAAAGCAGAGACCAGCATGTTAAAAGTTCTTAAAGTAGAATTAATAATTAAAATAAAAATTTAGAGAAAAAAATGCTCATTCATATAATCCCAAATAAGAACATCGAGAAGTAAAATAGATTTTAATGAAGTTGGAGAAGTGGACTAGAGCTCTTATTTTTATGTACATTATGAGTCATATTAAAGATTTCAAAATTGATAAAAGTTATAGAGGGAAGACATTGAATTTATAAAATTCATTTGGCAGAAAGTGGCAAGTACCTGGCCCATAGAAGATGCTCAATAAATATGTGTTAAATTAATGAAGGATGGTAAGTAGATGAGTTTACATTTAATGAAATATTTTAAATGTTCATGATTTTATGTGATTTAAGTTATATTTACATTTCATAAAGCTCTTCCTGGGTATAGGGCGGGGCTACCTAAAGGAAGGGAGACAAGTCATAATGTTCTAGGTAATGGTTAATGGAGACAACAGTAGAATTTGAGAGGAGGAAGCAAATTGGAGCTATAGGTAAAAGAATCACTAGGTAGTGGTGACTTCTTGGCTGTGGGCAATGATCAAGTGTGACAAATCTGGGTCTAATGCCTTGAGTATATTTATAGATAATAAATCCATTTACTAAGAAGTGATATGGTTGCCATTAGTGCTCTTTACCAACTATTGTGTTCCTGTCTTCTTCAAGTTGCATTGTAGGATCATGCTTTCTTGTATCTCAGTGGTTGAGTAGAGCCATTTAGAGTAATTTTGGCCAAGCAGTTGTGCAATTGTGAATGTGTCACTTTCAGGATGAAAATTTCTTTGTTGATTCAAGTGCCTGCAGAGTTCTCTCCATTAAACTGTTGAGATTAGAATCTAATTCTAGGCAATGATTGTTCTGTCAGCCTATGGACTAAAGACAGCCACAA
Source organism: Canis lupus dingo (assembly GCF_003254725.2). NCBI lineage: Eukaryota > Metazoa > Chordata > Mammalia > Carnivora > Canidae > Canis > Canis lupus. Next base: position 16,409,987 of record NC_064274.1, on the reverse strand, counting down.
GATTTTTTTAAAATTATGCTAATTAAGGGGAGGAGCTTAGTTTTGCACTCTGAATTATAAGATTGTCTGCTTAACTAAGAGAATGTAGCAGAAATGGTGCTGTGCCAATTTCAGATCTAGTCTTAAAGGGAACTGCTAATTCCACTTCCTCCCTCTTGGAACATTTGCTCTTGGGACGTGACCTGTAGGAACCCTACTGCCATGTGGTGAGAAACTCAAGCCACAAAGGAGACTACAGGTAGGTCTTCCAGCAGATAAGTCTCAATGGAGCTCTAGTTAATTTTTAGCATCAGTCACTAGCCATGTGAGTGACCTATGCTGGACAATCCAGCCAAATCAGCACCTCAGATGACTGCAGCCCCAGCAGGTATCATGTGGAGTGCAAGATTCCCATTGAATCCACCCAACCCACAGAACCGTGAGAGATAATAGCATGGCTGTTGTGAACAGTCACTACATGTTGAGGTGCTTTGTCACACCAGAAGTAACTGAGACCACTTGGATTCTGGAATAAGAATGGTGATGACAGGGAGCAGAGACCACTCTCCTCAGACAATTCCTACAAAGCACAAGGAAGAAATAAACCTTTGTTGTATTAAGCTATTGAGATTTTCAGGTGTTGTTTTTAATAAAATATCCTAGCCTAATCTGATTGATAAATACAAGATATGTCATACTGGAAAAGTAACAAGTTTTCTTGGAAATTTAAAAATTAGCTCATTTTTATACACCTAAAGGGCAACCAGATATAGATGTCCAGAGGCATGTAGATTTTACACATAGGAAGTCTAGTGTCACTCTATAGGCTTTTATTAAAGATGTATATATGGATGAACCACCCCAGGAGAGTATATAATCTGGCCTTACAGTGATTTTAGTGTAGTTGAAGACCACATTACATTTTTGGAAGTCTTGACTTTTGCATTATAAATCATTATTATAACTATATAAAAGAATTGTGAAACAAATTGGTAAAGTATAATCTTCATCCTTAGAGACACTCAGTCTTCTCAAATCCATACTAATCCATAATGCAAACTTTTTCTTTAAAAAGACTTTTTTTTCCTTTTTCTATTATGTTTCATTTATATTCAGTCCTTTCTGTAGCCTATAGATTCCGTCATTCCAAACTTCCTATCAACTAAGTATCTGATCAGCGTGACACAAATCTGTTTCAATAATTAGTTTCATGTCTTAAATAGTGTAAGATTCTTCAACTGATTACTGAACATTAGATTATGAATACATTCTGAACACTAGTTAGGGACCCGTAGGACAATACGAGTTCAGCATGAACAGGTCATACCAAATAACCTCATCTAAAACCACATGGTGTCACTGGTCAGGTAGATTTTAGGAACTAAAGATACATCCTTACATTTAATGTGTGTCTTCTATTCCTTATAATTGTGGAAAGATCACCAACCTTGTAGAGTTGCTCCAAGGAGTACCTGAGTTAATAATTTGTATAGTGCCTGGCATACAAAAATGTTTATTCAGTAAATGGAATAAACTAGTACTAATTTAGCAATGTCAATTTCAAGTCCTCACAATAATTCAGGGTGTAATCAAAGTTGATAGGTACATTTTCTTATACATAGGATTCATTTTCTTTCCACAGTGAAAGTTATCCTCTTTCCTGCCTAAAGAAAAGAAGTTAAATGAAGTAGAGTAGCATGGCTTTTCCTTTGTCATCTGTTAATATGTCACCTTCAGCCCCAAGCAGCAGAGCACCTTCTTTTTATTATCCTTCTTGATTTAAACATGAGTTTTAGGATTCCTTTTGGTTTCCTTCAGAATTTTTCTCAATTCCATATTTGCTTTAAACTAACTGGCAATTTTCTTAGGCGTATAAATTATTATTCTGTCAACATTCTTGCATATATATCACTATTTCCACCATTTTACATGTTCTCACATTCATCAGCAAGCTCTCTGGGCAGCTGCACTGATGTCTTTAAACATTTTCTTCTTTATCAGGACCATCTGTGATTCTATGGCCCAATGTCCATTTGTGATAGTCTCTCTTTCCTTTTGTGGCATCTTCACTTCATTAATATAAAGACTTCTAGTCATTCTTTCTCTGAGCTTTCTGAAATTGGGATTTTTAACATCTAGCAGGTTCCAACTCTGTGTACTGCTTTTTTTTTTCCTAGTAGCTCACATTTCAGGATTGAATAATTTTTTTCCAGCATTCCTGATATTTTTTCTTCTTTAATAAGTTCTTTTCTGTTGGTAGTAGCTAGGTCCAGTGACAGGTCCCCCTATTAAGTTTAGAATTGATCCAAATATCTCGTTTCCACAGGATGCTCTCATGGATGAATAATGGAAGTCTCCAATAACTATTGTTTTACCTCTAAGCTGGTATGATAGTGAGAATGTATTGACCCTTGTCTTCAGGCTCATCTGGCTCTCTGAAGTATATCCTATTATGACAGCACTTCTGCTCCTCTCTCCTTTGAATGTCAATCTAGCCATTTACCATGTTTTTATGATTTTCACAGGAAACTCTTTACAACTCTGTCCTTCTTGTGTCTGTTGCCCACAATATATCCTTGCTATGGATACTTAAGTTCTGACAAATTGATGGGGTAGAGAGTTAGGGGCCAAGAGTGAAATTAGGATAGCTAGTGAAGCTTTTATTCAAACATCTTCATTGTACACTGGACTAACACTATTCTATTCTATTTGAATTTATAAAGATTTATTTATTTATTTGAGGCAGGGGGCAGAGGGGGTGGGAGAGAGTCTTAAGCAGACTCCACGCTGAGTGCAGAGCCCCCATGCAGGGCTTGATCTCACAACCCTGAGAGATTGTGACTGCATCACCCAGACGCCCCATGGACTAACTGCTAATATTTCAAATAAAAATAACAACAAGAATGGTCTTGCTGTATATAAATGCATTTCCATTTGCTCCATTTGCTCCATCCTTATAAGGGAGACCTATTCTGCTGCCCATGAATGAAGTATTTCTAGAATGAAATTGAATGCATCAGGCCATAAAGCTGTTTGCCATTTATTACCAAGACAACCCAAAAGACATAGAGTATAGGGCTCTGGAGCCAGACTGACTGATTTATATCCCAGATGAGCCACTAACTAGTTGTATAACTCTGGTAGATTACTTCTCTTTGAGTTAGCTTACTTATCCATCCAGTGAGGATAATTACAGACTCACATTCATAATGTGAAGATTAAATAAGTTAATATACATAAAGTGCTAGAGCATGCCTGCATATGATGAGGGCTATCATTTCTATCTGACAAGTGTGCCTGGCTCAGAATGGTAGGATACGGCGACATAATGACTGCAAGCTTCAGAGCTGGGTATTAAGTCCTCCTTGATCTCACTATTTATTAGCTGTATGGCCTTAGGGAATGTTTCATATTCGAGCTTGTTTTCTTTCCTGTAAAATGATGATGAAAGCATATCAGAGGATTGATGTGAGCATCAATTTGGATGTGGCAGAGAAGATGAATTTAAAGTGTGAGGCACAGAATAGACACTTTTCCTTTGGGAATTGTTAATGTTCTTAAGACTCTCCCTGCCTGCAAAGAGTTTTATATCATGTTTGGGAGGCAGCACTGGGTCATGATTAAGTTTTGCTCTGAAGTTAGATAGATTTAGGTTTCAATTACTTACCAGCTATGAAAATTTGGGAAAGTTACTGAAACTCTCTGAGTCTCTCATTCCTTACCTATAAAATGGATATTTACTATATTATATTGTGAAACTTAAGTGAAATTATCTAAACAGAGAGCTTAGCACAATGCCTGGAGCATCACAGTTGCTCTCCCTATTTTCATGGACTTATCTCCATTGTTATAAAACCAATTTCTGACTAAAACTTGTAAACTGGCCTACCAGGATAAGATACACTAAATATCAAATCTCTAATTGGCTTGATAGTTACATTTCCAAGTATAAATGAATAATTCAGAATTTTAGTATACATATCAGCTTCTGTGAATGTCAATCGCCTCAATCAGCCTCAAAAGGCCAATCCACTTTGTTTTATTATGCATTTCAATCATAGTACGTGTAAAGATGTGGATCAGAGGCTGGGGTTTTGTGACAATAGTGTGTACTGCCACTCTGTGAGGCTCTATTTGGTAGAGAGCTGGATTTCCCAGAGAACTCTATTACTAAATAACTACATCAGTGAGGAGTGAAGTACTTGTATGTATGAACATAACTGCATTTCCAACAGCTTAAAAAGGTGATGAATATTAAGAGGCTATTATGGTTACAGTTATGGACTAGGATTAGTTTTCTGGTTTGGTCAATTACTAGGTATAATAAGACTTTATACTGAATTCCCTTGTCTTCAAAAAAGGTGTATTAGTTCCTATATTATAGAACTATTATAAAAATTAAAAAATAATGTATGTGAATGCAACTAGATTATACATGTTACCTAGTGGATACTCAAATGATATTTATTTCCAGTCCATTTTTTAATCCCTCCCTGCCTTATACTATTTACTACTCAAACTGTTTGCTGATTACTCTGTAAAATAATTCATGAATCTTTAATCCAAATGTGCTTCTTATCCCCTGACTCTAGTTTACCGACTTTTCATTCTTGGATGCTACCAATATTTTATATTCTCTTTCTCATCTTCCCTAACAGTCCTTGACAATGTCTTGGAAGGACCTTGCAAGAAAGTCACTGGAAGAAATACCATGTGTAATGGTAGCTTCTGGGAATACAAAATTCTATGGGACTCCTAAGGTTTGGGTTTTATTGAGCTGATTATGGAGAGAGATGGTTGGACATGTTGATGGGAATAATTAAGGAAGGCCACAGACACACTGCTAGAAAGTTTGTCCTTTATCTTGCAGGCTGGGGTGTTTTTACAGGACAGTAACAGACTTTTTTTTTTTTTTTCCGAAAACTTAAATTTCTGCTAATGTCTCAGTATGCTATAAATGCCAGTCTTTAGGTAATTTCCTAAAATCATCATCTTGATTTTCCTATAAAAAGAATTGATCTACCTTGCTCTGAATAAGATATAAAATGTTTTGAGCACTACATGTGTATAATATGCCACAAATATCTTTTTCAAATCAACACACATCAAATTATAAAGCTACTCCCTTCAACTCATTGTTATAATTTTTTAAAGAAGCATAAATCATTTTAATACTCCCTCTTCTGTTCATATTATTGTCTTACATTTATTTATTCCACTATAGTTAAGGTACAGCATTAGTTTACTTATCTGTGTTTAAGCTATAGGGAAGATTTTGTACCTGTTGTTGCATTAAAATTTTTAATTCATTTGTTTTATGTTTTAAAGCAAAGCACTGCATTTGGAATAACTCTGCAACACAGAAAGTTAGATGCTCATTTTACTCTGTGTTTCACATTCATTGGCCCTTGGCAAAGACATGCACTATACATGAGTTTCATTTTTCTTCTGTGTCAAATGGAGCACAATTAGTATATCATTTATGACTCCTCAATCTTTAATCCTCTATTTTTCTGGTATGTGCAAAACTCTGCTAAATTGTATGGGGATAGAAGAAGGTAAGTTTTGTGTATTCTTTTTAAGTATGCCCTCTTTACTTGAGAATATTATCCATATAATTTTCATAAATGGAGAGGAAAATACAGAAAATATTAAGAAATATGGCAAAATGTGTGGTCATTTATTTCATCTGAGCATTAGCACTAATGAAAAAAGAAAAAAAAATGCAGTTCTGTTCCCTCGAGATTATTTAGTTGAATATAGGCTTGAAGAGCCCATTTTGTGGAAAGCTCCAAGTAATGGAGTAGTCAGAAAACTGTAATAATGCATTAGACTTTCAAGGGTACTGTGTTGAAGATATGATGTATTTCACTTTCATGTGAAAATGATGATATACATGCACATTTTTTACATATAATTTGTGACATCCTTCTATAATTTTCACATGATAATGAAGTACATGTGTGAAAATGTACCTATATATATAAAGAAACATTACTATTCTCATTGAGCTCTGACAATTGTTCCTCTTCTGTCATACTGACTTGCATCTGTCAAGTGAAAGTGTGAGTGGAATTTGCTTTAGAGAAAGTTTCAGCAGTGATAAAATGGAGTATCTGCACTAATAATACATACATACATACACATATACATACACACATACATAATCATTCACTGAGAGGGCAGGACCCTGCCTAGGTCTCACAGTTAACCATTATTGTTCATTCTGTGTAGCTTTCCATGTAGAGATGATCTTTTACAATTTTTGTGTGTGAGTCTCAGCATATATGAGGAATAAAAAATTAAAAGTACTGCATTATAAAACCAAGCATCTTTTTATATTTTCTTGGATTTTTTTCCCCCCTAGATGTAGCTGGTCTTTATTCATACTGGTAAATACCCACAAAATTCTCAGCAGAGTCTCAGTAGAATGATGCCTACTTTGGCGCCTCTGTGGGATCTGTCCATGAGAATCAATGTCCCAGAAACTTCAGAGATACTGCCAACATGGTCAGGGACCTCATCTTTAGCTGAATAATTTGGGGAAGTCATTCCAAGAGATGGTGTTTATCCACTTTCAAAAGCATAGGTGGAGGCCATGAGTCCAGCGGCATTAGTTATGATTTAAATACTTTGCTTTAGACATTTTCATTAACTGTAATGACACTAACTATAAATTATTCATTTTATTTGCACTTCATTGCACTTCTAATATGTAATCATGACTTACAAATTTAAATCCAAATTTAAGAAGCTTACTTTACAAATAGATACATGCTTCACTTTTGGTTCTGGTTCAAACACATGTTGCTATCTATTTCATTTAACATTTAGGGTATGGAATAGTTTAACCAGGTATTATTCTTAATTATCTATGTGTACATGGTAATTATTTTATTGTCAGCATATTTTAACACTGTATTATATCAAATAATGTTTACAATAGTCCTACTTGAATAAGAAAAACAATATAGTAAATATATGAGAAAATTTCATGCACAAATAGAAACCAAAATGCTATCCCTGGAGGATTCTTTCTTCGCAAGTCTTTCTGCTTTCACAGAAATTTTTATCAAACTAAGCATGCAATTCTCTGGTTTTTGGATTTAAACATTTCTCAACTCTGCAAAGACTCTGATTATCATGGCATGTTAAATCTCCAACAACTTTGTTCCTCAAGATTGTAGTTGACCTACGTTTTAGACACACGGAAACCAGAAAATGACTTCAAATCATAAATTTTTAATACTATTCAAAGTAGAAATCAACTTTATTTTTAAACAGATAAGCAGTAGGGAGGTGATTAAGTGGCAGGCTCTAATGGAACCAGATTGCCAAGGACAGAATCCAGCCCTCTTTACTGACTTGGTGACCTAGGGTAAGTCACAAAATCTGTTATACCTATTTCCTCATATGTAAAATGAGAATAATACAGAGTAGTTAATTAATAATAAATCCATACACATAAGAAAACTTCTTATATGGATACCTGGTATACAATGAAATCAATAGAAATATTTGTTATAATTATTATTTCTATCTTAGTATAGTGCTCAAGGTAAATGCCAAGCGCCATGATGAAAATTGGCTATAAAAGCAATAGCTTGCTTTGTAAACACCACAAATGGGGTGGTATAATAGCCTGGCTTTTTCTGAAAATATAACAAAACATAAAGTATAACCTATCATTTGTTACTATAGTTTTTCATTTGCGCAATAATTATGTTTCATCCCTACAAATAAAAACATGGACCTTTTTAAACTGTAATAAAATCATGTTTCAATGTACTTATAAAATAAATGTGTAGGGAAAAGGATTATCACAATATTAACCCTGATGGTTTACTGTAGACTACCAAGAAAAATTAGTAAAAATGTTTTAAATATTTAAGTAGTACAAAATGATTATTTAAAAAAAACAAAGCAACAACAACAACAAAAACTTGGGACTTTTTCTAAGAGGACATAAAATAAATCTAGCTTCACACTGTTGTGTGAAAGCTAGATTCTACTCCTGAGGCCATAAACTAAGATGGATGGAGGTAGCATGAAAACAAGGAGAAAAGCTAGCAGAAAGTTGGCACAAAAGCAGTGCAGAAACTAGTGAAGGTCTTCAAGGTCAAGCTCTAGGATGGCTCAGAAATAGGGGTGGTGATGGAGGGAAAGACTTGTCACCAGATTACCAGTAATCAAGAAGAGGAGTCCCTGATAGGTGCCAGGATAGGCAAACAGGGAGGCACACCAACAATGTCAACTCAGCAAGTTCACCGTGGAGGTGTTATTTATCAAAGCCTAGTGACTCCTCCTTCAGAATTCTTTTTTTTTTTAAGATTTTTTTTTAAAGATTTTATTTATTCATGAGAAACACAGAGAGAGAGAGAAAGGCAGAGACATAGGCAGAGGGAGAAGCAGGCTCCATGCAGGGAGCCCATCATGGGACTCAATCCCGGGTCTCCAGGATCACACCCCGGGCTGAAGGCAGGCGCTAAACCACTGAGCCACCCATGCATCCCATCTCCTTCAGAATTCTTAGAATAGTGAAGAGGTTTAACAGGTTTGTAATACTCTAACATTTATCTAAGGCTTATCCAGTCTATTCATGTCTTTCTAACATCAGCATTATGCTAAAAATCTGTTGAGATGAGATTCATTTAGGAAAGTTTAATTACAGTAGTCCCTGGCCCCCTTGTCTGTGGCTTCACTTTCTGCAGTTGCACAGGAAACAGCATCTTGTGTAGAGGCTTTGAGACAAGGTACAGCTTCGTGTGTTTCATATAATATTGTATTTCACAAACTTACCAAACATATATTTTTTTTACCATTTAGATGAAGAATTAGAATAAGGCAATCAATGTCATGAGACAGATATATCAGTAGACAAATTTACTTGGAAAGTTTTCTTATTATATTATTACTCCTTTAACTTTTAGTGACTGCAATCTGAAGGACTCTGAAAGATGACTGCACCTTAAATCTTTCCCAATATGCTTTTCTCATATATCTTCTTCGAACCTCTCAGAAAATGAGTATCTTATGAAACATACGGTTGAATGTGGATGAGAAGTTGAGCAAAGAAAAGTTATCTCTTTCAGAAGAACTCCAAATTCCCTTAAAAAAGTACACAATTAGTAGACATTATGTTCTGTATTTCTTTTTAATATAAAATAAATGAAGTAAACACATCTAATTTTCAAATAGTCAAACATGAATGGAAACCAGAGGCTAACACTTTCTTTTTTTTTAAAAGACATGTTGTCATGAATTAATAATTGAATCTCTTTTACAATTCCTCAAGAAATGTCAGGAAAGATTTCAGTAATTATTAATTAATATCATGAAAATTGCAACCTCTTGTGAACTACCAGTTGTTCCAACATTCCACCACAGTGGGTCAAGATGTATTTAAGGACTCACTTTTACATTTTGTTGACGTCAAAATCAGATTGATGGATGAAATATAAGCATCTTCAAAATACTTGAGAAAGCATTTTAATGGCACAGATTTCACAGAATATCCAAAGCCTACTTAAGGGAAATGTTTGGGGTGGAAAGGAGTACACAAAAACCCACACTCTGCTTTCAAGAAGTCTCTTCCATACAGAAGACAGGGGTTCCAAAAACAGATACCTCAAGATGATGATCACACTAGCAGAATTTAATCTCAGATTTTTAGCAACCGCAAAAGTGTATGGCCAAGGCTTATAAAATGCTATCTGGCAAATCTATCACTTGATATGTTAAGATGCTCTCCCAAAATTTTGGGGTTTTATCAACTAGTACATTTCTTCTCTCTCTTTTAATAAATTAATGTTTCTTTTTACCTTCTCATCCCCTTGAAAAGGTGTGAGGAAGATCTATTGATTCTTTTTTTTTTTTTAATTTTTTTTTTCATTTATTTATGATAGTCACACAGAGAGAGAGAGAGAGGCAGAGACATAGGCAGAGGGAGAAGCAGGCTCCATGCACCGGGAGCCCGACGTGGGATTTGATTCTTAATACTAATTTTGATGATTATAAGGAAAGTTCTAACGCTTATGAATAAGAGAACACGTACACATACACATACACAGACTTTGGGAGGCCAATTGTTGCAAATTCACTTTGTATGTGGTCTCTATTGTCCTAAATATTTTTCTCTTGTATTCTTTATTTTATAACTCCCTTGTAAAGAAATATAGTGTTAAAATATCACAGAAAATCTGATGTCTCTTGCACTTAAACCTCATGAATATTTCACTCGGTATTCTGCCCTCAGGGGCTCTGTATCACTAGAGCATTGCACTTTTTTCTTGATGCATAAATTAGTCTAAAAATGCTTCCAATTCTGAGCAAGGTCAGCCTGGAAAATCTGAACACAAGCAGGCTTGATTTAATGCAGTTTAATTATAAAAATATACAAGTTAAAAAAAACCCACAATTTTGGAACTTGTTTTTCTTTATTTCTTTGCACCATTGTTGATTTTACTCTGTTTAATCAGTTACCACTTTTCTAAAATAAAATTCATTCCAATAGCATATTTTACATAAAATCATTTATTTAGTGTCCATTCCTCTTTTATCAAATATTCATTAACCACTTTCTGTATTCCAGACATGACACCAAGCACGAGGGAATTCGTGATCAACATGAGAGACTTGTTGACTGCACTCATCACACAAATAAATCACTAATTGTGAAGAGTGTGATCAAAGAGAGACAATGCAGGGAGAGAGGAACTGATAAGAAGTCTTTTATAAGAAAATGGCTTTCAAGCTGAGTCCTGGAGGAGCTAGCCTTGGGACTTGGGAAATAAGGGAGAAAAAGCAGTCTTAGCAGAAAGAACAGCAGAAGCAGGAAAGAATTTGGCATATTTGAGGAAAGAAAAAGGGACCACTATGTTTTCGGCAAACTGAACTAAGTGCAAAATTGACTGAGATAAGAATAGAAAATTAGGCAGGGTTTAGATTAGAGCTTGCAGGCTTCAGAAAAGACCTGGACTTTACTCAAAGTGAAGAGTTTTCAGCAGCGGAGTGAGACAATTTGATTTGCAGTTCAAGTTCTCTCCAGATGCTATGGGGGCAGGAAGCCATCAGTGACCGGGACATAACTGTAGTATAACAAGAAAGAAGTGAATAGAATCTGATAATATTATTTATTCTATTCAGTAGCAAGAATAAGTACATTTAAATATTTTGTAAAAATATCTTTGGAAGAAAAAATATTTCTATTTCAATGACAGAATCACACAGCTTGAAGGGAACAGAGAGTTCACTCAGTCTAACTTCTTACTTCACAATGGAAGAAGTTGAGATTCTGAGAGCTGAAGCACTGTGCCCATAATTCCACAGATCCTGGCAAATCTGAGACTAGTCCCCAGTCTTAAGACTATTGATCCAGTGCACTTTATAGCACATCATGTTAAGTTTCAGGATGAAATCTTGAGTGAGAAAATATTCGTTCACACAGAAACTATTACTAATGGAAATAAGAGGCTATGGATGACAGTTGTTTAAATAGAAAACAATTCTGAGAATGAACAGACTCAAAGATGCACTTTTAAATGTTTGGCTAAGTGCAATATCCACTGAATTGTGTGGACTCTTTTAATCTTCTTCATTGATGGAATTAAAGTATGTAAATTTTGCCTTTCCGGATACCGTCTTTTATCTTCTAAATGAACTGAGTTGAAGAGTACTTTTTAAAAAAAGGTTTATAGATTTCTGGTTCAAGATTTTAAACTGCTATTTATCTCCTTTTCCCACTGAGACTCTATTAAAAGTATTGCTAACACATAAAAAAAAATAAATTGTAGAGACACAATCTGCTCTGAAAATCCAAGGGAAATGTTTGGATCTTCTTGGAAAAAGTGGACACAAAGAAAGGAATCCGTTAGAGAGGGGACTAAAAACTAGAAGTCTGATTCTACGTGGGTACAGTTAACATTTCCATCTCTTTCCCCATGTTGCTGCCAGGTATTTATTCTTCAGGTTTTTCTCCAAAGAGAAATCCCTCTGAGAGCTCTAGGTATGAGTGTTACTGATCTTAACCTGTTCCACCATCAGGATACTGGATGATGCCAGTTTAATTGTGGTTCTCTCAACTCCCACCAGACAGTAAGTCTCACAGATGTACTAGAGAATAGTGTGTAAGATAGCACTCTTAAATACTTAAATACTCTTAGTGTTACTAAATACTCGAGGAAAACAGCTTAAAATTTAAAAAATTCTTACAAAAAACTACATAAGTCTGAAACCAGAATGTACTTAAAACAACCATTGAATCACTATACTGTATACATGAAACTAATATAACACAGTATGTTAACTATACTAGAATTTAAATAAAATAAAATAAAATTTAAAATGAGCAAAGAATAGATCACAAAGACTACAAAATCTCTCTAATTAGTGACGCAGAGAGATTGAAGAATATGGGATTTCCTAATAAAAGTTGAAACTAATATCTGAAAACTAAAAAAAGTCAAACAAGAACCGATGAGATTTAAAATGAATTATTTATATGTTATTATATATAATTATACATATATAAATAGACTAGAAACATTAAAAAGAAGTCTCTGAAAATAAAATAAACAAAAGACCAAGAGATGGAAAAGAGACAGAGTCAGCCAATCGAGGACTTCCAATAGTTTTCTAATACGAATTCCAAAAAAAAAGTAAGAAAGAAAGGAAGGGAGGAAGAAAGAAAAAAAAGAAAGAAAAGGGAGGAAATAATGGGTTGAAGTTGTCAATTGTGCCAGAGAATTTCTGAAAGTTGAAGTGTTTCTGTGAGAGAAACTTCCAATTACAAAGCAGAAGATACAAGAAATCAAAGCAAAAATAAATAAATAAATAAATAAATAAATAAATAAATAAATAAGAAAATTACAATTAGACAAATTATTAAGACAACAGAAATGTATTTTCCCTCAGTCCTGAAGGCTAGAAGTCTGAATTCAAGGTTTTGGGCTGCCCATGCTCCCCCTGAAGCCTGTAAGAGAATCCTTTTTTTGCCTCTTCCTGGCTTCTGGTGGTTGGCTGGCAATGTCCTTCACACCCTGACTGGCAGCTCCAGTCTTTGCCTTTGTCATCATGTAACATTCTCCCTGTGCCTCTGTCTTCACCTGGCCGACGTCTTAGAAGGACACCAGTCATACTGGATTAGCCACCCTGGCCAATATGACCATATCTTAATGTAACTAATTACATCTGTGATAATTTTATTTCTAAATAGAGTCAGATTCTGATGTACTAGGGGGATAGGACTTCCACATATCTTTTTTTTGGGGGGGGGGCATAATTCAGCCCGTAACAGTTACTGACACAGAAATTAAAAATGGGCACTAGAGTTCTTGTCAGCAACAATAAATGCTAATAACATGAAGTAATGCCTTCAGAGTAAGTGGGAAAAATGATTATTATTCCTTTAGAAGTCTATGTCTTGCTCAACTATCAATAAAGTGTGGGTAAAGACATTTTAAAATATTTAGGAATTGCAAAGTTTTCTTTCAATACATCCTTTCTAAGGAAGAAATATGAATATTTTCTCTGACAAAAGAATCAGGAAATCTGGAATGAAGAAACAATGTCTCTAGCCTAGGAGAATGCTAATCCCTCTCCACAATAAAAATTTTTACAGATTAGTCTGTAAAAATGATCCTGGATAGAGAGCTTCAGGAGAAAGTTATATAAGTAATAAGAGGGAAGGAGGAACCTGGGTTGGTTGAGCTTCTCCTTTGACTCAGGTCATGATGCCAGAGTTCTGGGATCAAGCCATCGGGCTCCCCGCTCAGCAGGTAGTCTGCTTCTCCCTCTGCCACTCCCCTCGCTGTGGTTCCTCTCTCTTGCTCTTGTTCTCTCTCAAATAAATAAATAAAATCTTTTAAAAGAAAAGGAATAAGGAAAATTAACAAAATCAATACATGATTTTGGAATATACTACTGTCTGTAGTATACTACAGTATATATTACTGTCTGTGGAGCGTGAAAAGAGGGTTATTCCTTCAGATTCCTTCAGTGTTTTTCAGGTCTAAAAACACTGCCTTTGGTCATTCAGAGGCATGGCGACACAACTGATAAGAAGGACATTTAATCACAGAGCACTAACTACCTTAAACCACATTTGTATAATCATCATTATGCAGACATGCTTTATTCATGTTCTGCATTTAGAGTCAACCCATGTTCAAATCATAAACTAATTAACTATGATTACAGAAGAATGCAAGTTATCGACTTTGAAAGTACAAAGTAAACAAAATAAAACAAAAGTAAAAGTACGACTGTCAGAGGTGGGATCATGGAACTTGCAGGGAAGAGTGAAGAGACAGTTTGGAGCTTTAGTATCTCCATTTTCAAAAAGTGAAACCAAAGTCTTTTAAAAAATTGGGGCGTGAACAAAATCTAGACATATAAATAGGCTGCTTAAAGGTGCCAAGGTGGCCAAAGGAACCCTGTGGTTATTGCAACAGGACAAGGACAATCCTACCTCATGTTTTCCCACTTGCTCATCTCTCTGCCTGGAAATGTCTGACTCCTGGTATTCATGGGGCATTCTCCCACAGCACATTCAGGTTTCTGTCCAAATGATTACTTCTCAAGAGACTTTCAACCTTTCCATCTCTGTCAATTAATGATGCTTTGTTTCTCCTCATAGTGTTTATAAACACCAAATGTTATAGTGTATTTTTATCTATTTTTTATCTATTTATAGCCTCCCTCTCTTACTGGAGCTTTGTGACATCAGTGCTTTGTCATTGCTCTACTCCTCACACTTGGATTAATGTCTGGCACATAGTAGGTGAGCAAAATGTATATTTGTTGGAAAAATGAAGGAATACCTGAACTGGAAAGAGATGGGAATGGGATATATTAGTGAGTTATTACCAAGTAATAAATTAACCCAAAACTTAGTGTCTTGAAACAACAATATACATTTATTATCTGATAATTTTTGTGAGTCAGAAATTCAGGAGCAACTTATCTTAGTAGTTCTGATTCTGGTGTCTCTTAGGCTGAAATGTATGCCAGCTACTGGAGGATCTGTTTGCAAAACGGGTTATTATTCATATGGTGGGAAGTTCTTGTTGCCTTGTTGGCAGAAGCCCTCAGTTCTTCACCTCCTGGATCTCTCTCCCTATAGGGCTGCTTGAGTATTATCACAACATGGTGGCTAGCTTTCCCCAGAAAAAGCAATCCAAGAAAGTAAGTCAGAAGGTACAATGGCTTTTTTGACTTAATTTTGAAAGTCACACGCCATCATTTTCTCAAAATCCTATTACACAAATCAGCCCTGTTCACTGAGGGAAAGGATTATAAAGAGAGCCTAATAGCAGGCAGAAATCTCTTTTGGGACCTTACTGGAAGCTGGCTACCAAAGGCAGAGAGGAAATAACATACATGAGCTAAATCCTCAGCTGTTACCATGGGAATCAGTAGATAATGGCTAAATTAATAAAATAGTGATTAGCATATTGGTTAGAGATATAGAACAGGTGGTATGATGAACCCAGTTTATATCAATTTGCAAGAAGCCAATAGTTAAATTATTAGGGATTTTGCGGGTGGTTGTTAAACACAGGTATTATTAAAAACAAGACTATATAAAGCTATAAATATACAAAATCATTAAAAAAGGTATTAGTCTCAAGACTTGTCATTTCCAAATTACTTTACTGCATTGTACATTGTACTTTCATCTATGCTCCTGAGATTGCTTACATACAGCATCTATAGGTAGAATACTATATAATAGTGTGTTCCCGAACATACCCTCACTACTCTTTTCAGTGACATCATGTTGGTATCTTGAAATCTGCCAGGACGCAATATTTACATCACAGAAATCAGCTAGTGCTGTAATATACATCAAGGCTTGGTTTATTGTAATATCGATTTTCTAGACTTAAGAAAATAAATGAGAAAATATTAATGATGTAGATTAAGCTTAAACATTTGTTGTTAGTATAGCCATTAAATTGCAAATACACAAAAAGCAGAGGAAATATTCTTCCAGTGTTCATAAACTGGTATCCATTTTAGCAAAAAAAAATCACATTATTAATGAACAGCAAAATTCAGATATATGGCTCATTGTTTCACTTCCTTTTTTTTAAAGTTTTTTTTTTTTTTTTTTTTTTTTAACTTGAGAGAGACAGAGCATATGAGCAGGGGGAGGGGAGGCAGAGGGACAAGCAGACTTCTTGCTGAGCAGGGAGCCTGGAACCACACAGTGCAGGATCCCAAGACCCTGAGATCATGACCAGAGCTGAAGGTAGCTGCATAACCGAACCGACTAAGCCACCCAGGCATCCCACTTTCTTTTCTTTATGTATCTATTTAGGGAGAGAGAGTGCATGGGGGAGCACAGAGAGAGGACAAACCTCGGGTCCACACTGAGCACAGAGCCTGGTGAGGGGCTCAATCTCACAACCCTGAGACCATGACCTGAGCCAAAATCCAGAGCTCACTGCTCAATTTACTGAGCAACCTAGGCACCCCTCATTGTTTCACTTTCATTGTTTCACTTTCATCTCACTTATTTATGTCAATGAAAATATCAACCAATACTCCTTTTAGAATAAAACCTGAAGGACTAGTTATTAAATATTAAATCATTGAAGATAATCAACCAAAAAACTAAAAACTAAATAGCTGAAAGCATTTATTTCTGAGAAGGGGGAGTGGTAGAGGCATGGGTATTGCTTTTTATGGAAAGCCATTTTGGGATACTGTTCTATTTTTTAACTAAGTGCCTTTTTTTTTAAAACTTTCTTTAAGAGAGTTTACAAGTAATTTCTAAAATGAACTCAAAGCAAACAAATTTACTCATGAAATAGTAATTTGATTTGTTCAGCAATAATTTTGAAAGATTAGTCTCTGTAAGTTTCTCTTATGTCAGTATTACCTATAAGTAGAGGCAAAAATTATTCTTGCTTTACTGTGAGCAATACATTCTTTTGTCTCTGATCCAGGAATTTCATGTCTCTTGCCAATATCCACAGAATTGTGGAAGATTAAAAGCAAGGTGAAACTCACCCCTTCACAGTCCTTAACAATAAGCCTCCAAAATGTATCAAATGTTCAAGAATAAAATATTTACTTCCTTTCCTTAGCATTTGGGTAGAGAGAGATTTACCAAGAAATTTAATTTAATTAAGCTTCAGGACCCCTCTTTTGCATTGTCTCCTTTATAGATAGATCTCCATATCTAATTTGGATTAATGATATTTACTTTCTTCTTAAGGGGAGCCCCAGATTTATTAAGCATTAAATTCTATGAAACTTTGATCCATTTATGAGCTTCTGGTTTACGAACCTTGTGGATATAAAAAATTATGGTTGAAGTAATTATTGCCTATATTTTTCTTTGAAAATACAATATAATATAGGTCATGAAAGCTATAGCTAAACATGGTGATTAAGTCAACTGCTTTACCAAAGCTTTGTAGTTTTTTACGGAGCTAATAACACATAGTTATACATCAGTTGGTTCAGCTGTGGGATAATTACAGCAGTTGTTCAAAAAAACCAACATGAATGAGGTGTTAATAAGTTTTTTACAAAGTATAAGGAAAATAGTAATCATAAGGACAGTCAGGGTTATGCCTGAATTAAATTTTTTATAAGTTATTATATAGGGATTTAGCTTTCTCAATATTGATACATTTTTTATTTCAATAAAAACTTTAAATATATCTGAGGACATATATTCTGATAAGGTCTACATGAGATTTCTTGGGCTATAATTTTTAAACATTTCTATTAGAAAAAAACTTTGATTTATAAGTATTTGCACATACATATACTTCTCAAAAAAACCCACAAATGATTCTGGCCACATGTTGCCTTGTAATAAATGCCATTTTACAGATTTGTTTTCACACACATATATGAACCAATAAAACCTCTAAAACTTCCATGTTACTAATATCCTATATATTATAATTTGTCCAGAATCTAGGAACATCATTACCTTCTACACCATTCCAATATAAAATACAGGTATATATTGTATCACAATATAACCTAATGGGATACTTAAGTTATTTACCTTGCTCTCTTGAAACACAGTTGAGTATTTTTCTTTCATATCATGTACACTGCTTAAATAAACAGATATCTTTATTTTAAATAAAAAGGTATTTTACAATAAGCCATTAGATGTTCACTTCTTCCAAAATGATCTCACTAGTAGCTAGTTATTAGTCACTAGCTAATTGTTGAACTTCACCTGCTATTCAATTATATAAAAAGAATCAAATGAATTTTTGAGAAGAGCTACAGTTTCAGTAACCTTTATGTCCCTACTCATCTTTAGTTTTCTCATGTGTAAAATGGAAATACTATCCATCACTGAACATATAAAGCACTTTATCTTGTAAAATGCTCTGTAAATTAGGAGTTGGTTAATAGTAAAATATAATTACCTTCCACAAGAACTTGATGTAATGGGGAAAATGCCTTATTTATCAAAAATTTTAAGAGAAACTATAAAATTGATACTAAAGAAGAAAATAAACAGGTGACATAAAATATCCATCCATGTCTTTTGTATGCATTTTAATGTTTGTATAGAGAAAAATTAATTCTGTGTTTATTTTGTATGCTCCTAAAAATGATCAATAATTTTCCTTTTGGTAAGTCTTCAGAGGCTATTGCAGTTTGGAAATAGCCCTCTCCCAAGTCCATAGATATTAAGTTTGTATAGAGTGGGAAACAGAAAGAATTCTAAGCAGTTCTATTAGGGAAGAAAAATGAACTTGGTGTGTATTTTGCAGGATGTGTTTTATGTGCTATTGAATAATCTTTAACAACATTAGCAGGGCTTTAAAGGATTATTCAATAGAAAGAAGCAATTTTCTTAAGTTATAATTTTAGTTTATATTACTAACACTTTTAGAGCATCTTACTAATATGTTTTAAACTACAATTCTTGTAATTTTTATAATATTCTATGAAGTAGGGAATAAATATAGGGAAAGAAGATTTACTTATGCTAGTAATTTCTACTTGCTGTCCAAGGTAAATATTTTGTATATACATCTGGTCTGCAGTTAGTGTTAAAAAAAAAAATGCATTCATTCCAGTTAAATTGAAGAACTGCTCTTTTGAAAAAGTAAAACAGTTTCTTTATAGGATATTTTAAAAGAACATATATGCTTTCAATTATATTTGAATACAGTATGACCTTTAATAAAGTATATGAAATTTCTGTTTAGTTGAAATTTTATGTGGATTGCCTTAAAGAAAAAAAATTACTAGTGCTTTATAGAGCAAGAATATATAAGTCATCACAGAATGATTCAGGGCATTGTACCAAGCACTACTACTGAACATATACACCAAAAACTGTGCTAAGTACTTAGGATATGAAAATAATTAAGTTCAGCCTCTAAAATCAAAGGTCTTATAGTCTGATTAGTAAAATAGATATATATGTGTCCAGAATAATGAAGATATAAGAAAGAAGTACATCTGGCATATGTGGGAACAAAACCTGGATAACTACTTCAGCTTTACAATCACTGGGTAGAGAAGGCTTTTTTGAGTTGTGAATTGATATGTGAATTGAATCTTTCAGATATACATGGATGAGACCCGCAAACAAAAGGAGCAAGTCATTTCAGACAGAAGTATGAGTATGATTAATTAGCAAGGCAAGAAATTATGGTACTTGTGTGAGCAATTACATCACATTTATTTTTGTCATTAAATAAACTGTAAGGGAATGTTAGAAAATTAGGAAACATAAGGTGGTGGAGGTTAGATAATGACATGTATTGTATGTCATGTTAAGGAACTTGAACTTGGGCAGCCCTGGTGGCTCAGAGGTTTAGCAACGCCTTCAGCCCAGGGCCTGATCCTGGAGACCCCGAATCAAGTTCAATGTCAGACTCTCTTCATGGAGCCTGCTTCTCCTTCTGCCTGTGTCTCTGCCTCTCTCTCTCTCTCTCTCTCTCTCTCTCTCTCTCTCTCCTTCTTTCTCTCTGTCTCTCATGAATAAATAAATAAAATCTTAAAAAAAAAAAAAAAAAAGGAACTTGAACTTTACTTAGCAGGTGACCGGTAGACATCAGAAGGTTTAAGCAGGGAATTGTCATAGAGAATTTCCAATTCTTCTTAATACATTAAAACGGAATGTGTCTGCAAAATTGTTTTAGTCCTTAATTTGATTAGCAATATCTTGTGAATAGGTAGTACCAAATTGATACAAATTCTTATAAGGTTGTTAAATACAAAAATAATTTTATCCTGAAAATCATCATAGATGGACATTGAATCAAATTGTACTTTTTTACTTGAAATAAGTAACTGTAAACAAATAATATGCATCACCATACTGTTTCCTTAACATGGAGAAATATTTTAAAAATTATTCAACTGATTTTCCAATAGTAACAAAAATATAATTGGATATGTCTAACATTGATAACTTTATGCATTTATAACTTTAGAAAGAATTAAGTAGAAAGGTAAAGCTGGATATTAATGTACACCCCAGTCTTTGATAGGGGCTTATTAACTAGGTAAATTATTTAAAATGATTTTCTTAAATAATCAATCATTTAATAATTTGCATGTGGAATTGAAAATTGTGAATTCCATGGGGAAAACAACAAGATTCCCAGAGACGAAACCGTTTTCTAGGACACATATGAAACAGTGACAGAGAAGTTTACCTTTTATAAAATATTAAGATAATTGTCAGTAAACCAGGACTGTTACAAATATTGCACAAAAAAGGAGGTATCAATTGGAGTGCATACAATGCAGTGGCTAGCTAGTATGGATACATGTGATAAGTAAAGTTGAAACCTAACTGGTTATTATTAATACTATTGTTAGCGGTATTACAAGGCAGAATTTATAAAGGTGGAGGGAGGAGGAGAATTCCAAGCAGAGGTAAAACAAACTTGGACACAGTAAATTTAGAGAAAGGATGAGAAAATGTATAATTAGAAAATGACAAGGAAAATCATTAACGTGAGAATTCACAGCTGCTTCCATTCCCTGACTACTCCGCTTCCAGCTAGGTGTCTGGGCCTTCCAGCCTTCAGTTAATGGGTGGGGTGGATAGTGGAAAGGATTCATTAATATTAGAAGGTGCCAAATGTTTCTGGAAGAAGGGAAGGTAATAGTGTGCTTGTGTTGAGGAGACAATAGCCATCAATAATTGGTTTTGAGTGGGAAACAGAGGTTTAGAAAGAGAAGAACAGGTGAATGTGAAAAGGATGGAGAGTGGTCAGGGAGCAAAAGAGATAGCAACCAACCATGCTCTAATAAGTGGGGCTTTGGGGGTAAAATAGAGGAGTGAACAGAAGTTTAAAGCTTTGTTCATTATGACTAAACTTTTGTCTCCTGCACATTTTCCCCTCACTCCCAGGCAGTAAAGATTTAAATTGCTTAAAAGTTTTTTGGATGTTACATTTTTTTTTAGAAAAGCTTCACCTTGAGAGAGTTACCAGTGCATTTAACTTAAAATAATCAATACTGAAATATAGAAACTATTTCAAGTAAAAATGAAAGAGCCAAACATCTAAATAAAAACGACTTGAATATGGAATGATGCTCAGAGTCTTCACTGATATTTCAGGGAAAGAAATTAAAACCAATGAGAAGCTATTTTATAAGCATATTATCAAATTTTAATTTTTCTTATAATAACAAGAGTTGGTTTGAGGCAACATAGAAAATGCTGTTGTTGATAGTGTTAACTGATACAAACACTTTGGAGAATAACATGGCAACATCTAGTAAATTTGAAGATGCCCATAACTTTTAATCAGTGGCTTCATTTATAGGTCTCTATTCTAGGGAAAATCCCACCATATACCCAAGGAGACATACACTGTGATGTTCATTGAGGCATTACCTGCTTTACTAAAACAAAAACAAAAAACAAAACAAAACAAAACAAAAACTAAACTAATTATTCTTCTGTAGGGTCACATTAATGTAATGTGAGGTATGTCTTTTATTCATCCAATGGAACATACATCACAGTGAAAATGGACAGTCATCATCATCATGGATCAACATGAATAATTCTCAAAAATATAATGTTGAGGGGGAAAAATACTTAAAAACATAGGATATAAGTATTGTGAATTCTTAAATATAGACTGATGGTATAGCTTATTCTGTATATACAAATGGAGTAAAAGCTCAAGAGATTGCATATAAATGCTTTATATCAATTCCTTTGTGAAGAAAGATGAAGAGAGGAAAAACAGAGCAAGTGGGCTTTCATATATATGCAAATTTATTTTCATTTAAGGCAAATACCACAAATGTTAATATCTGTTTTATCTTGGTGGCAAATAGAGAGATATGTGTTATGCTATTTTCTATATGTTTGAGATATTTTAGAATAAAAATGGCTTTATGAGAATGATAAGAGGCAAAGAAGAAGTACAACATATGCCTCTAATTTTTAAAAGCTTAAAGCTAGAGAATGACCTTTTGGAAATATTTAAATTAGTTTCTACTTCATCGGGGGTGTACACAAAAGTTTTGTAGTATTTTTGTTATTATTGTTGCTTGCTCCATGGCATTTTTAAGCTAGATTTTTATTGCCTATTTTCAAATAAGTATGCTTATGACAATAGAAGACATGTTGTTGCATCGTAAAATTGCCAAATGATAGAATCTTACCACTTCTGTGATAATCTGGTTCTTTTAATTGACTGGTGTGGAATTGAGGGTGCCTAGACAAGTGTGTGGCTGGCTCTTCTTTCCACTCCATTCCCAAGGTATAGAGAACTTGCAAAAACACACAACCCTTCCCCTCAGCATGGGGGTAAATCTATCTTCCTGATATTAGGAAATTCACATTCGTGCTGAGATGCCTAAGGTATCAGGGAGACTCATTTCCACTGAGGCATGCGATTATTAAACTAGATTTTTAAACCACAGTGATCGCTAATAAAGCATTTTTTTGAAAATTACTGCATGATGTGTTTATGTTTACTGGATTATATAAACTATATTGCTGACAAATGTGAACAATTGACACTATAGATGAAAATGATCAAAAGCATTTTGCAGTTTCTAATAAATCAGTACACAGCTCTAGTAGGAAAACATAACATGACTGATTATTTGTCAAAACCATCAAAGACCAGAGATTATTCACAGATCAGAATTCAGGATGAAACTACACTGCCTACTTCAAGGGCAAGCCCTCTCATTTGTTCTTCCCAAGACCTAATGCTGTTAATGGTGGGATCAGAGTCCACCTGTAATAGATGTTTATAATGTGTAAAGTGGGAGAACTAATAATATGTCATGATTTTATGATATTTTATGGCCAGTTTAGTGGGCCACATAAATTGCCCTGGAGACCTAATCATATTATTTAAAGAGCAGATGTCGCATAGGAAGTGAAACAGTTTTCCTCATAACAAGCTTCCCATGAACGTGACTTATTGTCACAGGGCTCATCTCTAGGGAACGCTGGCATTCAGTCTCAAAACCATTCAGACTCCCAGTGCTGCCTACAAAGGCTGCTGTAATGATGGTGATGATTTTCATGGTGTGGGCACTTGTCGCAAGTGAACTAGACTGAGACCATTCTATATTTCACATTAGTCTTAGAACAGCTTTTGATGTTAGCAATGTTAATCACAACCAACTTGGGCTGGATTCAAAGTGACCTAGAAGAGCTACATTGTACATCCTGTTATCAATTCCCTGGGGCAAAGGCATTATGTGCTAACACATCCACATCAATGGAAAGCATGTCCTTTGATTACCTCTTATGTGTACAGACTTCTGGCAGAGTCTATGACTAACAATGGGCTACATCTAATGTTCTAGTTAATGTTGTCTGGGGATAGCACTTCAAAACAGAAAAGGATACATTTTGCCCCATAAGACATGTTGCCATTATTATTACAGTCATTGGGTCAGTGAATTTTGGGGAGGCTTGCTTGTATAAGACTCAATTGTCTCTGTAGAAAAAAAATAAGAGCTTGTATTGGCTCGTACGTAAAATTTCATACTGGGAGAAATAAAATATAAAAATGCAAAAATACACAACTTAGGAATGTTCCTTTGCAATTATTTCTTATTTTCCAGGTGCATGGAAAGACTTAATTTAAACCCAGAAGATAATGTACAGTGGAAGCACACTTTTCTATGCATTTACAGCTACACATAAGAACTTGGTTATCTTGGCTCATCCTACTGGATATCTGATGTATAATTTTCATAAAGGACACCGTTAGTGCTATAAGAACCATGCCTATATTGTAGGAATTAATGTTTCAATCCTCACAAGTGGAGGATCAGAAAAAAAGATTTTATATTTGACACTACATGATGTTATCTAAAAAAAATGTGTATGGCAGGGAGCAAGTATCCTGTAAAGGAAGGATATGCTGAAAGGTCTGTGGCATTCTAACATTAAACTCAAGCTCTGAACAGGGCTAGTAAGTAAAAAATTCTCTAGAACTTGCTAATCAAAGCACAGTCTGTAGTCTGTAGCACAGCATTAACATCACCTGACAGGATTCCAAGCTCTGTTTCACACCTTTTGAAACAGAATGTGCATTTTACAAAATCGCAGAGCATTTCATCTGTACATTAAAGTTTAAAAAGCACTACTCTAGAAAGAGTTAAAGAAAATTTCAGAAGATTTTCTAGAGACCTGTTTACTTTCCTAAGGGACAGATGGCTGAGAGGCCTACCTGAAATTTATGTCAGAAACTAAAAGGCTTAGAGCACCCAGCTGCTCACAGTCAACAGATCATCATTATTATCACCAAATACATGGGTGACCGAATTGCCTATTCTTCCAGGAAGAAAGTGTCTTATCAACACCACTTTAAAAAAAAAAACACACACCAGTTTTGTTGGAGAAATTTCTATTACATTTAGTTATGATTGGTGATGATAGCAACACATCAGAGACTGTTTCAGGCAAAAACTTCCAAAAGGTATATGATTAATTACCTAGGGAGAAAAGACCCATGAAGAAAAGACTTCTCATTAGGAGTTTCAGTCCTAGCCGGTAGGTCCAAGAAAACAAGAAAGCTAATCTGCTTGACTAGAGAGGCAGTTCTCAAAGAATGGTATAGACAGAATCTATACCCTAGAACACATTCTTGTGCTTCTTAACTAGTTTATATCTCATAACATTTTTCCTTAACAATGTGAAATGTCATTGGAATGCCTTAAATTAACATAACACTATAATGAATTTCTTTATGAACAAATATGTATATTGTAGAGACTATTATAAATTCCCATTTCTTAATTAACTTTAGTATCCTCAATTATAGCAAAACATGTAGTATGCCTTAGACTCCTCTGGTTGTAAGTACCGAAACCAAACTTGAAATTCCTTAGGAAAGAAATAGCAATTTATTAACTGAGAGAATACAAGAAAGGGCTTAAACAACATACAGAAGTTTGGTAGGATGCAGGTAGAATTTAAAACCAATTGGAAGCAGGGACTCAAAATACTTCCAGGACTCTCTCTAGACTTTACTTTGTTTGACTTTGGGTGAGATTTTATTTTTTTATTTTATTTTATTTTATTTTATTTTATTTTATTTTATTTTATTTTATTATTTTATTTTTTTAACCTAAAACAAATTTTGTCTGTGAGTTCAGAAATAGAACAGTTGATTCCTCTGAATCCTTATTTCTCTAGTGACTACCATTGAAGTGGCATTGACAGTACCTTCCATGAACCTCTGTTTAAAATTTCAGGTAAGATTTGGGTTTTCTTGTTTGAGTCAGATGCTCTGGGAGGGTCAATCAGCTGTCATAGGACAAGGGGTCCTTGTTAGAATACAGCTTTTACTTTGACTGAAATGAAAGTAAGAACTGGAGAGTAAGAACATGACAATTCTCCAGGTACTAATAGGTTGGAGGGAAATGAAGAACAGTTCTATATAGAGGACAGATGAATCAGATAAAATAACTTGTGTCTAGAGAATTATACACACATAGTAACTTTTAAAATAGATATCATACACAAATTACTTCTTCAGAGGGCCTGATAAATGTTGTCTTTGAAATACTGTAAGCTATGGCTTTAAAGGGAATTTCCTAAATAGAAGGAATCCAAATAGATACAGAAGAAGTAAAATTTTCAGTATTTGCAGAGGACATGATACTATATATAGGAAACTAAAGACTCCACCAAAAAAACCACTAGAAATTATAAATAAATTCATTAAGTTCACAGGATGCAAAATCAATATATAGAAATCTGTTGCATTCCTATAAACCAAAAATGAAGTAGCAGAAAGAGAAATAAAAAAAAAATCCTATTTACAATTACACCCAAAATAATAAAATACCTAAAAGTAAACTTAACCAAGGAGGCAAAAGACTTACACTCTGAAAACTATAAAACATTGATGAAAGAACTTGAAGTTGACAAAATGGGAAGATAGTCCATGCTCATGGATTAGAAGAATAAGTATTGTTAAATGTCCATATTACCAAAAGCAATATACTGATTTAATGCAATTCCTATCAACATATCAACAATATTTTTCACAGAACTAGAACAAATAATCCTAAAATGTAATGGAACCACAAAAGACCACTAGTAGTCAAGCAATCTTGAGAAAGAAAAACAATGCTGGAGGTATCACAATCCTAGATTTCAAGATGTGCTATAAAGCTATAGTAATCAAAACAGTATGGTACTGGCACGAAAGTAGATGCATAGATCAATGTAACAGAATAGAACCTAGAATTAACCTACAATGAGTCAGTTAAGCTTAACAGAGGTGGCAAGAATGCAATGGGAAAAAGTCTCTTCAACAAATGGTGCTGGGAAAACTGGAGAGCAACATGTACAAGAATGCATCTGGACCAGTTTCTTATATCATATTAAAAAAAAAAAACTCCAAATGGATTAAAGGACTAATTATGAGACCTTAAACCATAAAAATCTTAGAAGACAGCACAAGCAGTACTTTTTCTGACATTGGCTATAGCAACATTTTTCTATATATTTTTCCTGAGGCAAGAGAAACCAAAGCAAAAATAAACAACAGGGATTGCATTAAATAAAAAGCTTCTGCACATTGAAGGAAATAATCAACCAAACAAAAAGACAACTTAATTAATGGGAGAAGAGATCTGCAAATGATATATTAGATAACGGGTTAGTATCCAAAATATATAAAGAACTTACACAACCCAGTACCAAAACCCCAAATAGTCCAATTAAACATGGGCAGAAGACATGACCAGACATTTCTTTAAAGGAGACAACAGATATATGAAAAGATGCTCAACATCATTCATCATCAAGGAAGTGTAAATCAAAACCACAGTGAGATGTCATCTCACACTTGTCCGAGTGGCTAAAACCCAAAACACAAGAGACAACAGTGTTGGTGAAGATGTGAAGAAAAAGGAATCCTTGTGCACTGTTGGTGGGAAAGCAAACTGGTGCAGCCACTGTGAAAAGAGTATGCAGGTTCCTCAAAAAATTAAAATATGATTATCATTTGATCCAGAAATTCTACTACTGGGTATTTATGCAAAGAATACAAGAATGCTAATTCAAAATATATATGCATCCCTATGTTTATTGCAGCATTATTAAAAATAGCGGAATTATGGAAACAACCCAAATGTACTTCTATAGATGAAGGGATAAAGAAGATGTAGTATGCAAACACACACACACACACACACACACACACACAGGACTATTACTCAGCCATCAAAAAAGAACAAAATCTTGCCATTTGCAGCAACATGGCTGGATTCAGAGGGTATAATGCTAAGTGAAATAAGTTACTCAGAGAAAGACAAATACCACATGATTTCACTCATACGAGGAGTTTAAGAAACAAAACAAACTGACAAAGAAAAAAGAGACAAACCACCATCACCACCAACAACAAAAAACAATATATTTACATATATATTCTCATAAATATAGAGAACACACTGGTGGTTGCCAGAGAAGGGGTGGGTGGCAGGATGAGTGAAATAGATGATAGAGATTACGAATATACTTATTGTGATAAACACTGAGCAATATATAGAAATGTTGAGTCATATATTATATATCTGAAATGAATATAACACTGTACAGTGACTATATTGGAATTAAAAAATAATAATAAAAAGGAAATATCCTATATACAGTGTATGGAAAGGCAAACAATATTATTACAATTTTTAAAAAATATTTGATTTACTCATTTGAGAGAGAGAGAGAAGCAGGAGGGAGGAGCAGAAGGAGAAGCAGACTCCCTGCTGAGTGGGGAGCCAACACAGGGCTTGATCCCAGGACCCCAGAATCACAACCTGAGCCGAAGGCAGATGCCCAACCGACTTAGCCACCCAGGTGCCCCTACAATGTTTTTTAATTTTTGTTAGATTATGCTGTGGGGGTGGGGGGAATACATATAATATAGAGACCATTCAAATATTTATTATTAGGAAAATGATTAAATAAATTCATTTAAATACTATAGAATATTATGCAGTCATAAAAAGAAAGAGTAGTTAGACTGTAAATGCTACAAAAGCACAGAGTAAGCACTTCAAGATATTTATTGAATGAATGAGAATGAGCTCTGTATGTGCTATTTAGAAAGAAAAAATGTTATTTTATTGAGTGCAAATATCAAGCTGTATGAATTATATATATATATATATAGCCTGATTCCACTTCTATTAAAATGTATTTGTATATAATAAAAATAATAATCAAAATAATCAATGGAACACTGATTAAACTCTCACTATTTCAAGCACTGTTCTGTACTCTTTACAATTATTATGTCGCTGCTAACCGAATACTCCTAATAACCCTGTGAAGTAGGTTTCAGGTACTCCTTATGATGGTGGGTATAATTATTATCCCTACTTAAAGCAGATAATTGATGTAGCCTACCAGTCTGACTCTAGTTCCTGCACACTAATGCATTTTGCTATACAAACTCTTAAATATGTGTGTATATTCACTTATCCATCCATTCTTTCAACATCCACTAAATGGCTACTATTACTGGGCACTCCTCTAGGTTTCAGGATTACAGTGACTAAAATCTTGACCCTGTAGAGCTTACATTCTGGTAGGGAAAGACAGACAGCATGAATACAATATACATGATCTTGCATATAATCAATGTTACAGGACCAAAAATAAAAAGAACTAGGCTAGGGGATCAGGAAATTCAAGGTCTAAGCTGCTGTTTTAAGTAAGATGATTGAGGTAGGCCTCACCAAGAATGTCATAGTTGACAAAAGAGTTGACAGAGGTCAAGGAATGAGCAACAAGGATATCTAGGAGAAGAGCTTCCCAAGAAGAGACAATAGCCAGTGCAATTCTTTTGTGATTGCATTAATTTCTCAGCAAGGTAGGAAGCTAGAGGCTTGGTTTTGCCTGGTATATTGAAAGAACACAGTGTCTCTGGTGTGTCTGGTGTGAAGTGGTCAAGGAGGGAAAGTAGGATATAATGTTGAAGAGGTAAGGAGAGGAGCTGGAGAATGGTGTGCAGGTCACATTGGGCACTGAAGTTGTTGTGTGAACTTTCCTTTAACCTTTACGCTATAGTTGAGTTTAATATCCTATTCTTTTTTTTTTTTAAACATTTTAATTTTTATTTATTTATGACAGTCACACAGAGAGAGAGAGAGAGAGGCAGAGACATAGGCAGAGGGAGAAGCAGGCTCCATGCACCGGGAGCCCGACGTGGGACTCGATCCCGGGTCTCCAGGATCGCGCCCTGGGCCAAAGGCAGGCGCCAAACCGCTGCGCCACCCAGGGATCCCTTAATATCCTATTCTTAAAAAAATAGTATTTTAGTTCTATTTATCAATTTAATCAGATTTTTATGAATTTTTGTCTCTTTGCTTCAGCCTGAAGAGCTACTTTAGATATCTCTGGTATAGCAAGTCTAGTGGTGGTAAACTCCCTCAGTTTTAGTTTGTATGGGAAAGTCTGTATTTCTTCTTCATATCTAAAGGATCATTTGGCCAGAGAGAGTATTCCTGGCTGGCAGTTTTCATCTTTCAATATTTTATTACATATTTTAAATATGTAATCCCATTGTCTCCTGACTTGTGGAGTTTTTGCTGAGAAATGATAGCCTAATGGAGAAGGGAGTACCTTTGCAAGTAATTGTCTTTTTTTACCCCATCTGCTTTTAAAATTCTTTCTCTATTGTTGACTTTTCACAGTTTCAATTTTTTTTAAGATTTTATTTGAAAGAGATAGAGAGTGACAGAGAGAACATGAGCAGGGCAGAGGGATAAAGGGAGAAGCAGACTCCTCTGAGCAGGGAGCCCCATGTGGGACTCAATCTCAGGATCCTGGGATCATGACCTGAGCAGAAGGCATATGCTTAAGCACCTGCCACCCAAGTGCCCTGATAGTTTTAATATAATATGTCTTGGAAAAGGTCTTTTTGTGTTGAGATAATAAGGTATTCTATCAGTTTCATGGACCTGTATATCCAGTTCAGTCCCCAGGTTTGGGAAGTTCACAGTTACTACTTCTTTAAATGTGCTTTCTGCTGCTTTCTCCCTCTCCTCTCTTTATGGGATACCAATTATACTTATGTTGGCTTTTCTAATGGAATCAGATAGTTCTCATAGTGTTTCTTCACTTTAAAAAATTCCTAGCTCTCTCTCCTCTTCCACATAAATCACTGGTATATTTCTATGCTCAAGCTCACTAATTCCTTCTTCTGTATGACTTGCTCTGTTTCTAATGCATACAAGTGCGTTCTTCATTTCATGTATTGAGTTTTTCAGTTTCCAAATTTCTGCTTGGTTCTGTTTTAGAATTTCAATTTCTTTGGCAAAGTACTCCTTCATTCATTAATTTTAAATCTGGATCAATGTATTGCCTTTCCGAGTTTTCTTGTAGTTCATTGAATTTCTTCACAATAGCTATTTTAGATCTCAGTATTCCATGTCTTTGAGTTTAGTTGCTGGAAAATTGTGAATTTCTTTTTGAGAGATCCATATTACCATGACTTTTCATGTTGTTTGATGAAAAGTGCCTCTGGTGTGGCTCTTGAGGTTGATTTGAACAATTCAACAGGTTGATAACTAGTAGCCCCCTTTTTTTCTAAAGGTGGTGCCTTAGCATAGGTTTTCAATTTCTTTATTGGTGCTGATACACCACTAAGATTGGGAACACACACACACACACAACTGTGGAAGGTGTATACATAGCACTTGGGGCTTCAGATATGCCCACACCCAACAAGTATCCTCAAAGTGAGGGGGATGGTGTCCTAGAGGTCTATGGGCAGTTCTCTCACCTCCCCTGGTAGAAAGCAGAAGACCCTTTCCCACCAGGGCTTTGCTTACTTCCCTTTCCTTCTCTGGCCACTTCTCGCCCTAACATCCTACTCACTCTTTCTTCAGGGAGAGAAACTGGTTTCTCCAGCTTGCAGTACATAGTATATGGCCAGGCACATCCCCACTCACTGTTTTTGCCCTCTTCCTCTGCCATCACCACTCCTGCTGGTACTGGCTCTGCCACTGGCTATCCCACCTTCTCGCTCATTGAAAGTGGGTCCATCCACCCACTTTGGCTGAATGGATGGATGGATCTCTCCAGTGCTTTGGTATGCTGTGCAAAGACACTTCTTTTTTCGGTGATGGATGCCTGGTGAGTTGTAAATCAATGGGGAGAAATAAGAGGATCAATTCTTGCCACCATGATGCTGATATAACTCTCTAGTGTTTCCAAAACAGAATTCTATGAGAGTGGCCTATACAGACTTAATGGCCTTCACAGAAGTGTGTATATGATTAGGTGTACACAGACATATATAAACAGATGCAGGGAAGATAAAGCCAAAACCCTCAATCGTGGCAATCCAGGGAGAGTTATGTTGAATAGAAGGGCAGGGTTAAGATAGGATTCTTAGTTTTTATTTTATATATGTTCATTTTATTTGATTTTTATAATAAGCTGGCATTATTCTTATAATTAATATATAAATTAAAACAAGGTGAATAAAACATAACATTTCAATGAAGAAACAAAAATATTTGTTTCAATATGTGTATGTGGAAATTGGCTAAAGACAGACTCAATGCAGATTGCTGTCTGTAATCTAAGGATACCAAGGTACTTCTCCTGGTAATAGCTCAGGTCAAAGGACAAACAGTTCTGAAGCCGAGATAGAGCCTCTGGTTCTACTGTCATCCCTGGAAGGGTATGGGACTTTGCTGAGTTTGACTTCAGAACTAGGAGGGACAGGGGTTTGTAAAGATCCCCTTAAAAAGAATCACAGGAGTTACTAATGTACATTTTTTATAATCCTGTTGTAAGCCTGGGTTGAAAGGGGGAGTAGTGTAGCTAATATTCAGCTTTTTTCCTATCCTCAATAGAATCTTACTTTTGTAAAAATTGTAGCAGCTACATTCTGTAAGTGACCCAGATATCCAGAGAAAATCTTGCCAAGATATTTGCATTAGAGTCAGCTCTAAGTAGCCACCTCATTTCTGTTTGGTTTTGTGTTCTTGAATAAATATGTAACAGCATGCTATAACTCATCTTCTCCTGAGACTCCCTAACTCTCCTGTAGTTCTGCATTTGTACTGTGACTGTTGCAGAGACATTTGGGGACTTACTCACAAATTTTGCATTCTTTGACATTCAGTAGTAACAAGGTCATCTCGTTAATTTCCAAGTGGTTATTTCATACAGCCTTTCCAAAAGTCTAACGAGGATCTTGATAAATTGTTATTAGTTTTCTTTTATTATAGCATGACATCAAAGTATTCATAACATGATTCAGAGCATGAATCCAAAGGAGAATCTTAGACACACCATTATCAAAAGTATATCAAAAACAATGAGATGTTCTTAAAAAACAGGAAATGCTAGCATGAAATGAAGGGGATATTATACTATATACTAAAGTTACTTACTAATATAAAAGCAATATATTAAGTATATAGACACATCTTTCCCAGTTGTTACTGATGTCAGTGTCAGCTTATACCACTTTTCTCAATGAGTTCAAAGAATTATTCGGAGATTTTATTTAACTTTTCTTTAGTTTTTAAGATTCCTGAATACATCTTCATTCTTGAAACTCCTTTATCTTCTTGCCTCAGTCAACTTATACTTCCTTGGATCTGTTCTCTTCAACCTCTAACTACTGCTTAATATTCCTTTTTGTGGGATTTCTTTCCAATTTTAATTAATTAAACCACTCATTAAATCAGTTAAATTTATTGAATATCTACATGAAATACCATATTAGAGCAAGGAAGGTAAAAAAAAAAATGGTTGCTAATTTAGGGAGCATAGAGTAAAGCAAATACTGATCTTCTCCATGGTTTTATTCTGACCATAGACTCCCTGGATGATTTCATCGAGTCCAGTGAATGATTAATGAATCCATGCCTTTCAAATCTGTAAATTCAGCCCAGGTGTTTCTCGTGACATATAGTTATTCCTTTATAGCCCACTGGCTCTGAGCAGCTTCACCTGAGTGTTCCTTGTCCTTCTTTCTGCCCATCTGTCCATCTATCCATCCATTCAACATATACATGTCCATCATCTACTTTTATGCACTAATGGTAAACAAAATGGGGACAAAGACCTTGCTCTCATAATATTTGGAAAAATTATGAAGATACAGGCAATAACAAAGGAAATAAATGTGTAATAGCTTTATATTGTGATAAATACCCCAAAGAAACAATAGGTATATTAGAGAATCGTGAAAGAGTGGTTTTGTACTTTATGTACTGTTGATATTATACTTCATGGGTCTTTTCATACTTTTTTTTTTTTTTTGAGAAAAAGAGAAAGTACACATGTGCATGAGGGAAAGTACAAGTTGGAGAGGGCGGGGGCAAGGTAGGGACAGAGGGGGAGGGAGAGAGAATCCCAGGCAGGTTCCATATCCAGCATAGAGCCAGACTCCTTGGGGCTTAATCTCAGGAGCCTGAGATCATGACTGGAGCTAAAATCAAGCATCTGACACTTAATTGACTAAGCCACCCAGGTGCCCCTCTTTTCATACTTTTGATCCCAGGTGTTTTCTTTTGTCCTTTCTCAAGTAGTTAAAAATGTAAGATTGACATATACACTGAAGAAAGTTACAGCATTCAACTATCCTTATGAATTTAATGTTTCTTATCAAATCTACATTTCTTGAAATTCCTTTATGTTTCTGCAAGTTCAATCATGCATTAAAATAAATTTTAAATATTTTATCTAGTATTTTTAGTTATAATGTGTGGGAGAAGTTTCTGTAGCATCAGTGTGCTAAATATGGAAATATGTCCTGGGATTTTTTTTTTGTCCTTTTAAAATGTTTTTATTACTTTACTGATATCTCCTTCTTAGGCTTATTTCCTGGTTCCTTTTCATCTTCCTAAGCTCTAAAAGTTAGCATTCCCTGAGAATCAGTATTCAGGCCCCTTCTCTTCTATATTTATATTCTTTTCTTAGGTGATTTTATCCGATACTTCTTTTAAATGTCATCTATATTCTGATGGCTTCCAAATTAATATATTCATGATAGACCTTTCCCTTCTGCTTCAGATTCATTTATCCAGTTGTTTCCAGGAGATACCTATCTGGAAGTGTTGAAGACATTTCAAGCATAGAGGTCTAAAATATAAGTCTTAATCTTCCCTACTTCCTCTCAAATCTGTTTGTCCTTCATTTCACCTCAGTAAACAATACAATTCATTTGGTTACTCTTGACAAAACCAAGAAGCGTTCTTGAGTCTACTCTTTTCACAATTCTTGATTTCTAATCCACAAGCAAATTCTGTTGGTTCTATCCTAAGTAAGACTACTTTTAAAGCTCTCCCACTATACAGCAGTCTCTACACCATCATCATCACTTAGCTGTGCTTCAATCATGAGTCAATAGAGAATTACAGTAGGTGGCTGAAGATTCCTATTTTCTCTTCTACTCTGACCTGTTAATGTATGCTCTTTAGCCACAAGTACACTCTTTTAGAAATGTAAATTAGATAATATCTAATGTCTATCTAGCCCAATGTAGATAACTCTGGCTAAAATCTCCAGTGTCTTTCCATCTTATTAGAATGAAGTGCAAATTCTTGTACATATAGTATGACCCTTGCTTATCTCTGGTATTTGCACTGTGATGTATCTTGTAATTTTCCCCTTAGCACATTTCATACTGGATACACTGATATTCTTTCCATGCTGTGAAAAAGAAAGCCCATTTGATCTGGAACACTCTTTTCCTACTCTTTTGATTTTCCCACTCCAGTACTTCATTCTAGTCTAAAATAAATGCCATCTTTTAGGGATCTTTCCTTATCACATTCAGTGTGTATGTCAATCTTACATTTTTAACTGCTTGAGAAATTGCATCTCATTGTAAAAAAGGGCATAGCAGGTACTCATGCCTGCCTGTCTTGGCTTTACACAGAAGGAAAAGTAAGAAAAAAGTGATAAATAATTGGATTGGCTCTCAATGTTCTGTTCATCCTCTCTGTATTGGAGAGGTTGGAAACCTAAAATCTGTATTTTTACATTCCCTTGCAGTCATAGTCTGTCAATTCGCACAAGTGTAGAAGGCAGAAATTAAACTAGAGCCTTTACCTGTGGCAGACAAAACTGTCACACAAGTTCCAGGAGACACAAGAATTTGCAGCAGCTTGAGTCCAAGTTTAAGCAGGAACCAGCTTCTTCAAGACAAAGAAGCTACAATGTGGCAGCTACAATGCTGGTAGCAATAATAAAATATTCAGGACTCTTGTGTGATAGCTATTATGGTATGATTTTGAAATTCACATGTAGGCATGTCTCCTGATTTCTACAGTTCTGGCTCTTCTGATCATGTTTTTTAAGCATGCAATTCCATGTAGCATATTCTTCTCTGGTTGAAATACACAGAATATTTCCTGTTTCCTCCACTAAATCCTACCTTTAAAAAATTTCCTTAGAAATTCCTATCTATAAGTCTATATTCCCTCTTCTCTGAAGCTGGACCTCACAATACTTCTGTGCACAAAAAGTTCAGAACAGTTTAATTATGTCACAGTTTATAGTGATCCCCTATAGTGACTAAAAGAAATGAACAAAATTGATCCTTGGTAATCCACTTTAACTTCAGCTCATAAATAAACTCACAAACACATCCAAAGAGTTCAGAATCAAAAATCTCTAGACAAGTAAGGAAATAAGTGATTTTGAGTGGAAGCCAGCAAAAACAAAAGTAAACAAAAGATTATGCTATTAAAATGAGAAAGAATGCTAATATTGGCATTATTAGATACAGAGCATTTAATGGGCATATTTAATATGTTTAAAGAAAGACACGAGAGACTTGAGGTATAATTAGAGAACAAATTTGTCAGACAGATTTGAAACAAGAGATAGAACTTTTAGAAAGGAAAAATGTTATAATTAGAAACTATAATTTCCATAAGCATAATGCATAGAATTGAAAGTTAACCCTATATTGTAAAACTAAAGAAATTACTTATAAAACAGCAGAGAGAGATAAGAAATGAAAAGTATGAAAGAGAGGTTAAGAGGTACATAGGATGGAATAAGTAGTCTAAGAGCACAATTGGATTTCCACAATGAGAGAATAGATTGAGCTTGAAGAAATAGTTCAAATAATTGTGAACTTTTAGAATTGATGAAAGACACAAATCTCCAGAATAAAAAAAATCCCAATAAATTCCCCATAGGATAAAACAATCCACACTTAGAAATATCATGATCAAATTTCAAAACACCGAAGACAAAGAGGAGATTTAAAAAGCAACAATTAAAGCCAGAATAGTAGAACAATATTTTTAATATGCAAACAACATATTATTAAATTAAGAATTCCATAAAAAGTTAAGATTTCTTTCAAGAATATAAAATAAATACAGTTTCAGATATCAACACTTGAGAAGGCTTTTTAATACAGCCCCTCACTTAAGGAACTTCTAAATACTACTAAATACTAGATATTCCTAAATACTTTGGGAATAAAAAAAAATATGACCCAAAAAATGCAGCGACAAAGATTATTTAATTTAAAATGTTAACTTACAGGTAAGTCTAAGCAAACTATTGATTATATATAAACAAAGTAATGTTTAATTTGTTGAGTACAAATTAAAATAAAATTAATCCATTGTATAAAAGTAGCTTAAAAGTAATGAAGACGCAATGGGAATTAAAATAATCTAAGGTCCTGATATTATTTGCTAAGAAGGTAAAGATGTTAACTATAGAACTAAATGAAACATAAGTGAAATTTCTAAACCAACTTCTAAAAGTATGGAAAAAAACAGTCACTTCCAAAAACCCATTGGAAGAAAGAAATTTGGAATGAAAGAAATGAAAATTTGGACCCTGCCATATCTCAGAAGTTAATCAAAGTAATCAAAGAAAAAAAATTGGCAACCGTGTGAGGTTGAGAATAGAATAGTTTTAAAAGACTTCATTATCAGCAATCTTTCCAAAAATAGGACTGAATCTAGAATGATACATGAAATCAAGCTGTAGATAATAGTTAGACTTTCATGAATTCCTAAATCCTCACTAGTGGACCTCAACCTTGACTACACCCCCAATATCATCTGTGGAGTTTAAAAAATACAGTTGTAACACATTCAAGAATTTTTTATTTAGTTATACTGCAGGGCTGTTCTGGTGTCCAATTTTTTTGAAGTCCACATGGATTAAAATTAGTATTTTATTTTTTAAAAAGATTTTTATTTATTTACTCATGAGAGACACACAGAGAGAGGTAGAGACATAGGCAGAGGGAGAAGCAGGCCCCATGCAGGGAGTCCGATGTGGGACTCGATCCCAGGACCCCAGGATCACTGCTCTGAGTCAAAGGCAGATGTTCAATTGCTGAGCCACCCAGGGGTCCCCTGACACAGTATTTGGATCTTCATCAATTTACCCATTGCAGTTCTCTGACTTTATCTCTTATTATCTCCAACATAATCTTGTCGGTCTTCTTATATTCCATTGCTAACAACTCTTTTCTCTTGCCAGTAGTCCTCAATGCCATGATGACCATTACACTCCTTATCCTCCACTTATTTCACATTCCTTGTTGCAGTTGTCTTTTTCTAATATCTGGTTCTAGTCTTAGTGTTCTCTAAAAGCCTTTCCTTCACTTTATTTCATACGAATCATTTCTTCAGATGCTTGCAGCACCAAAGTGCATACTTACTTATAGGCAGTTATATTAGTTTTCTACTGCTATGTAACAAGTAGCTACATATTCAGCAGCTTAAAACAGTAGTTATTTGTTTATCTTACAGCTCTGTAGGCCAGAAGTCTAGATGGTCTTGATTGGTTTTTCTGCTTAGGGTCTCACAAAACCAAAAATAAGATATTGGGCAATCTGGATTCTTATTCAGGGTTCTAAGAAATAATCAATTTCTAAATTAATTCAGGAGATTGATCAAATTCAGTTATTTGCAGTTGCAAGATTGAAATCATGTTTCCATGATGGTTCTCAGCTAAGAATGGGTCTGACTCTCTAGAGGCTGTTCCCAGCTCTTTTCTATGTATAACACAAGTCTCTCTGGCACTGAATCCTCCTCATGGCTGCAAGTCTGTCTTCTCTTGCTGCTACTGGTCAGAGAAAACTCCCTGCATTAAAAGAGCTCTTATAATAGGTCAAGTCCACTTAGATGATCCTCCTATCTTAAGATCATCTGATTATAACCTTAATTGCATCTGCAAAATCCCTTTTGCCATGTATGTAACACATTCATGGGAATAAAACCAGGAATGAATGTCACAGGGGTCATGTTCGAATTCTCCCTATCACAGCAGTTTTTAAAATTTATTTTAATATTTCAAATGTGTCCATTTGAGTTCCCCAACTAAATTAAGAAATCAATGACAGAGAACAGAGGTCTGTTCAAGGAGATAAAATACTGTAGTTTCTAACATGTCCACATACAAATTCTTATCTACTGAGTTATTTGTTAATTTATTAGAAATATATTGAGTGTCAGGGTCAACAATATCAAAGTAGCAATTTACTTTTCTCTTGGAGGAGGGATGAGTGCTAGTACTACATAGCATTCACTGGGGGGAAATCTAGTGGTGAGCTGAAGCCAACTCATTTCAGCTCATAAGAGCATGTTATTAGCATCTCTGCCCAACTCTACATGCTCCCGGTTTGGTTGCTTCAAATTATTCCTTATAGTTGGAGTATTTATAGTGTGGAAATCTGTAAATGTGAAAAGAAAAAGAAAAGGATATTTTTTTCTTTCTAGAGATCCAGTTGTTGAACATTTACCAGCACATCACTGCAAATAACCTTTGTCTCATCTTTTACATCTCACTTGTTGGAAGCATAAATTCTGGTGGCCGCCTCTGGATTCGGTATCCCTCATAACATCACTCCAACCACCCCTTACCATCACCAGCTCTGATACCAGCAGAAAGAAAAGTTGTGGCTTAGCCTGACTAACTGGATGCTTCCCTAGGATTTGGACTGGTAGGTGAGAAATACAAAGATAGAAAGAATGGTTGAGACATTCTATATGCTCACTTTAAGCAGGTGAATTGTATGTTATGTGAATTCTATTTTAATAAAGCTGTTAAACCAAGAGTCTACATGATTATTCCTGTCATTCCTTGCTTCTGAGCCTTCAAGAACAGTTCTACTCCTTTATGCCCCCAAGCTTAATTCTTGAGACTCCTATTAATGAGGCTGGAAAGAATTCCTCAAATTACTTTTGGCTTAAAGTAGCAAAAGTCTTTTTCTTTTAACTTGCAAGTTAGAAACTACAGCATATGTAACATCAATTTCAAGTCTATATTAATAACAATGTAAAAAGTTTGCTTATTCGGAAGTGACTTATGTTCAACATGGTTTAACATTAATTTACAAACTGGCAGCATATACTTAATTATTTGTGTTCTTCCAATAATTCATTTTTGCAAGGTTGTGCTCATTATGTTTTTTCCTACATCACCAGGTATTTTTAAATATTTATTTATTTATATTTAAAATATTAGAGAGAGAGAGAGAGAGAAAGTAGAGAAAGCCCGGGAGCAGGGATTGGGGGAGAAGGAGAGAGAGAGAGAAGTTCAAGCAGACTCCTTGCTGAGTGTGGAGCCTCATGCAGGGTTCCATCTCATGACCCT
Organism: Canis lupus dingo; assembly: GCF_003254725.2. Taxonomy (NCBI): domain Eukaryota; kingdom Metazoa; phylum Chordata; class Mammalia; order Carnivora; family Canidae; genus Canis; species Canis lupus. Next base: position 16,369,942 of record NC_064274.1, on the reverse strand, counting down.
GATATCATGATCTGACCAGAAATCAAGAGTTGAACACTTAACCAATTGAGCCACCCAGGTGCCCACCCATCACCAGGTATTTTAAAACATGATATGATGGTGACATAGCATACTCACTCTCTTAATAGAAAGAAAGAAAGAAAGAAAGAAAGAAAGAAAGAAGAAAGAAAATCATACATTTTTGTTATTTGGCTCACTGGAGTCATCAGGAAGTTTACTAGGTTTAGAAAAAAATAAGCTCATAGTATATGAAATCATGTGAAATTATAAATCACATTTTTCCATTAAACTTGATGTTGCCCAGGCTTAGATTAGATGTTCTTTGCCAACTGCTCTAAGAAAGTAGTAACAGCTTGAAAAATGGTATAGAGAACTCATTTTTAAAAAGAAAAAATTGATCTAGTGCTGAAAATTTAAAATAGAATTTTGAGCTCTCATTCTTCCAGTAGCCTAAAAACACATATTTATTTAGTAGAAGAAAATTGTGCACTTGACATCTATGTGGTAAATAGACACGTAACCTCTACTCACTACTTGAGAGAGAATAAGAAGGTGACTATCACGCTAAAGGTAAATGTCACCCAGAGGATGTGCTCCCTATATGAAAAGATGACTCACAGAAAGCATATTTCTGCTCACTCACAAAGAAAACAAAATGGGATGTGATACAAAACATGTAGGAATTTATATTCGTCAGCTGACATGACTTAAGAATGACAACAGGAAATGAAATACAGCATTGCAGTTTGGGAATAAATTCCTGAAAGAATCTGTTTAATGCAGAGATCAATCTCTCCAAATTTCAGTATTATTAGAATTGGGGCAGACAATTCAAATTGTATATGGCACAAAATCATAACATTCTCTTCTGTAAGCTGTCCCTTGTCTATTTGTTTTTTAAACAGCTGTTGACTTGTTCTGTCTCATCAATTCTGGTACTTCAGGATTAATTCTCACCATTATCAGTGGCAGAACATGATGGTACAATAAGCCAAAATGACTAAACGCATTGTAAGGAAAACAACAACAACAACAACAACAACAACAACAAAAACCCTGATGAGAATAAAAGAGATTCTCTCTATAAAAGCTAATCCCTTACGAACAGCATATTTAAAAACTGTCTGCAGGTAATTACATTCAAGTAACCTGATCTGAAAATGCCAAGTTCACACAATGGTTCATTTAATTCCATCTGGTATACAATAATACATTCCTTAATGGATACATTGATTTAAGAGGAAAAAAAAACCACCTCAGATATCAAAAGCTCACATTCTCTTGGTGTTATAAAATATCACATCAAATATTAGAATCTCAAAAACGATCTTGCAGGGTTTAATCTATAAAAAAGGAAATTAAGATCGTAAGCTTTAGATTCTTATTACCTAAATCCCTCTTAGCTACGATCTATTTTCTTAATAAGGACTATTTAGGTTAATATGAAGATTTAGGTCAGGACTTCAGATATCTTGAGATGAAAGAATGAACTGATTTAGAATATATGTAAGACTTTAAAAGTATTCCAAAATATTTTTAAAGGAGATGTTTACCTCTTGGAATAAGAGCCATCTGTCCTCAGGATAGAAATAGTGCAAAAACATGCATGTGCTTGTCATAGCCAATGGTGCTCTCCTTTAGGTCACTAAGATGGCCCACAGAATCGGCTTCATAGAATAAAGGATCACCCATGACTCAAACACCTTGGATGACTGGAGGGAGAAAGACTGCTATTTGGCCTTTTGAGAAATATGAACACTGCCTTTCAATGCTTTCTCCATCAGGGCTCTAATCTAGATGCTTACTAAAGCCTCCCTTTTCTGAATTCTTTGTTCTTTTACAGAAAGGGGCAGAGTAATTGCACCTACCATTTGTGTGAATTTTTTCCCATTAGTGGATCTACATATTAACAAACTTCTTAATGAATTGATGAAAACCAAAGGCTTTTTCCAAAAACTTGCTGGAAGGCAACAAGCTAGGTTGGCTTGTTAAAACTATAAAAAGAGAATTATTTTTTCCTCCTTGCCTCTCCTCCTTTGTTGGAGAGTCCCCTCCACGGTGTTCAGACCACTTGTACAAACTAAGGACCACCTATTCTCTGTCTTTGGGAGGCATCCTGAAATCACCAGCTTCTTTCCTGTGCCCTAGCATACTCCAGGAGCAAACTGTCTTTTCCAGTCACCTCATCCAACACTAGGTTTTCAGTGTGTCTGTCAGATCTCAGCTCACTTAAGTAGGAGGTACATAATTTGATAAACTCCATACGCAAATGGTTATTAGTGAGTATGTGAACATGTTATTTCACTGCAGTTATCAAAATGCACTACTCTAAGTACCTCTTGGTGTCAGCACCTGAGCCTACAGAAGGGGCTCTATTAATAGGATGTTAAGCTCCCAAGTTAATTACGTTTAAAATTTATATAGGAGAGTTGAATCTAGTGCCTTTTAGGATAATGAGAAAAGAAGATGGTTCATGGTTTCATTGATTCTATCATTCAATAAATATTTATTAAGTGTCTTTAATGTGTCAGGCCCGGTTCTTAGCATTTGGGATACAACAAGGAACATAACAGACAAAGATTCCTACTCCTATAGATAAATGGAATGAGGGGGTGTTTCATGCAGGGAATGAGGCAGACGATGAACAATAAGCATAAAAAATGTAGAAACTTTATTTTATGTTAGATAGTGATAAGTGCTATGGGAAAAAAAATATTAGAAGAGGGCCATGGGGGTAGGGATCAGTTGCAGTATTCAGTAAGACAATTAGAGCACACAACATAAGAAGGGAAACTTTCAGGACACACTAAAAGAGGTGACAGTTAGTCAAGCAATTTTGCAGAGGAAGAACAATTCAGGCAAAGGCCTTTAGATGAGATTGCAAATGGAGTGTTTCGATAAACAGCAAGGTAGCCTATGCCTGCAGTGGAATGACCCAGGGAAAGAGGAAATAGGGAGATCAAATGTGAGGGGAGGGAGAGGCGGAAAGAGTTTTACGAAGTTGGGTCTTATAGGGCACTAAAAGGACTATGGCTTTTACTCTCACAGTAGCTCCATGACTTAATACTCAGCAGCAGGCTAATGGGAATCACGTTTTGGGGGCAGGTAGCCCTTTTCACACAATAGTAACTGTTAATGTGTAGGGTTGATCCTTGCATCGTGTGTGCATCAAGTCAAATGACTTCTACCGTCACAGCTTAATCAACTACTTCGGATGGGAATTCGAAACCAACCCACTTGCTAAAATTTCAAGTTAACTCAATCTGTTTTGGTTTAAAGATTCCTTCTGTCTTTGCATAAAAGCTGTGGGGATATTTAGTAACATAAGTGACTATCATATTACTCTAAAAATAGGCTTCTTCTCTGTAAATTTAATGTTCAATGCCTACTCCATGCTAATACTTAGCATAAAACAATATTTGAATCAAAGCTCATCCCAAGAATGGAAATCTGAACGTTTGTGATGTGTTAGAAAGTCCTTGTATCTTTCCTCTTGTTACCAAAAGGTTAAGCTGCACATAGTAAGGAAGATTTAGAGCAGCTGGTAACAATGAACTATATCCTTTCATTTAGAACCTAGAAGACACTAGGTAAGTATCCTTGTGGATGTTTAGAAAAGATATACTTCACCGTTTCAACTGGCATTATTCCAGGGAGTTTTGTTCTGTGGCAGACTGCTGTGAGGGGGGAATAGTGATTATTACTTCAAGCCATTCCTCTGCAGAAGGACCCATTTGAAGCATGACTGCTAAAGGAGAAAAGAGTCACAGCTCTAGAGCGACAGCTTTCTCTGCTCCATTATGTCCTTTTTGAAGGCTGCATAGCTCAGAATCTGCAGAATATAAGGCATTTCAATGTCACTATCTTTTTTCCCTTAAGATCCTTTTCCCATTTGCCTCTTTCCAAATAGCGCTACATGGGGGGGGGGGGGACAGTGGTATATAGCTGATGGAGAAATACGTTTTTAAGATAAAAATCTTACTTATCCTCAACAAATGATAAACCACAGTACCTTAGTAGCAAAACATAAGTTCATTTGCTGCTGTATTTTTTAAAACATTTTTAGGCTACAAAATAAGCTTTTATAACTCTAATTAAAATTCATATTTAAGCATTTGTCTTTTGGCATATATGTTCTGATACAAATTATAGTTATTAATGAAACTTCCATGACTGCCTATACACTTGGGGCCTTAAATGCATATTTAAATATTAGCAAGGCTCTGATTAAGATGCATAAACATGGGTAAATGAAACCAATGAAAATAACTTGCTCTTCTTGTCTTGTCTTGCTTTTATATTATATTCATCAAAATTCCAATTAGCAACATGAGAATGGAGCATGACTTCCAATGTGTATTCTAGTTCACTTACAACACTTTTGGTTTAAGGAGTTTGGGAAAACAAATATTTTTAGCATGGAAATGAAAGAAGGCTTAGTTTTAACAGTAATTTCAGGTGAATGTTAAGAAGTTTCTTGCCTCAACAGATTTAAATTTTATTCCTTCACTCTCAACTTAGGCTTTTATAATTATTTTTTTAATGATGTTATTTTTTGTCTTAGATTTGTACCTGCTAGTTCACTTGATTGTTTCATCATGTTAATGGGCTCTAAGTTACAGGTTTCATCCCTGTATGGAGCCAGCTGTATCTCGAGAAAATGTTGGTTCAGAGGCTTCAAAATACAATACAATCTTTCGTCTAATGCTTGCATTATAAAACAATGTGAAGTCATCACTTTGGGATACAACATAAGAACTTAAACTGCATTTATGTTAATGATGCAATAACAGGAATAGGATGTTTATATACCTACTGGCATTTCGCCTCCATGTGTTGGTTTTCTATGGAACTGTAAATTCCTTAGGGCCAACGTCTGTGTCTGCTCCTTGTTAGATAAAATGCATGATGAATTGGCACATGAAAGGAAAGAAGGAATAAAGAAATGATGCATTTACCTTTTTCTTATAAGATTATGGAGAATAGTGGCAGGGACTATGCATATTTAAGTATATTCAAATCTCTCTCACTTGAAAAAAAATCAACTTGTCACATTCCTACATTTATCAACTTATTTCTCTTTTGCTCAGCCACTATTCTTGAAGTACTGTCAATTCTCTATCTCTGTCATTCCTTTTTTACACTTTTCAACAAAACAGCTCACACTAAGATTAACAATGATTTCAAGTTACTAAATGGACATTTTGATGTCCTTGTATTACCCGAACACTCCACAGCATTGGCTTTGTGGATCACTCTTTCCTTTTTGAAGGACCCTCCTTACACTTCTCTTGTCCATGTTCATACATTGCTGGTCACTTCTCAATGTCCTTTGAGTGTTCAGCTTCCAATAACTTGCTGTTAAATATTGATGTCTTTCAATACTCTATCCTAGACTACATCTTTTCTGAGTAATCTGGAATAGCACCATCTCCAGATCTTTATTATACTCTATAGAAGGATGACTCCTAAATTTTATACTATTCTTCTGAGTTCCAAGTGTTTATTCAACATGTGCCCTTGGATGTCTCAAAGGCTACCTCTGAGAACTGAGATCAAATGTGTCAAACCATCTTAGTCATTTGTTTCAGTAAACCTTAACACAGTAAACCTTAACACAGAAAACACTGTAATCCTATAATTCCATTGTTTGCTTCAGGAAATTCTTGCAGATCAATTTAGAGACAGTGGTCTACTCACTTGAGAAAGTTTACTTATTAAGACTGACTTCACGAACTTTGCTGTGTCCAACAATCCGAAACTAGTATGTCATAAATGTTGCCTAATTCCAACTAGTTCTCTGTCTTGACAAAACCTACCTTAAACTTCTTGATGCCAGACCTCAAAATTTAAAAATACATCACTCTGACTTTCCCCTTTTGAGACATTTAGACTCTTTCACAGGATAGTTCCTTACAGCAGTAAGTTCCAATACATTTAGTTTTGTTTTACTAACAGATGGTACCGTAGTTACTTGGGGAATTCAACATCTCCAATTTAATGTGTCCAAGAGCAAACTTGAGGACTTTCCAGTCATACCTGCTCATCTTTCAGTGTTCTCTATCTTAATAAACCCATTAAACCAAAAGCTGATAAATCACTTCCTTTATTCACTCATTTTTGAATCTACCTAATTGTGCTGTTTTACCTCTCCAGTAAATATTAGTCGAATAAATAAATAAGACAAAAATGGTAATGCATGCAGTGTCTCAGTTTTCTCCTTCCAGTGGAGTACAGGTCTAGAGGAGCAAGTGGCAGGGGGGCGGGGGGAGGGAGTTGGTGTGCCAGTGGGGAGATGTGTGCCTGTGCAGGTAGTAAGGATATATATTTTCTACAGACTATTTATGAGCAATTAATGAAAGAGTTCAAAGTCTGTCAGGTGTATTATCAATGTATCAGAAGAACTGTATACAACTTCAGTAATAAATACTCTTTTCAGCAAGGGGGATAGTCCATTTTCCCTTCTCAAACTTGTTGTGCCATTGTACAATTTTACCTTAAGTAGTTTGTTTACAAAAACCCTTATAACTGCTACTCTCACTATTCGGAAAGCTCCCACCAGGCTGCACTAATGTATTGATCACATGCCTCATTTTTCAAAGTTAGTGCCTCCCTCTAGAAGTGATAAACATCTTTCATTCTTTAGAAGAGAAATATAACAACCGTAGACTTCTCTATGCAGTAGACTTTCCTGTTTCAGTCAACCAATCAACAAATATTGATTGAGCACAATATAAGTCAGGCTCTGTTCTAGAAGCTGAGGAAATAATAGTAAACCCAAAGGAAAACATCTCTGCCTTCTACAAGCTTATGATCCTGAGGGAGGCTCATGTAATAAACATGATAGATAATATACATGTGCACATACAATACACATACCTGCACAATGCATACACATTGTTAGATAGATAAGATACATAATATGCTAAAGTGAAAAATAATTTAGAGAAGGGGGAGAGGAGGTGGATATGTGGGGGGGATTTGGACATTTTTACAGGGTGGCTGTTTGTTAAAAAGCTGTATGTAGCTAAGTAACCACTTATTTATTTTAAGTATTAACTCTCACCCACCCTCAGAAAATTTCTTAAAGTTGTTACAAGACCAAATTTCCTGGAACAAGGAATATTTTGTACTGAGCTATTTTCATTACACGATGTAGTCAGGAAAACCACACTTCAATTGCTTATAGTTCTGAGAACAACTTTGGCAAAAGTCTTAGTTCATTGGTGACAGCCATTTTGTGTACTTTGTATGAAAGTCTGGTTTTCAATGGATTCCCCAAAGTATTCACCAAGAACTTAATTCTATTTTTCTTCTTTTCCTTTCTTATCACTGCTTTTCTCCATTATGTAAATGTATTCAAACCTAGTTTTAGGCTTTAGAAACCTTTTAGCAATGTATGGAAGCAGAGATTCTTCCTTGTTTTCATTAAATAAGGAGTGTTGAAACTTCCCCTAAAGTCCACTTCTACTGAGTTTACAGTTTGTATAATAAGGAACTTGTTCCTGGAGATATTTCAATTAGGGAGGATCAACACTCAGGAAAAAACAACAAAAACAACAACAAAACAACCTGTTCCATCAAGCCATTAATTCTTATGGAAATGAATGTGAACTAAAGAAAAAGAAAAGAATTGATTTAGAGCTGTAATTGGCTTACAAGTCATGCCAGCCACTTCTGGTAACCACAAACCACTGTGTAGGTGAAACAATAAAGGAGGCTGAAGATAGGCTTTGTCAAAGGACTTAAAATCAAACCACCACTTATGGTCAGACTCTGTTCTGAAAGGAGGGGAGGTGACTTGTGGAGCAGCTAATGGGCTTCCGTCAGATCAGTAGGAACATCGATGGTGAAAAATCCATTTTGGATATTACAACTACTTGCATTATATTCTTTAATAAGTCAAATGTGAAATTTAGAAAAAATGTCCTAAGGTTTCACCTCTTAATGGAACAACTCTTCTTTGGCAGAATTCAGATCACTATGTTCAATTGCCAGCAAGATCTGCATGTGTAATATGAACAGGTCTCTGGCAAAAGAAGTTAAAAATTCAGAAAGTAATTAATACAATGGGGCATGTATTGGCATTTGTAAACTTCTTTTAAAAAAATTAAAGTAGAGCTGGAAGTAAAAGTGATGGCAAAGTCATACTCTATCCCCCTTTCTATTTAAAATTCTTTATCATGTATATTTTAGAAAAATAAGGAAATATGTAAAGTGGTTTCAGCTCACAAAATGTGAAATGTTTGGAATGGAATTATTGGCAATGTGGAGAGTCTATTATGTTTAAGGTAAACTGTGTTCTTTTTGTTTGTTTGTTTGTTTGTTTGTTGTTTTTAAGATTTATTTATTTACTTATGATAGAGAGAGAGAGAGAGAAAGGCAGAGACACAGGCAGAGGGAGAAGCAGGCTCCATGCCAGGAGGGACTCCAGGATCGCGCCCTGGGCCAAACGGAGGCACCAAACCGCTGAGCCACCCAGGGATCCCCTAAACTGTGTTCTTTATTTATCTTCTCTCTCTCTTTTTTTCTTTCTGAGAATTGAGGCTATTAGTTGCAAAATAGTTTACATTCTTAGATGAAAATCTGGAGCTACTAACTGAGCAATTTACATCAAGACATTCAGGACCAGAAATTGAATAGAAGGAATCTAAGGAGAATCATAGATAATGTGAGGTAAAGATCAGCTTAGACAGGGATTGTTTAAATCATCTGTGAAGTGCAGTGAATATAAAATCTAAGGCAGTTTAGGTCAAATTAATAAAAAAAAAAGGAGAAAAAAAAAGGAGGAAAATGACAAGAAAAAATTAAGAAGCTAAAGCACTTTGTAGAGTATTTGCCAGATAAAAAATAGGGCATTTAATTTTGCTTATTGTTATTATTATTCCCTTTCCTGGATAAATATGATTGTAATACTCTTTTAAAAATAACATGAACAAGTCTTTGTGTTTTCTACTTCCTGTATATGTTTACTTGATCACTACTAAAGATACTAAAAAACCTAAAGTAAACATGATCATAAAGTTTCATCAATTATTTGCACTGGGTACGTAAGAAACCTATACTAAATTCAACATACAAGATGCAATTATTCCAAAATGAAAACTACTTGAAAAATAGGATGTGGAGATCTTTATCCTGACCTATCTGACTGTAGGCCAGAGGGACAGTCATGGTTGCCAAAATTCTGAGTCCAGAACATACCACAAGACAGACAATTTTTAAGAAGCAAATAATATTTAAATTTTAATATATTGTGCAAAATTTAAGACTTTATTATACTAAGGTCTGGGGAAAATCTCAAAGGAAAACCAAAAAATGTAAGAAAAAAGAAAAAGGGAATAAAATCTTGCCAGTTTGTTTGCAGAACGTTGATTCTATTTAGAACAGCAAACATGAAAAATTATATTACTTTGCTTCTCCATATTGTTTTTAACAGTAGAAAGTCATTCTCCCCACTACTAAAAGTGTAGGGAATAATTTTAAAACATCAAATTGAAAGTATATAAAATGATCCATCAGACAAAGGCATTCATGTCTTTTTAATTTTTAGTACCTCCACCAAGGATGCAAAGCAGCTTCTTCAGAAGGGTTTTATGTGATCACATTCTTTGGTTACATTCTCCTTCCTAATTGCTTTAGGGAAACATATCACTGGTAGGCTCTGCAGAGCTTGAACCACAGATTATAATCTTCCTCCAATTTTCTCTTCTCTTCCAGTGACACATCCCTGACCCCTCCAGTTCACTGTACTTGAGAACTTAAAATCAATCTTCAGTATGGGAGGGATTTATCATACAAACTGTTGAAATGAATAAAATGAGCAATCTTGAATTGGAAAAATGTTTAATAAACTTTTTTTGTAAAACAACCACATGTCTCTCCTTAATCAAAAAGGCCATTCTCTTATCCAGTACCCCAAAAGCGCTATTGGTTTGGTAGTCACAACCCATTTTTTATCTTTGGTTTAGCCTGGACAATCTCTCTTTCAGACAAAGAACATTTTGTTGTTGTTGTTGTTGTTGTTGTTCTGTCGTGATTTTTAGTTAAGCAAACTAAGACTAAAAACTCCAACTTTGATGTTTTCAACCACATGCTAGTGACATGGACATAAACAAGTAACAGATTTTTGTAGACTTCAATTAATTATGGAAATAGAAATCCAAAGCAAAGTTCTAGGGGAAAGCAAAAGAAGATTAATTCCATATGGGAGAGAAGGAGGTGTGGCCCTTGGAACATCTAAGCCCTGAATCATGAATAAATAGATTACTAACCTGTGATTTAGATTTTTGATTCTGGAAGTAATCTTATAGATGGATTAGACATACATTATATCAAAGGCAGATAATTCCATGGGAAAGTTATTAAAACAATATAGGCAAGAGGCAATAAAGGTCTGCTACACCATCAGTATTAAATAAGAAATTGTGATGGCAGCTCTCATTCCATCACCTTGGTTTGATCAGTTCTTATTTGGTCCACAGATTGAAATTTCCCTTTTATTTACATTCTCAATTCCAACAATTCTTGCAACAATAATTCTCCTTCTATGTTTTCTGTCCAATATTTTCTCTATCCAAATAATTCCATTATTCCTAAGAAATTTTTCTCATATTCTCACTAGTTGGGTTCAGTACTTTCTACTAAACCTCTCTCAGCATTGGCAAAACTCCATATTAAGTTTCCCACTCTAACCCCAGAATCATCAGCTAAATCTGTCTCCTCACCCACAGGTTCCTATCCTCTCTCAGTTCATCTTCCCTGGGACCCACGCAAATTAGTATATTAGCACATTTTAAAAATTCACCTAGATACTCTGGATATTGGCTTCTTTTGAAATCTTTTAAATATTTAAATTCACTTTCACATGTTAGCACAGTTATGTCCCTGCTCATAAACTCTATAGTGACATTCACACCTGGTTCTGTAGTCACCTTTGGAGAGAAAGGAGCTCTTGTTACAGTTGACATTTCTATAGGCTTTGCACCAAGACTTCCTACCTTATATCAAAAGGCTGAAGTCCCATACTTTAGAACTATCAAAACTTTATTACTTCCAAATTCATCAGTTGCATTAAAACCCTTAAATAAATTTACTAAAAATTATTTCTGCATCCACAGTGGTTCACCACATTATGAATATGATCATCTTATTAAAGTTGTCAATACTACGTTCAAAGAAAAGCCTGGTTAGAACACTGCAGTACCATCTTCTTGGAAGGCCATTGTTTAAATTAAGCAAACATTCCTTTGCAAAATTGTTGTTTACTTACACGCCAAACTGTACTCTCTCTGTTCACTAGAGTGATGCATTTCCTCTATAAGGACAAATATTTGGCTGTACATGACACTCTATGTAGCTTATTTACTGTGCTCCTTCTACTCAACCGAAGAAAACATATTGACTACCTGCTATATACAAAGCAATTAGTATGTTGTATTGTTTACTTATTATTTTCATATCTGTGTTCTATTCTTTCAAACAACACATATTTGCTCTAGTTTAATGAAAAGGGCCTCTACATTCTAGGTAGTGTGTGATAGAGTACATAAAACAATGCCCTTTTGCTGAAACTGGTACTATTTTCTTGATTCTCTTTGCAAAAACAACATCCTTTTTTCTTTCTTATTGAACATCAAAGCACTTATCAAAGGCTCTGAAGTGTGACCAAATCTCAATTTTCCCAAAAAGAAGCTATACTTTTCCTAAGGCATCCGGGTGGGGGTGGGAAGAAAACAAACATAAAACTACCTCTAACAAAGATGCTGTATAAGTGGTACTGCTTTGTCTGTTTCACTAGTATTATAAATCTATCTATACATCATTCCTGTTTCTACAATTTTCCTAATATATTAAATTCCCAGTTAATATAAAACAGACAACAGGTTTCTCTCTTAGAGGTACATTTTAATACATTCTTTTCAAGGAAATCTTGATTCAGAAAGTATTTCTAAATTTGATTTTTTTAATTAATAAAATGACTAAATTTTGGCTTTTGTGAAATGAAATAACTACACACATTTGCTTTTAAGTAGACCGATATAAGTATCAATTATATTTAAATGTTTTTCTTTTTCAAGCATACTTTATAAAAGCTGTTTTGCAAAATTTAACAATCATTTAGAAGTCACTGAGCGTGACTGCAATATAAACTGTGAGGGAAGAAGAATATAATCAACCATGACTGTACTTAACCTGAAGTATTATTTTTAAGCACTTCAAATAAAATTAGCAAAACTTAAAAAGCAGTATTTGTATTATAAAAATATAACATGAGTTCAGTTGGCATGGCTTACTTAAATCTTCTCTTGTAAAGCTAGTAAGAAAGAAAAGAAAGTCACAAGATTTCTGAATAATCTAAACCAGTAATATAAATGATAATTGGTAAGTTCAGACAGATGACTGGATGGACAGACAAACAGGCATAGACAGACAGATATTCTTACAAGAAACACAAGTCTGTGCATCAGAGAACAGACCATCTATTTACTGCATAGCATCTCAGCACTCATGCGGTGATAGAGAGCTTGATGTTACTCTGTTCATGCAGTGGTGTTGAAACACAGGTGAATTATGAGACTCAGAACTTAAAAAAGATGGTTGGCACAGCCCATCCTACCACCAGAGTGAAAGACCATTACTCTAGGATGTAAAAGAATCATCTCTGGTGGGTGGAGGAGAAGCTCTCTACCTTCACCACACTAGAGTGCAAATAAATGGCTCTAGGAAAGATAAGTTTATAAATCTCTCTGGAGTAATACACAATCTCTAGCTTTTAGGACATGTCTGCTATTCAATCATCCTTTAATCAAATTTTGCCAGCTTTTTGTTCAGAAAGTCCAGATTGTGCAGTAACATGAAATATTCATGCAAAATTATCTCTCTCCAATATTAATCATTAAAATTAGTTTCTTTTTAATATACTGTGTAGTTGGATATATTGGTGGTTTCATCTGGCAACAGGCATAAGTTCAATAAAGTGGTTTATTAAACCACCACTGAAAATGTTATGCTTTTATAGTTACATTCATATACAGATGAATATATACAAATAGTCAAGTTACTAGAAAATAAAGTTTACCTGTAATCCTAAATATTTTTTAGTTCTCTGTACGCAGTAAAAACTAAACATTGTAAATGGGAAAAATGGACTTTGTATTTGAGTTGCTCCATTAAAGTTACTCTGCAAATTAGTGATAGACCAGAACCGGAACACAGGATCTTCTGAGGCCCGTGGGTGCTGTATTCATGAGGCCAATGGAACTCTTAGCTACAGTCTGTTCCAAATAAATGGTATAAAATTCAGGCTTTACTCACTTAACTGCCTACATTTATCTCCTACAGAGAAGACAGCATTACAACTGTTTCAACTGCTTAAGCCCTGTTTTAGCATATATTTGGAAGCCTGCACTGTACTTGATAACTTTATAATACTTTGAACAGCATGTAGAAAATGTTTAATTTTAATAATGCAAGATGTGAGAACTGAAGAAATCTAACAGTTAAGACATCATTGAAAACTAAAAAACATAAAAACACATTTTATTATTTCAGGGTAAAAATGAATTTTCCCATTTGCAAGTAATTTTTTCCTCCTCTCAATTCTAGTTTTTATCTGTGTGTTTCATGGCCCCCTCACCTATTTTACTTGGAGCTATCTTACCTAGATTCTAGGTTACTTGGTGACAAGTTTGTATACTTCATAGCTTCTAACAAACATCCTTCTATAGGTGGCTCTCAGTATTTGTTGAATTAGTTTAATTTTTATTTTACCACCCTTTGTTTTCTGATTGACAACTGGTGATCAAGGTGAAGCTGTCTTTTAGTGGAAAGCATTTTACAACAATAATAATAACAAAACAAAGAGAGTGGCTATAACTAATTCAATAATAAGTAGCTATATAATGTGGGATATAGTAAACAGGATCAAATAATTATGGTGATATTATAAGTACTCACCTAATAATATATCAAATTATATAACTAAGAATAAAAAACAGCTTGTGTGGGATCTTGACAGAACATAGATAGACTTCAAATTAAGCAGGCTGCTTTAAAATAAAGCTAACAAACAGATGACCATTAGTTCTCCTTTGTTTTATTTGTTGTTATCATCAAACACACTGTTTTCTTAAAGGAAGTTATGATTCCAAAAGGCATTCAATTGTATAGAGCATCACAGTACTTTTAGTTTATTTAATTATTTGTAATATACTGTTCTTTGTGCTAATGTTTAAGAAATCTCTCTTTTTTTTAAAGAAATCTCAGTTTAAACATGAAAGTGAAACAAATGAGAGGATAACTGAATTCTTTAACTTGGAAAATTCAGCCATATATAATAAGTTTATTACTCCTCCTTCACTAGTTTTAGGTTAAAAATATAAAGTTCACTTAAATCTTTGAGATAAATGGTACTTCAAAAAGAGATTATTTGGGTAGCATGGACAATATAGGGTTAAACAGTCACATCTTCTAAAAGGATAACATTATTTGTTTCCTATTCAAAAATACTCTTTATTTATGTTTAGGAATTTTTTGCATTATGGGCCAGCAGTTCTCCAAGTATGATCCCCAGCGCTTTTGAGGAGTTCTTCAAGGCCCAAAATAATAATAATATAGAGACACATTTGCCTTTTTTTTCTATGTCAACATTTGTACCAATGGAGTGAAAACAGTGGTGGGTAAAAGTATGGCACTTTCACACAGATCAGGGCAAGGCACCAACTCTACTGATGGGGTTGTGTTCTTCATTCATTACCAAGCACTCCCAGTTCAAAAGAAAAAAAAAAAAAGGTCTAGAATGTCTTTGATAAAACGTTGAACATTATGAATTTCATTAAAACTTGACTCTCGAATACAATTTTTTTCATTGTCTGTATGTTCACAAAGGAATTCAGCCATATACAAGTTTGATAGGTGTTTGAGGAAAGACACCTAAGCAAGTTGCAAACTAAACTAGCTACTTTTTCCATAGAATACCTTCTTTTCCCCTTAAGAGATCTATTTACAACCACAGGGTTATTGAGACTTGTGTATTCGGTAGGCATTTTTTTAAATACTGAAAAGTTGTACATAGCTCTCCAAGGAAAATAATTAACATTTTATTCATTCATTCAACAAATAGTTATTTAGTGCTTATAATACTAGGGTGTTGTGTTCCTTATTGTCTTTTTTGGTAATAAGGCTACTATTAATTTTGTTGACATTTAAAGTAAGACTGTATAATATTTTGCATGCACAAATGGCTAATTTATTCTGGATGTTTGCTTGTCATATCGTGATTATTGATTCAGGTTAACATTAATTGAAGTCTTACTTTGGGGCAGGCACTGTTTTAAGCATTTTGCATATATGATTCCATTTAACTTCCATAGCAATTCTGAGTTTGATGGCATTATGATTCTTAAGTAGAGATAAAGTAAAAGAGATATAGAGCTGTTAACGAATTTATTCACATCAAAGAACATTAACTAGTGGAGGTGAGATTCCTATCTATATTAGTCTTGCCCCGATGCCATACTCTTTTTTTTTTAAATGATTTTATTTATTTATCCATGAGAGACACAGAGAGAGAGGCAGAGACATAGGCAGAGGGAGAAGCTGACTCCTCAAGGGGATCCTGATGCAGGCTTCAACCCCAGGACCCCGGGATTACCACCTGAGTCAAAGGCAAATGCTCAACCAGTGAGCCACCCAGTGGTCTCCCAATGCCACATTCTTAACTAATTTATCCAATTTATAAATAAATTTATCAATTTATGTTCTGTTTAAATTCTGACCTATAATTTCTTTGCTGCTTCAAAATGAACTTATTTATAAGAGATGTATCCCTTCTTCCAGGAGGGTTTGTGTCCATGGAATTTTCTAGAGTGTCTTTTGTGTGTGTGTGTGTGTGTGTGTGTGTGTGTGTGTGTGTGTTTGAGGTTACTAGAGTATCGATGAAAAGCATGGACTTTGAAATCGGGCCTGAGTTTGAGTCCTTACCTCATTATTTATTAGCTCTGACATTTTCTGCATTTCTCTAATCCTTTATCCTAAGATTCTCTATCTGTAAAATGAAGCCAATGACTATAAGGACTTCAGAGCATTAGGATTAAGTAAGGCTATTAATGTAAACCTGTTAACAGTTACTGGCACCTCACAACACACTCAATAAACATTAGTTATACTTATTCATATTTCTGCTTGTAGTCCTATGCCTCAAATATCTGGAACTCTTAGAGATGGTGCAATACAGAGCCATGAAAAGCAATAAATTGAAAGTAATTCAATTACTTGAAAATAGAGATTTTGGGAGACTAAAAAAAAGCAGTAATTTAATTTGGGAATTGGAGAAAGACAACTAAAAGGAAATCATCAGTCAACTAAGAAAATTATCTTTGTTTATTTTAAACAAAAGCAGAAAGTACTCACACACTCATTTAAATTGAATTGATCTACTGAAGCCTGAGATCTGAACTATAAAATAAGTGTTCTGAGGCTGATGCCCCTTCCCCACCACAAGTACCTGAGAACTAAAGTCCCTGGGAATAACCCACAACAGACTGGCAGTTATCATGTGGTATAATTGAGGTGACTTCTCAGCAGGATTAAGTTCCAGTTACTTAGAGTGGTCACTTGCTTGATAACAAATTCCTTACTGGGTGTCTTTCCTTCTGTATCTTACTTCTGCACTTCATGTCAGTGTTTTCTGGGATCACCTCTCTGACAAATTATTTGAATTTGAATCTTTGTCTCAAGGTCAGAAACACAAAGAGTAGCTATATTTTTCATCACCATATTATTTCAGACCTGACTATAGTTCCTGGGTCATAATAAGTACTCAACAGATATTTGTGGAATTAATTAATTAGTTTTCAAAAGAAGGTGCTCCTTAAAATTATCATATTCATTTTAGTATACCCAGGTCCTGGAAGGATGCCTGGCATAAATTATGTACCCAATTAATGTTTGTGAAATAAATGAATGTGTAAACTTGCCAGTATCATTAAAAAAAAAAAAACATTCTGACTACTAATACAGAATACATTACTACTCACAAAGACAGCAGGGAATTGAACAAAGCTGAAATCTAATACATTATAAAGCTTATTAACAACAAAGTTCCACTATTTAGCTACTTTATAATCATATTTATATTCACTGACCAGACTAGCATTAAATTAAGATAGAAACTTTTGCTATAGAATCTTGTGAACTCTATTGACAAGTCTATAGCCTAAAATGACCAAACTGAATAATAAAAGGAAGGAGAAAAGGTATTAATTGATTGATTAAACAGATATTTAATAAATATCTACTTGGTATTAGTCATGTCCCTACATCCATGGTTTTATAATTTTTGTCTGAGACCAATAGTAAGAAATATATTTTACATCGATACTCATACACAAATGTATAATGTACAAATACAAAGATATGGTCAAAACTAAAAAAAAAATTTCAGTATACAATATGTATGTGTACTACATTTTATTTTCTCTGATAAACTTTCTTTTAAAAAAATATTTGTTTATTCATGAGAGACACACAGAGAGAGGCAGAGACATAGGCAGAGGGAGAAGCAGGCTCCCTGCAAGGAGCCTGATGTGGGACTCGATCCCAGGACCCTGGGATTATGACCTGAGCCGAAGGCAGACGCTCAACCACTGAGCCACCCAGGTGCCCTTCTGACAAACTTTCTTTTAGTCTTCTCTATTTCCTTAAAAAAAAGATACTACACAATTCCCATTGATCTGATTTCACTATTCATTAATGGGTTCCAACTGACTTTGTGAGAAACATTAGATTCTAAAGTTAAAATGATGAGCTAAAACAGACATTGTGTTTTTTGAAGTATCTTAAATAATCATAAATCAAATAATTTAAAAAAACAGTGTAAAATTTACCACTGTGATTGCTGCAAAGGTGCCTGGAATGAAGCAAGGTAAGTGCCAGGAAGATCTGAACCAGTGTGGGGGATGGAAAGGTAGACAGTAAGAAGTTTCCTCAAGAAGTGGTAATTTAGTTGAGATTTGAAGAAAGTTTGAAGTAAAATTTGAGGATGGGTTAGAGGAAATATCAAAGGTCTTTGTGAGAGACTGGATATGGAGAATGAAGAAGGAGAGATTAGGGCAACTGCTAGATTTGTGGTTTGCCCAACACAAATGACAACACATGGACAATGGTGATATTTGTTGAAAAAAGAAGACTAGGGCAGCTCCGATGGCTCAGCAGTTTAGCGCCGCCTTGGGCTTGCGGTGTGATCCTGGAGACCCAGGATTGAGTCCCACGTTGGGCTCCCTGCATGGAGCCTTCTTCTCCTTCTGCCTGTGTCTCTGCCTCTTTCTCTCTCTCTCTCTCTGTCATGAATAAATAAATAAAATCTTAAAAAAAAAAGAAGACTAGAGAAGACCAGATCCAGACAAAGAGAGCAAGATCACAAATTTGTTATTAAACATGCTGCTTTTGAAGTCTCCAAAAGCTAAAGCCAAAAAGGCAGTTAAATATGGAGATCTGGATTTCAGTGGCCAAGTCTAGGACTTAAATAGCAATTTATGAATTATCTAGGTATGGAACAGCTTAGAAAAGAGCCAAAAATATTAACAGAATCTGATAATATTATATACTTCTAATTGTGATTTACACTCTGTATGATTTCATAAAGGAATTTGAATGGGCTTTCAAATAAATTATGTACAGAAAACTGGTCAAAAGAGGGAGCATTAGACTTACATTATAAAATGTTTGAAAAGACTAGTTATGCTATCAGGCCTGTGTAAAGAAGATAGCTAAGCTGTCCATGATCATGATGATGACTGACAATGATAAAAAATATTAGCCAATACTATAGGTTTAGCACAATATTAGGCTCTTTATATACACTATCCTAATTGCTTTTTTAAAAATCAGATGAGGTAGATATTCTAGGTTTCCAGATGAGGAAACTAAGAAATAGACACATAAAATAATTAGCTCAAGGTCACAAATCTGATAAAGCACATATCTTGTATACTTAAAATGAGTAAGTCTGTCTCATTTTATTGTCCTATTCTTGAATATAACATCACACAGCCAAATGCTGTCAGGCATGATTTTTGATCATATGCTGTCTTTAAAAGAAATATATTTTTGAGTTGCTATACTATATCAATAATGTAAGCAATTACTCTTTCAGGAATTTTTTTTACCCATAAAAGCATATATTTCTAAATATATGCACACCAGTTAAAATTTATGTGACCTTATAAATTCCTTTTATAGCTAATAATAAAATTAGCATAAAGGATCTTATTTATAATTTTGCTGTTCTTTTAATAATTCATTCAAAAATATTTATTGAGTATTTACTTATGTGTCAGGTACTGTTCTTGAGTGCTATATGCCAGACAGCAGTCTATGCATGATAGAAATGGGCATTCAGAATAAATTATTTTCTTAGACCTTGTTGTGAATTATGGAATAAAAAGAGTAAGACATTCTTTCATTACAGCTCCGTTTTCCCCCAGGTATCTTTTCTATGACAAGGCTCAGATATTTTGGAAAGCAAATAAAGAGACAAGTACATGGGAATTTATTAACTGGAAAATCTAATATACCTATTAAGAATATAAAGATAATATAATTCAAAGTTCTGGAATATAATATAGAAGGAATCATATTCAGATATGATAAGAAATCTCACCTGTAGGCCAAACAGGACAATATGCAATGCCTTAAAAAAAATATGTTGACTGTAAATTTTGATAACAAGGATTTACCCTTTTAAGGTAAGGTAAAGGTAAAAAAATAAAAATAAAAAGATTGTCAAATGTTATTTAGACTCATAAAAGCTATCTCTTGTCTATCAGATGCATTCAAGTTTTTTTCAATGCATAATAAATAATGATATTAACCTGCCGTAGATGTTTTGTTCAAACGAGTAAGAGGGATGAATGGATCTGCATGAATAGAAAGTGAGATACATAAAATTGGAATCCTGTATGTTTGTCTGGAGAATCTATGTGTGAAAAAAGTAAGCTCTGTGAGTATTACCAAGGGACACAATTTCTACCTTTCTCTCAGCTATTGCCCATTTCTTGTCCCCTTTACAGAAACATTGTGAAATCAATCACTTTCCTGGATTGGCCTCAATCAGGCTTTGTCTCTGTAATAGGCTGAATAATAGCCACCCAAAATATCCGGTGGAACCTGAAATGTTGCCTTATGTGGAAAAGGGGTCTTTGCAGATGTGATTAAATCAAGGATCTTGAGGTGTGGAGATTATACTGGATTATCTTGCAGGGAGAACACTAAATCCAACCACATTTCCTTATCAAAATGAAGCAAAGGGAGAACTGATACATACAGAAGAGAAGGCAATGTGAAGATGGAAGCAGAGACTGTAGTGGTGCCATTACAAGCAAATGAATGTCAGCAGCTACCAGAAGCTAGAAGAAGCAATTTAGAAATCCAGAGAGAGCATGGCTTGTTGTCACCTTTATTTCAGCCTAATGAAACCAATGTTGAACTTCTGACCCACAGAACTCTGAAAGAATACATTTCTGTTATTTTAAGCCACCCAGTTTGTGGTCATAGCAACCATAGAAAACAAATACAGCTCCATTTAAAAAAAAAAAAAAAAAAAAAAAAAAGATCTGTGGGCAATCAGGGTGGCTCAGCAGTTTAGCACCTGCCTTCGGCCCAGGGTGTGATCCTGGAACCCCGTGATCGAGTCCCACATCAGGCTCCCTGCATGGAGCCTGCTTCTCCCTCTGCCTGTGTCTCTGCCTCTGTGTGTGTGTCTTATAAATAAATGAATAAAATCTTTAAAAAAAAATCTGCTACAGTGAAATTCACAACTGACCTCCTAGTAGCTAAATCCAATAGTCAATGTACTCAAGCTCTCTGCAGTATCTGACACCGTTGACTGCTCTCCTCTTGAGTTGGTGTGACAGGTGTGACGGTCAGTTTCATGTGTCAGTTTAGTTAAGATAGAGTCTCAATTATGCAATCAAACACTAATCAAGGTGCTTTTGTGAAGATGTAATTAAAGTCTGAAATAAATTAACATTAAATAAGGAAGATAATTCCAATCATCTGGGTGGTCCTAATTCAATTAGTTGGAAAGCCTTAAGATCAACACAGAGGCTTCTTTAAAAAAGAAAAAAGGAGGAGGAGGAGAAAAGGAGGGAAGAGAGGAGGGACAGGAGGGGAGAAATAATTCCATCTGTGGACTACATGTTGAGCTCCTGCCTGCCCTTCATGACAGCCTGCCCTGAAGATTGCAGACGTGCCAAGCCAGCCCTACAACCACGTAAGCCAATTCCCTGAAATAAAGATCATGATATATATTTCCTACTGGTACAACTCTGACAGATGCACTTGGCTTTGGGATGATAGCACTCTCTTGCGTTGAGTCCTATGACACCAGCTGCTTCTTTCATTCTTCTTTCCACTTTCCTTCTCATATCTCTTATTGCCTCATGCTGGAAATCCCGGAGCTTAGTATTTGGACTCCTTTGCTTTGACTCACTCAGTGACTGATTTAAAATCCATCTATGTGCCGATCCCTTGCATCTATTCTTCATCTACATCCTGGACCTCTTCCCTCAACTCTAATCTTAAACACGCAGTTACTTACATCACCTCAAATTTTTAACAAACATATGAACATAACATGTCTCACTCTGAATTTCTCATCTTCTCCACACAGCTTGCTTCTCCTGTCCTCTTTCTTTCTCAGTAAATTGCATCAATCTTTCCTGTTGCCCAGGCCAGAGACTTGCAACCATATTTAACTGCTCCCTTTCTTTCATATATAGTAACTTAGTATGTCACATACTAACACAGTAACAAATACAGTGGCATCTGCCTTTGAAATGTATCCCAAATAGGGCCCCTTTCTCTTCTCTTGCTCCAAAATACCACAATCTTTTAAATTTATTTTTAATTAATTAACTAGTTTAATTAATTAATTAAATGATTATTCATAAATGATCTCTCTTCTTCCCTCCTTGTACTTTCTCTTCCCACTCACCTTACCTCTCACTCCCCATCCATAGACTAGCTAGCAATCTAAATTATTCTAAAATATGAATCTAATCACATCACTCTTCTGTTCCAAACCCTCTGGTAGCTTCCTGATTCAGAGTAAAAGCCAAAGTTCTTTCAATGGCTTATCAGACTTAATATGAGTCACTTCTATTTCTGACCTCAACTCCTAGAACTATTTTTCTCTCTGCCTGAGATTCAGCAATACTTTTCTCTTTGCCCTGAACAAGCAAGGAAAGCTTCTGCTTGAAGGATTCTCAATTTGTTGACTCTTGTTTTTTATTTACCCTCACCCTATGTCCACATAGCTTGCTCCATTACTTTCATCTCCATAATCTTCCCAAAAACCATTTCATCAGCAATACAACCCATCTTCATTCTAGTCAAAATTAAAATTCTTTCCCTTCCTCTACATTCTATCCCTTGCTCCTGATTTATTTTCCTCTAAGCACTGATTAGCATCTGCTGTACAATATATTTTACATGTTTATTTAGTTTCTGTCTCCTGCTACTTGATTATAAGCTCCTAAAGTCAAGATTCTTTGTTTTGTTCTCTGCCTTATCCTTTGGGATCTAATACAATGCCTGGAACATAGAAGGTATTCAATAAATACTGCATGAGTAAATGAATGAATGAATGTGGATCTTATTATGACAGGAGAGATCCATAAACTAATGTGAGCAAATAAAATAATATTTAATAACTGCATGTTAGCTATACTGGAATTATATTCAATTAAATTTAGAAAGCATAGTCAAGAAGAAGAAGAAGTAGAAGAAGAAGATGAAGCAGCAGCAGTATATGGAGAAGAATATGAAGAAGAAGAATATTTAACAGCACAGCCATAAAATCTTTACCAGACTCAGCCCTTTCTATGTTATTTTTGTCATGTTACTTATTCTATTGATTGACCTACAAATTATCTCAGTGACAATTTTTATGTACTGTTTTCTATAATATCTCTATCAGTATGAAACTATTACCTATTAGATCTCTTTTTAATGTACTTTGATGTTAGAGACACAAAGATAGTAAAAGATAAAAGAGAGGACATAGAGCTTAGAATAATGATATAATAATTGGTTTTAGTTAGAGATTCAAGACAAAAGAAATGGGCTACTCTAGTTGTTTCAGAATTCACTTATTACCTATTAGATCTCTAGTTGTTTATTATTTATTAAACTTATCTTATTCTACTTACTTATTTGTGTAGAATGTGCCCGAATTAGACTTGGCAGTATATAGCTGTAGGAGAGAAGGAAATAGAAGCACTATTCATAGCCAGATGAATTTTCCCATGTTTCATTTGGTAGGAAATGCCAGTACAGCAATGACTTAGTTACTTTAGTGTTAATTGAATAAGTATTTTACTTCACAAATTTTTTTTTTTACCTTGGAGACACACAAAGTAGCTGTATTAAAAGAACATGTCCTGTGCCTGGGGAGGATGGGTGGTTAAAAACACTCTAAACGTTTTCACTGATTATACTCAGGGGGGCAGAAGCACTGATTCTCCTCACAGGGATGAATAGTTTGACACCTTGTTGCTTAAAAATTGCTTATGTCTAAAGTACACTCCACAGCTAAAGGGCCATGCAGATGCCACATTATTGAATAGCATATGGACATCTCCAGGGCTGTTAAAAATGATCACACCGACCGTCTGTTTTTACTGGGGCTTACTGTATTTAGACAGTTCTAAGGGAGAAGATTACGCCTCACAATGTAGCTCAGGGGACCTATATTAAGAAGGAAAGGAAACAGGGAAGGCACTTGTGAACTTGCAAAGAAACTATGTTACAGTAATGGCCTTTTTCTTAATAATGTGGCAGTTTTGAATCTCAGAGAAGACAAAAATGTTTAAAGGTAAAACTATTATTTTAAAAATTTGTAACCTAAGTCTTTAGAGCTTCCACTAAGTTAAAAGTAGTGGCAAGGATGGAGTGACTGATGTTTTCTGTTTGGATGTCTAAAGTTTGGATGTCTAACTGCTGGCACAAATTTATCTGATTCAAAAACTATCTCTAACTTTATTGTAACCTCAGAGTTTTACTTGTGAAGGAAAAGGCTCTGAAAGAACTCTGTTCTTTTTGGCAACAATAGTAATGGTTTACTTTCTGTGATCCATTACTTCCTAGGTCTGTTCCTAGCCCATATCTTTTTCCGTTAACATTCCTGCAATTTTTCCCCAGCTTTTGAATTGTTCACAGTGTCAAGCACCATGCTAAACATACAATAGATCCTCAGTCAGCACCTGGTAAATGAAAACAAAACCAGGGATATGGTGCAAGATGCAGAGGTAAGTACTGCAGGGATGACCATGCCCTTGCTCTTTATGCTCATGTCTTACGGATATGGGGAGAAGGACTGTAGCTATTTCTCTAGGGATATACACAATGTGAAAAAATTGGAGAAACTGTATTATTATTTTCCTCTAAGTATGTAAAATTACAAGTTGTTTCTTTACTAAAGCAAAGAAATTTATGAGCATCACCTTGTGGAAGGCCCTATCATGTCAGATGGTGCTCCATTTCAACCATTCTGTGATTAAAATTAAAATTTACAAAGCTCACCTTGATAAAAGAGAGAATGGGCAAAATATATGCATTTGTCTCACTAATAAAAGATAATCTTTGGGAGAAATGAGAGGACCAAATAAGAGACAAACCTTTTACATAATTTTCAGTCTGAACATCTCTAAGTGAATCTGAAAATTTAAATGACTTTTATTAGTGTTGAAGAGTCCACCAGAAGTTTGTCGTAGTTACCAAGAGATTACATGCTTGCTGTTTATGTCACCTTTTGAATCTAGTTTTGAAAATTATAACAGAATTAATCTTCCATTTAGTGTTTATGGTAGGCCAGATACTGTGAGGACCACTTTAAAAAATCTAAGAGGAAGTCCTATAGTTGTCTTCATTTTACAGATTAAAGAGTGTGAAGTTACATAATTTGCCCACACTAATGCACTTATTACATCACAAAGCCAAAATTGTAACCATGGCCCCTTCACTCTAAAGCCTAATGCTTTTAGCCACTGGTCTATGCCTTTTGACACCACCATTCCCCCATAAAATGTGGATGAGAAAGACGAAACAATCTAATCACTTGGAGCTTTTAGCTGCATATATATAAAGTAATTAAAAATTGACTTGTATACTTTTGATTTCTTTTATGGTAAAATGTAAATGAAGAGCCTTAGTTTGTGTTCAGAATACCCAGAATTGCAAAAGCATAATCAGAATATCATTTGAAAATGCTATCATGAACAGAATGACTGTAAGGTAGCAGAACATTGGTTTTACTGACAATTCATCTTGGTTGAGTTTCTCTAAAACAATCATATAGCCCACTTTCATCAATACTATAGCACTGTACATATGTGGGCATGTGCTTATTTTGAAGACACTATAAAAAAATCACATCTATTATGATACCAAAAATACTAAGGTGACAGAATTCCTGATGTCTTCTGAGGCTTTGAGCTATTTGTTCAGTTAAATATCATTAATATCTCTAGGGCACTGCAGTGAATTAGACAAGCTTGAAATTATGGTGGGGGAGAACAGAAATGATTAGTAAAGCATTGCCAACTTTTACCTTGTGTCTCCTAAGTATGGATTCTTGGTATTAGAACACATAGCTAGATATGAGAATGAGTAAAGAATAGTTGCATCAGAACCTTAGTTTCTTTGGACCACACATATTTCTCATCATCACGTCCTACCCACACCTTCCTGGTCATTGAAGCCAGTAGAATGACATTGAGAGGTCAAGCTTCTGCTAATGGAGAGATGATAGACTGTTGTAGTTAGGTGCATTGACTATAAAAGGACTATCTTATTCATATGCAACCCTTTTTGCTTGCTGTGCCTTTGGGTGGGTTATTTAAGCCCCTAGTGCTTCTGTGTACACATGTAACAACTGATGGAGTCAATGTCTACAAAACACTCGAAATTACCTAGTATAGAGTTGCCTTATATGTGTTTGTTATTACTATGTTATTATTATTATTTCTCAGATGTGAAAAAAGATAGTATTTAAGGCAATTTTTTTTTTTAAATTTTTATTTATTTATGATAGTCACACAGAGAGAGAGAGAGAGAGAGAGAGAGAGAGAGGCAGAGACACAGGCAGAGGGAGAAGCAGGCTCCATGCACCGGGAGCCCGACGTGGGATTCGATCCCGGGTCTCCAGGATCGCGCCCTGGGCCAAAGGCAGGCGCTAAACCGCTGCGCCACCCAGGGATCCCCTTAAGGCAATTTTTAAAACTATTTTATCCCTTTAGTACGTCATGAAACCAGTTTCACTGTCCTTGATTTACATAAAAATGAGATATAATCATGTAAAATAAATAACATCACGATTCAATCCAGATAGGATAGGTAAATATTATTTTACAGGACAAATACATATATGTGTTATCAGTTGTATCTGAAGTATATTTCCTAATGACACCCATGGCCAGAAATATTAAACATACACACACACACTTAGTATTATCATACAGGGAGTATGGTAGTCATATATCAGTGTAAAAGGGAATTTTCTGTTATGGGCACTACACTATGATTTGGGGGAACAATAACAAAATTTGATTTGACTCTTGCCCCAGTGGACTTTACAGCTTAAGGGAAAATACTCTTTGTCAAATAAGCATACACTAATCACCAGTTATGAAATCTATTATACCAACTTCTTATAAATATACAAAGCTGGGAGAATCAGCAAAAATAAACTAATGGTAAATTATAAAGGAAAAGAAAATGATCTCACCAAATGTTGGGAGTAAATAACAATACTTAAAAATGCATACAAAGCTGAGTACTCTCTACACTGCTCCATAATTCACTGATGGAGTAGGGGGAAAGTGCAAATGTTGTTTTAGTATATTTGTTTCTACTTAGATTCTTATTCTAAGTTATCATTTATACCATTTAATGTTGATCAAATTGCCTCTACCCCACTGTGTCATAGTCAGTATCTTGTAAATCTTCACTGAGATCAAACTGTATCTCTTAAAATTAATATATAAATCTAATAAAATTTCAATTAAAATCACAGTAGTGTTTTAGCAGGAATTGGAGAGAATGATCTTAAATTGTACATAGAAAAATATATGTCCAAATATGACTAAGAGAACTGTGAAAAATAGAAAATTGTTGTCTTGCTTTATCAAAACATATTATATAAACATTGTATTTAATTTTTTTATATGCATCGTATTTAAAACAGCATAGTGTTGGTAAAAGAAGAACAAAGAGATCAAACACAGAAGTAGGACAGTTTGGGGGCACCTGGGCAGGATAGTCCATTAACGACCCTCACTTGGTTTTGGCTCAGGTCCTCATCTCAAGGTTGTGAGATAGAGCCCTACACCAAGCTCTGTCCTCCGTGGGGAATCGACTTGGGATTCTCCCTCTCCCTCCCCTTCTGTTCCTCCCACTTATACTTTCTCTCTTTCTCTAAAATACATAAATATATCTTTAAAAAAGGAAGTAGGGCAGTTTTCTCAGGATCAATAAGAAGTCAATATTTGACAAAGATACTAGCTGTTAAATTCAATGGGTGATTACATTTATTCATTTGATAAATTGATTAAACATCTGAAAGAAAATTAAAATGAAACCCTTATTTTATGAAAAGTAAAATTATAGATGAAGTAAAGTCTTAAATATAAAAGAAAATATCAAAAAAATAAAAGAAAATATCTCTAAGGAAAATTTAGAAAATGTATAATCTGTGGTTTGGGAAATCTTGTCAAATAACACTGAGAACTCAGTTATAAAACAAAATATAGACATTATTTATATAAGCAGTTTTGGAGCCTTAGTTTTTAAAAAAGTCATTAGAAACACAACAGGTCTGAGGTAACTGGGGTAGCTGGGTAACCAACTCAGTTGGTTAAGCTTCTTACTCTTGATTTTGGCTTAGGTAATTATTTTAGGGTTGTGAGATTGAGCCCAGTGTGGGACTCTGCTCAGCGGAGAGTCTGCTTCCCCTCTCCCTCTCTCTCTGCCTCTCCCCCTACTCTCTCTCTCTCTCTGTTTTTCTCTCAAATAAGAAAATAAATCTTTAAAATAAAAAAGAGACACAACAGGTCTGGAAAAATTATTTGCAATCAGATGACACATAAGGAATAACTTTCTATACACAATTCTTTCAAACTGAAAAAGATAAGCCAATAGACAAAGCATAATAATGGGCAATCCCCGCCCCCCAGAAAAAACAAATAAAATGTTTAAAAAATATATGAAAAGTTTCTCCAATTCAGGAACAGGAAAAAATAGATTAAAAATATCTCTTTACATCCATTAAATAGGCACATTTATTAAAACATATTTTTGCTGGAGGGTTTATAGAAATAAAATGTACTATTATTATACACTTTTAGTGCAAATATAAAGTGTTAGAGCCTTTTAGGCATGTGATCTATCAAGATCTACTAAAATTAAAAGCATATGCACATCTGACTGAGAAACTGCATTTTGGGGAATCTATTCCAACTTATTTCAGTATTAAAGATAAATGATATTTACTGTAGCAATTTTTGAAGCAACCAAGAATTGTAGATAAGTCATTACCCACCCATAGGGGAATGAATGAATTGATTGTGAAAAATTGCTTCCATGAGTTTATTATACAGTCATTTCAAAGAATAAATTAGACCCATGCTTGATGACTTAGAGTCTCAAAGAGATTTTTATGAGCTAATCTGAGTGAGAAAAAATATTTTAAAAAAATTTATAGTAATATCCTCTTTCTAGTAAAATAAAAAAAATATTTGTGTGTATAGGTGTGTATTTGCATATACAGGAGAATATGTGTATATATGTAGTATATGTATATGATTATATAAGTATAGAAAAAATATGAAATTAATAACAGTAGGCTTAAAAAAAAATAACAGTAGGCTTTTAATATATTAAGTAGAAGGCAAAACTGAAATGCAGGATGTTGATAAAATGGAAGAAAGAACAAAAAAATCTCCATGATAAAAACAAGTATTGGGATCCCCGGGTGGTGCAGCGGTTTGGCGCCTGCCTTTGGCCCAGGGCGTGATCCTGGAGACCCGGGATCGAATCCCACATTGGGCTCCCGGTGCATGGAGCCTGCTTCTCCCTCTGCCTGTGTCTCTGCCTCTCTCTCTTTCTCTCTGTGTGACTATCATAAATAAATAAAAATTTAAAAAAAAATTAAAAAAACAAGTATTATTTGATCTCATTTATATAAATGTGTATGTTTGTGTGTGTGAGAGAGAAAAAAGAATATAAAACTGCATGTACAGAGGTTACTGTTACTAAAATGATAAAGAAATATGAGGGTAAAACCAAAAAAAAAAAAAAAAAGAAAAATGAAAGGTGAATCAGTTGATGTTGACACCTATCTGTAAAGATTAAATATTAACATATGTACAAGCGAATACTAATATCTTTTATGTTCCCTAGATATCATAGTAACTACTTTTCTAATTACACCATAGGAATCTTTGTTGGACTGGAATTGTAACATCATTCTTTCTTGAGGCTCCTTCTTCCCTCAACCCTCCTCCACAGAGAGAAGCAATTCTTCCTACCACACACACACTATAAACACGCCCTCACAAGCAGTCACGTGCCATAGTAATGTTCCTGTGAAACCAAACTGTAGTACCCATTCATAAATAACACTGAAAACCTGTAACATGAAATTTATTAACATACTACAAGATGTTGCCATTTTTATAAACTATTGGGCAGTTTTGTCAGAATTTAAACCTTTAAGTGAGTCAAAGCCTTTCATAATATGTTCTTTATGAAGACAAAAGGGAACACATTTCTCTCAGTGCCAAAAAAAATTGTATCCCTAAGCACTTTAACATACATTGGAAACCACATAACTGATCTAGACTTGTCATGTTGGCTGCTAGGAGAGTGGGGTCAAACCTTACTCTAGCTTCACATACTTTTATTACCTTATGAACCCTTTGCTCTAATTGTCTCAACTTATCTTTAGTTGATTTAACATAGGAATACTTTTTAAGCCACCTTAAATATTAAATATTTCAGGATCAATGTAGGTTGTACATCCATATTACAAATAACAGTAAGAGCTCTGAAACAAGAAGCAGAAATCCCAAAGCTGATTTGTGCGACATACAGAAGAAAACGGGTCTTAGCCACACAGACTATAAAGGTGACTGCTGGGCATCCCAGGTGGCTCAGCGGTTTAGCACCGCTTTCAGCCCAGGGCCTGATCCTGGCGAACGGGGATCGAGTCCCGCGTCAGGCTTCCTGCATGGAGCCGGCTTCTCCCTCTGCCTGTGTCTCTGCCTCTCATTCTCTCTCCCTTTCTCTCTCTCTCTCTCTGTGTGTCTCTCATGAATAAATAAATAAAACCTTAAAAAAAAAAAAGGTGACTGCTGTTTCTTAAATCAGGAAAAATTGCAAATTGATATCATAACCCATTCTATATTAGGTGTGTATTTTTATGTGAAAGAAAATAAATGTATGTGTATGTTCTTGCTAGAGAAACAATCCCAATTCTTGTGTCTTTAAATTCTCAAAATAAGGACACTCTATAGGTAGCAATGCATGTTGATACCTGAACTGGGGGAAGCTGAATTGAATATTACAGAGTAGGCAAAATTAGGTAACCAGTATCCCTTAAATTGGAACCCTCTCGCATTGTTGGTGGGGATGCAAACTAGTGCAGCCACTATGCAAAATAGTATGGAGGGTCCTCAAAAAAGTGAAAAATAGAAATACCCTTTGATCCAATAATCATACTACTGGATATTTACCCTCAAAATACAAAAACACTAATTCAAAGAGATGTGGGTATCCCTGTGTTTAAAGCAGCATTATTTAAAATAGCCAAATTATGGAAGCAGTCCAAGTGTTCATTGATAGATGAATGGATAGAGAGGATGCGGTGTGTGTGTGTGTGTGTGTGTATTTATATATAAATTTATACATAATTTTATGTAAATACATATAAATTTATACATATATAAATTTTATTCAGCCATAAAAAAGAATGAGATCTTACCATTTGCAAAGACATGGATGGAGCTAGAGAGTTTATTGCTAAGCAAATTCACTCAGAGAAAGACAAATACCATATAATTTCACTCATATGTGGTGTTTAAGAAGTAAATGAACAAAGGCGAAAAAAGAGAGAGACAAACCAAGAAATAGAGTTTAAAAATTTTTTTTCTTTCTTAATTTATAGTTTATTTTTTTTAAAAAACTTTTTAGTAAACTCTACCCCCAATGTGGGGCTTGAACTCACAGCCCCAAGATTAAGAGTTGCATGCACTAGCAATGGAGCTAGACAAGCACCCTGACAGACTCCTAACTATGGAGAACAAACAGATGGTTACCAGAGGTGAGGGGGCTAGGTGGGATGGGTGAAATAGGTGATGAGGATTAAAGACTATACTTGGTGTGATGAGCACTGGATGATGTATGGAATTGCTGAATCACTATATTGTACATCTGAAACTAATAGCACTGTATGTTAACTACACTGGAATTAAAACACACACACACACATAAACACACACAAATATTATGTATGTTTTAAAAAATAAAATAAGATGTGACATAACAGTACCACAAAGGATGGGAAGGAATAATTGAAAATATACTGTTGTAAGGTCCTTATACAACACACGAGATTATATAAAAATACTTTAGAGGTCGATTTTGATTAACTAGAGATATTTATGGCAAACTCTAGGGTAACTGTTAAAAATTGCTTAAGGAGACATAAAGGATATTTCAATAGATGAGATAAAATGGGGAAAAAAAAGAGTTATTTCTATGGAAATCTAACAATGTCTGGGTTTGCCACATATCCCAATGCATTCAATAAGCTACTTTATAAAGCAATAGATGTAGTGAGTTTCTCAGAGTTATACTGAATCCAGTCTCTTAAGAAAAAAAGTAGGAAAAAAAAAAGAAAAAAAGTAGAATTACCTCTATTTTCTTTGCTTCAACTAACATTTTTCTTCCATAAGTTTATCTGATTGTGTCAACATGATAATAGAAAACAAAAATGTTCATTATGCTCTCATTCAAACAAAATGGCTGACAGTTAATCATCCAACTATGGAGCTTCTTTCTTCTGCACAAAATTTACCACAGTTTTGTATAAAACTCTGCAGGATCAGAAGTGACCATTTATAATGATACATACATACAATGAACTTATCATTTTAAAAATAGATTTCTTCAACTTTTTAAAAGGGTGTTGCTACATTATAGGGTTTTTTTTGGAAAAAAGAATGTACATTGTTTGACAGTGAGATAAATACTATATTTATCTTGAAAGAAAATTATAGGAAAGAATTTAGATCACTGAGAAAGATTCAGTCAAGGAACAAAAAATCTATTTCAAAAGAGCAAAGCTTCTCACTTTAACAAGGCTTCTGTTCACATCACATGGAGAAAAACATAGAAATTAAGCACAGGAAATGTGCTTAAACAGGGGAAATTCAAGAAAAATAAATTTGGGAAACTCATGTGAAGAGAACTCTTCAAACCTTGACAAAAATAAATCAGAATAAGTTGTATTATGAACACAAACTCTTACTTTGACACAAAATACCAGTGTATGGTTAACAGTTCAATGAAAACAGAATATATGAAAGAATAGTCTCATTTTTATGTTAATAATAAGAAAAGGATGTAGGTAAGAAAGCTTAGAGTTACAGGCTAGCCAATTCTCTTTGGACAGATGGAGCCTCCGAGGCAGTTCGACTCCATTTCTTCTACAAGAAGGTGGCCATGTGAGGGCAATGCTGGTGCTACACGAGGGGCAGGATACCACCTGTCCATCACTGAGAGCACCAGGAATGCCCCAGGCAGTGCATGCATTTAGCACAAGCTCTGAAGTCTTGGACTCCAAACAGCAGACACCTAGCTGATACTTGGAGGGAATAGAAGTGCTCTGTTTGGAGGTTGCTTAAGTACAGGGTAGATCCTTAAGTATAATAATAATTTTGATTGCACTGCTATTATTTTGAAACTTTCTGATGCTTATATAAATGCAACTGCTGTATCAACTCAATATCATTCTGGAAGCAATGTAAAGACCACACCATTGCATACATTCATTGTGCCTGTATCCTTGTCTCTAATGTGAAAGGCATTCAATGAAGAAAAGTCTAACATCATTTGAAGATATTGCCAGTAGAGTATGATGGGGAAAGATAACAAATCTATGTTTCTTGATAGAAAATGCCTATCTTAAGATAAATCTTGGGATATTTAATTATGTGGAGACAATTTATCAGAGTTAGATATCTTTAGTTAGCAGCTGCTTATGTTCAATTATTAGAAAGGGTCAATCTAGGGAAGAAGAGAATAGTGCCCTCTAATATATCCATCCATTCACTCAGAACACACTGGAAGCTTTTACACCTGTAATTCTGATAGATTGCTATTGATGAAATGTATGTAGTAGAGAAATTTCAACTAGATTTTGCTTCCAGAATTAGTAATACAGTATCAGACCAATCGTCAAGTGACTACAATGAATATAATCACTTGATTAAGTGAATTTTGCCTTTTAGTTCAACAATAGAGTATCAACATAGCCACCTGACTAACATATTGATATCACACGTTTATATATTAGTAAAATATTTTAAAATGTATTCTGAAGCAAAATGAAAAGAAGCAAATGTTTTTTAGTTACATTAAACTCTTAACCTCATCTTAATTAAGTGAATTTCTCTGAATGCATTCTTGCCATGAGAAATGCTCCTAATCTGTACTTTCTCTTCTGAAGCTGTGACACTATTAGAAGTTACAGAGTAGTTTCTGAAATACTACTACTGAGATTCTAGTTGCCTTGCCTTAGGACAGCACTGTGGAGACTTGCTCCTTTGTAACTTCCTGACTACTTGAAGTGAAGGATCTAGGTTCTCCCATCACCATCACCTTGGCTCCTTGTGGTTAATTTCTGGATAAATAGGTAATTTAGGTAAAGCCTGATACTTCTTTCTTCCTACACTTCCATTCCAGACTCTTTTCCCTCATAAACAGAACAGTAACATTGTAGAAAAAGTAACAAGTATTTTCTAAAATTCTTCATAAAATGAATTCAACTCCACGATTTTTTTTTTCTGAATAAGATGATTGATTACATGGGTGGGTAAGCTACAATATCAATTAACCACTTTTTATTCTTCTCTCACTTAGGTCATTAGGAATAAAGAGGAAAAAATTACCAAGTACCTTGTGCTGGGTATTTTATTTTATTTATTTTTTTCTTATTGTAGCTTCACAATATCCCATCATTATTTTGCTCACTTTAAGAATAGAAACTTCTGTTTGGATTAAGTCTTAGGAAGACACTGACTTTTTTATGATATCAAGTTCTACTCCATAAGGAATTTATTTCTTTAATTATTACTTTCAGAGGAATGATGAACTTTATGCAAAAAACTATAATTTGGAAAATAGTTTATTTCAGAAGGCAAAGCATAATCTTGTGAGAGGGGCTAATCTAATGACTGTATACAACATTGGCTGGATTAAGACTGATTCCACAACCTATGTGCAAAGTCTTTTGCATATCAAAAAAAAAACCCAAAAAACAAAACAAAACATAATAAAAAGAACGGTGAGGACAGTTCTTCCTGCTGGAAGGGATCAGAAGAGTTTCCAAAGAGAAAACTGTCAGTCTTTGGTCTAGGTCTTGAGTGACAGAGAGCTTTATGTAAGGTAAGTGTGGGAGGTGGTGGTGGAGGGGAGTGAGTGAGGCTGGGGGAAGCAGTGCTGAGGAAGCTCTTAGGTGACATTAATGGTAACAAGCACAGACAAGGAAGTAAGGAAGGATAGTAGGAATTCAGGGAGGAACATGTAGTTCTTAAAACTAGAATGCAGATGTAAGCTATAAAATGGAGGAAGATGAAGTTGCAAATAGTACTAAGTTTGGACATGCAACCAAATTAAATTGTCTGGTTATACCAGGAGCCAATCCTTAGTATTGGTTTTATTGGCGCAATCTAAATTTTCTAATTAATCCATCCTCCTAACAGGTGGTATTACATGCTGCAACTCATTCATTATCATCAAACCAACATTCCAATGACCTTGACTTATGAGTGAGGACTTTAGTTTGCAACTGGCATGGTGCTTGAAGTCTATTTTTATAGTATACTCAAAACTTTTGCTTATGTAATAGTCCCATTGTGTTTTTCACATCAGTCACAACTTATTGCAGTATTTTATGTAAATTCAAGGGCATATTCACAATATAATTCTTCTGACATTTATTTCTATCTGGAAGTTAGACACATTCAGGCAGAAATTACATTCTTTCCAAAGAAACTATACAGTTTATTGTATCTAAAGACTATTAAAATCTTAGCATAAGATAATTTAGATGGGCTAAAAATCACTTTTCCTGGATTTAGAAACAATGTCTAGTCTTTCTAGATCTAATTCAGTGTGCAAGGTTTTATTTCAGAAAAACACAAATTGCCTTGATTACCAATTATGCAATCTTTTCCCTAAATCAGTAGGGAGATTTACAGTCACTGTCAACTCTTAACTTTCATAGCACTCCACATGCTTGTTTAAAAGGCTGAATTTTAATCTATACTTTAATGCATTATGTTTCTGCTAAATTTAAACAAGTTTTTAAAACTTGCATTTTGCCATTAACTTACATATTTGATCTTAGATGTATCAGGAGCTTATACATAATTAGCTTCCCTTACAGACATTTTTTAATAAAAATAATAAATATTGAAAAAACTACACATCATTCATGTTTTAAATGTAACTAGAATCCTATAATGTTATCTATTTAGTATTGTTTTTAATGTCTAATAAGAAAGGCAAATTTGTGTTAAGACTTAAGACTTAAGCCTATTCTTCTTCTTTTATAATGCACATTTTCTTTTCTTCCTTTTCACAATAAAGGTTTATATATAGAAGATTCACTATCTTTCTTAAATAACAATATAAAATAAGAAGAAGCATCTAGACATCTTTGGCCAAAGGTGTATTTCTCAGCCATGAGGAATTCTAATATTGTGTAACATAGCAGAACTTTAAAGGCATTTTGAAATGCACAGACTTAGGGAATGTCATAAAAATACCATTCCGATGGTCCAACCACATAATATTACTCGGACAGTACTTGTATTACAATTTTCTTTCTAAGAAAGTATTACATACTAGGCACACAATTTCATAGAGTACTTTTAATTATACCACTTTGGCTGGTATAGAAAATTAAACTACATATCAAGAAATTGAAAAGTTTTTGTGTTAAAAAAAAAAACAAGAATTACTGACTTGTCCTTTTTTCCTGGTCTGCAGTTAGGTTAGAGGAAATAATGTGTATGCATCTATTCATTTAACCACCCACCCATTCCCCCTTGCCATACTCATCCAATATATATTGAACATCTACTATGAAGGCCAGATGTTGTAAATATAATGACTGATTCACCTTCATTTTCAATGAATAAAATCTCCTTGAAAACACAAAAAATGTTCTTTATATTATAACTGTATTTTTATTTATAGTATTCAAAAAATATATACTTATATTATTTCATTCATATAATGCACACAACTATACAATTATGTATGTAAGTTTTATTGTAAGTTTTCAAGAAAAATTAGTATATATGAATGTATCCTAAGGTCCCGCCCCATTTTCAAAAAACAGAATAGTGGGGGGATTTGAAAATGTAACCCCTTTCTATTGTGTTCACTTATTTTAACTATGATGAAAAATTTAGTGGCTGAGTCTATGACTTCTAATATTTTCAATTTACATTTAAAGAAATAGGAAGTAAAGTTGGCAAAAAATATTATTGTGTTTCCATTTTCTACCTCTGATAGTAATGAACCAAGCTACTCTTATACGGACATATTAGGGTAGCAAATTGAAAACTTAAACATTAATAAAAGGAGACAAGAAACTGCCAGTAAAAAAGTATGAAAAAGTAGAAAATTTGTCATCTTCTAAGGAAAGAAAAATCAAACCAGATATGAAAAAAATGGCTGCTAGTGCAAAAGTAATGAACAGTGAAGCCTAACTATAAAATGTTTAATGCTTGGAACTACATAGTGCATCCATTAATATACTTCTATGACATGAATATGTTAGGTCCTTATCTTGTATAAAGTGCAACCTGGAATTAGGTTTGGAAATCTTCATGAATTCTGTGAAGCCACTAGGGTTCACCCATTCTCTAAAAGTGTTGTAAAGTTCAGCAGTAACTAAAGTCCCAGTTCAGTGTTTTCCAAATAATGTGACGTTGCTAGTTTAGCTACTCATAAGGCTTTACTTACTTTGAAAGAGGAGCCAATAGATCAGAAAAGTCAGATGTGGTATATAACTTCTTCCCATTGCCCACATCAAACCACCCTAGGGTGTGAAATGAGCACCCCAGGTCAGTATGTCAATTCCCAAGGCAATGGGAATGAACTGCCACTACACAACACCCATGCTGAGACATCTCAAAGTTTAGAAGAAATTGACATAATTAAAATTTGTATCCCTATAGATATATGTTCTCAGAGAATTTACAATAGCATCCCTTCCCTTCCTGTATATTGTGGGCACAAATTTCGAAAATGTTTTGTGAGACTAGTGAGGGCAAGAGGCTGTAGAAACACCTAGGAGATTGCTCAAGAGTGTTACTGCTCTGGGCTCCTGAAGCGATCATTGTACTACCTTAGGACAGGCCTGTGCAAAAGCTGGCATTTTCCTGCCAAAATCCTTTAAGGCAAAAAGATTCTTAAAGGAAACACCGATTTTCTCCCTTCTGGAGCAGTTCAAACTCTGCAGCCTAGCCTAAGTATTAGAATCAATCTCAAAATCTCATATTAAAGAATAATGTGGTACTTATAAAGAAAATGAGCACTTAACTCTTTTTCTCCCTTTTTCTCCATCCCACCAATCAATAATGAGATGAAAATGCAAGAATATATTTTATTCCACTCTTCTACCGTAATTGTATACATGAACTTTAAACCTATGGTGAGACTAGCAAAATGAGGTTAGTTTTGTTTGTTTGCTTTTCAACACTTACACTTTATAGGTTCTATTTTAGTAATTTTCTAGAAGATTGTTATTTAGTGTTATTTTATATTACAAAAAGAAATGAATCATGTAAGTGTATTCTGAATAAGAGAAAGGTTCATATGATTTCCAAATTTGTTTATATGGGGTCCAACATTTTTGAGGATGCAGAATGAAGAAGTTAAAGCAAGAGAAAACTTCAAATATTACCTATTTGTTTCACCCAGAACAATGATACTCACCTACATGACCTGGTGCCAGTAAGAGACTAAAATCCAGATTTCCCAAACTTCTGATTATCTACAATTGCTTTGCTAAATTACGCTGATTGCATTAGCAGAGTTTGGAGAAAGATTGTCTGGTCACACATCCCAGCTTTCCCTACGTACTTTATAGCCTTGATCCTGTTAAAAAGTCAGTTAATGTCATTCCCATTTTCAGAATTCTCCAATGGCTTACCTGCCATCTTACTCAGAGTAAACACCCAAATCCTCACGCATAAAGCCTGCAAAGTCAGCTCTCTCCCAGAGACCTTATAGACTATATATATATATATATATATATATATATATATATATATATATAATTTCTCTGTCTCCACCAGATTGAAACCCCACCCAACCCCCAGGGTAGGGTCTGTTTATTTTTCTGTATACTGTACAGGGCTGTGTCCTCTGTGCCTGAAACAGTGTTTGGCATATAATAGGCAGTCAAGTACTTGCTGACTATTGAATTTCATACTTCATTTTCCTCAGACCAAATAAGCACAAAAAGAAAGGGATAAGCCGATTTGTTCTGCCTAATATCTTAAAGGAATTCAGCCTCACTCAAAGCAGTTTAAATCATAATATTATTACATTTGAATAACTATTCATATCTTTTAGAATCAGATTTTCTGCAAGATCTTTAAGTGATGACTAGGAGTGCTGACTGGTACATAATCTATGTTTCCCATAGTCAGGGTTAATCAGATAATAAAAATCCTGCTCCCCATTTAAACCATAAAATACAAAGCACCTACTCAAACAGGAGGGGTGTAAATCTAGGAAGCAAGAGAATACAGAATCATAAACCTAGATTTATTCAAACCAGGAGAATACAGAACCATAAAGAAGAGATAAAGAAATTTTCCAGGGGAAATTTTTTAAGTTCACTCTTTTGCAACCTACTGGTTTTATAATTCAACAGAAGCCTATGTGACAGGAGATAACATAGAGAATAGATTCATATGTAAGGAACAATTTCAGGTGTATATGTTTAAAAATATATTTTATAAAATATATGTTTTAAAAACTCCATACATGCATGCACATGCATGCACACATGCACACAGACATGCACTCCAAAACCTGTCACCTGGGATAAAATCCAAACTCTGCAGTTTTATACAATGCCTTCAAAATGTGAGCCAATTTCCCCAGTCACATCAACTACTTTTGCTTTACTCACATGAAGGTGCTGACACAGAAAGTATCACGGAGCCCTGGAATTATCGTGACTTCATGTTTTCTGAATATATCAGTTCAATGAGGTATGTCAAAATTAACTTGGCTATCAGTTTTAATACATAATAAATGTGTGGATTTAGACGATATAAAAAATAAAAATTCCATCAAGATTAAAGGTCTTTAAAGTATGGGAAAAAAGGCATTTATATATCTTAGGAAGTCAAAAAATATATAAAATCTAATCAAGTCATGTACAAATGTGGGAGAGTTACAGACTTAACATAATTAGATCAGAGACCCATATCACATAAGTCCTTCCAATTTATAAAGTTATGTTAAAAGATTATTTCTAGACCTCAGTATATTCCAATATAATCCTGAACAAAGCCTTTTAATATCTTGGCTCAGTATCCCCCAAACTTCTGCAGATTAACTTATTATTACTTTAATAGAAAAGATTCTTTTAAATCTAGAGGGATTCCAAATTAATAACAGATATTTTTAAGAGAATAAAACCAGACATGTTTATATCTTGGTGTTAGATATATTACTACTTTATGTACTAGTCAAGTTCAAAATCTGTCTACTTGTAATGTGCCTAATTGGAGGAATATGATTGAATAACTAATTTAGATGCTATTTTAACGCAGAAATTTTATTAAGTTTATTTATCATATTGGCACTTATACAAAAATTTAAGAAGCCACATGTTTATGAATCTATTAGAATACTTAGGACATTTTGTTAGTTGTATAACTGAGGCAGAGTATTTGGAAAGGTAATCATACATACTAACTTACAATTGCACTTTACAATATTTGAAGGTATTTAATTAACTCTTTAAGTGAGACCAAATATTCAAAGTTTTATTTATTTATTTATTCATGAGAGAGAGGCAGAGACATAGGCAGAGGGAGAAGCAGCCTCCTTGCAGGGAGCCCAATGTGGGGCTCCATCTCAGGACCCCGGGATCACGCACTGAGCCAAAGGCAGAAGCTCAGCCACTGAGCCACCCAGAAGTCCCAATATTCAAAGTTTTAAAAGTGTTAAAACAGAAGGAGGACAGCGAGATTGAAAAAAAGAGAGAAAGACTGACAACAAAAGGCTTTATAAAGGTAAAATCTTAGTAAGGAAGTAGATATTTTGACTTGTCACTTTAATAAGTTGTATGCTAATTTTAAAACCAAAGCGACTCCTACATCATCTTTTCTGTTCACAAAGACCTCCCTTAAAGACACCAAAGAGTCATTATGAAACATTCTTTAACTTCCTTGCGTAAAGTTATTTTTTTCCTATGATTTTATAATAAAAATATTCCTATATCTGTAAAAATTCTTCCGTTTTTCTATTTAAAACTCTTTCCTTCAGTAGACCATGAGCTGCTTATAAAGGCTTTTGTATTCTGATTCTCTACTCAAATAAAATTTATTTGAAATAGCTGGATCCTTTAATAGCTGGATCCATCCTGAAGCTGCTTTCTAAATAATGTGATGCTTTGCTCTGCCCATAAAATTGCTGCTACCTCTGCTGGCCATTTCTTCCTTTGCCCGTTAGGAGTGAGCACTTCCCAGCCCTGCGAACTGTTCCTCCACCCTGTGTTGTGCCCTTGCCAGCTCTCCCTCAGAGATCTCATTTAGTCTCACAGTTTTTACCGCTGCCTCTCAAATCAATACCACTACTTCAATCTCTGCCTTTGAACGCCAGCCCCGCATTTCTGATTACCTGTCAGACATTTCTATTGAGATTTTTTATCTCATCAAGTAACATGGCTTACAATAAAAGGCAAAATCATTCCTTCGAAGCCAACATATTCCATCCATGGTTTTCTCAATTTTTAGCAGGAGCAGCATTATTCTTCCAGTAACCTACTACTGAAAACATGGAATCATGATTGGCATCTCTTTCCATCCATGTCTTCACATTCTCAGTGAGTCTCCTTGAGCATTTATTGTTCTATTTTCAGTCCTTTTCTATCATTCTCTCTACTGCCATCATCTCCTCTCCTCTCTGCCACCATAGGTCAGGTCCTGACCATCTCCCGTATTTAGCAGTTGGCTAACTGTTCTCTCCAAATGACTTCTTTCATTGTTGTGATAATCTTACAACTTGCAAAAAACATGTTACTGCCAGGGTGATCTATCAAATTGATCCACATTGTTCCTCTGATCTACCTTAAATACAAAGAGTCCAAACACTTTAGCCATAAGTTTAAATGCTCTGCATTCTACATCATAATTCCCTATCTTATTCCTCACTATTTGCTTTCATGGATGCTCTACTCCAGGAGCTGGCACACGTCCCTTTTATTTTTAAATTTGTATTTATTTATTCGACAGAGAGAAAACACAAACAGGGGGAACAGCAGAAAGAGATGGAGAAACAGGCTCTTCGCTGAATAGGGACCCAATGTGGAGCTCGATCCCAGGACCCTCTGATCATGAGCTGAGCCAAAGGCTGATGCTTTATCAACTGAGCCACCCAGGTGCCCTATACTTTTTCTTATAAAAAGCCAGAAAGTAAATATTTCAGGCTTTGTGGGTCATACGGTCTATGGTCTTTGTCCCGACTACTCAGCACCACCATTATAGTACAAAAAGCAGCCATTATAATACGTAAACACATGGATATGGCTGTGTTCCAATAAAACTTCATTTAAAAAAAGAGAGGGAGAGAGAAAAACCCACCAACAATAGGTGGGGGTACTGATTTGACAGGAGACCAGATAAAGCCCACACCTGTGTCTAATTGAATCACACTTATCTTCTCCCTTTCTTCAGATTCAATCGCCTTCTCACTTCCATAGACTTGTTCACATCTCATATGTCCCCTCTTTTCTGATCATGGAAATCTTATGCATCTCTTTTTGCCTAATATTCTCTTTGGAAACTTCTCTTAATACTCAATTCTATTTTTCCTCAAAACTTCAGTAGATTTTCCCTTTCTTAGTCTCTTCATTCATTAAAGAAACACTTATTACTCACACACCAGGCACTATTATAGAAACTAATGCTACAAAGATGAGCAGGCACTGTAGGACTAAGTCTTGTGTGAATGGAGTGGAGGTGGAGATGAAAGTCTTGGTGAGTTAGAGTGGCTTTCTTTCATTTAATAGATGTGATGAAACTATGGATAGCACATTTACAGTTGGCTAATATAGTCAAAATGTATCTAAATTTAGAAAGCAATGGTAAAGAATAATCACATTATAGATATATTTTAAATTACCTCTATATTTAAAAATTAACTATAGTTATTTTAAAGTTTTTATAACAAATAGCTAATAAGCACTTAAAATATTAACTAAGCATAAGTGATATTATTTTTAATTGCCAACTAAAAGTTTAAAGCCCAAGTATCTTATGATTTGTTATAACATTAAATTATAAATAACAACAAACTACATATATAGAGTAAAAAACAAAAAAAGAAGATAAACTAAAGGACATCCACTGGTAATCCTCTATTTGCAAGTATGCTAACTTTGCTAGAGCCATGTGTCTATTTATTTTTCACTGTGGCACCATGCAGCTATTTTGCAAGTAAAATTAGTAGTCACATTAAATACTTTCAACTTGTTTAATAGCAATTCTAAGTTGAAGTGAAATAAAACAAAAGGTTTATTTCTAAACAAAGAAAGGTAAATATATATATCTTAAAAACAAAATAAGGGGTACCTGGGTAGCTCAGTCGGTTAAGCAACTGACTCTTGATTTTGGCTCATAGCATAAAGACATTTATGTGTGCCCACCATCTTTTCCAATAGATCATATGCTTATAGGGAGCCAGGATCATATGGGGTATGTTTTGCTATCCATTTTGCTCTTTATAGCATCTATTGAAAATATTTGCTGATGACTACAGAAGCCAAAGATATTAGAGAAATACTTAAATTATTATAAGGTCTGATTTTTTTTTAAGCATAGGAGTAGTAGTTTTGCTAATTATTCTGTATTTGATTTAAAATCAGCAAGTATATGCAATATATATAAGAAACTATAAATAAAAGAAATAAGAAACTATATCTGCTTTAGCAAGGCTGCAGGATACAAGATTATAGACAAAAATCAATTATATTTCTGTATATTACAATAAACAATCCAAAATAAAATTAATAAAACAATTCCACTTAGAATCAAAAAGTATTTATGAATGAAATTAACAAAAGAGGTACAAGACTTGGATGCTGAAAACTACAAAATGTTGTTGAAGGGAGTTAAAGATCTAAATACATGGAAAATCAGCACATGTTCATGGATTGAACGACAATACTTTTAAGATGGTAATACTCTCCAATTTGATGTACAGATTCAAAACAATGTCTATCAAAAATCTTAGCTGCCTGTTTGGCAGAAATTCACAAGCTGATCATAACGTTTACTGGAAAATGCAAAACAATCTTGAAAAAGAGCAAAGCTGAAGACTTACATATTCTAATTATAAACTTACAGCAATCAGGACAGTGTGGTATTATTATAAGGCCAGACATATAATAGAACAGAGCTGAGGGTCCAGAAGAATAGATTCACATTTTTAGTCAATTGTATTTTGACATAGGAGCCATG
This sequence comes from Canis lupus dingo, assembly GCF_003254725.2. NCBI lineage: Eukaryota > Metazoa > Chordata > Mammalia > Carnivora > Canidae > Canis > Canis lupus. The sequence goes on along the minus strand of NC_064274.1, from coordinate 16,325,879 downwards.
GACATTCAACGGGTAAAGAACAGGTTGTTTTCATCAAATGACGCTGGCACAACCAGAGGTCTACATGCAAAAGAATAAAGTTGGGCCTCACCCTCACATAATGTGCAAATATTAACTCCAAATGGATCACAGACTTAAACGTAAGAAGTTAAAACTGTAAATCTTAGTAGAAAACTTAAGTCTTAGTGATTTGAGCTAGATAATGGCCACTAAAAAACATAAATCAAAATACAATGAGATATCACCTAGCACCCTCTAGGATTGTAATAATAATAATAATAATAATAATAATAGATAATAACTAGTCTTGATGAGAATGTGAAGAAATTGGACCCCTCATACATTGCTGATGGGGATGTTATACAGTACAGTCACTGAAAAAACAGTTGGGTAGTCCTCAAAATGTTAAACATATAGTTGATCAAGAGAAATGAAAAAATCCAAGTATCCATAAGAAATGAAAAAAATATTGTCACATGAAACTAGTACATAAAAATTCATAGCAGCATTATTCATAATAGCCAAAAAGTGGAAACAAATCAAATATTCATCAACTAATGGATAAGCAAATTAATTAAATCCAGACCATGGGATATTATTTACCAATAAAAAGGAATGAAATACCAACCCATGCTACAACAGAGGTGAGTCTTGAAAGTATAATGCTAAGTGAAAGAGGTCAATGATGAAAACCCACATATTGTGTGTTTCTATTTATGTGACATGTACAGAGTAGGCAAATCCACAGAGAGAGAAAGTAGATTTGCAGTTGCCAGAGTTTGGGGGAAGGAACAAATGGGAAGTGACTTCTATTGGGTACAGAGTTTCTTCAGATTTAAGGTTAAAAATATCTTTAAAATAGATAATGGTGAAGGCTGGACAATGTGAATACACTGAAACCACTGGATTTTACACTAAATATCATCATATTTGAAGTATAACTCAAAATAGCTGGTATATTTTTGAAAATCTGAACTTGATTCAGAAGATGGAATAGGTTTCTTTTTCAGAAAATAACAAACAAAATAAAATCTCAGACTAGACTCTATGGCACAGACACAATATTTTTTTTCTGAAAAGCTAAATTATTCTCAAGATTCTAGTCCTGTAGCCAGAGCCAGCATTTATGCACAGCCAACACTCCTATCAAAGAAATGTAATTCTTAGAATAGCTTCAAAGTTTCCTAGTTCCTTCTTGTAAATGGAAGCCAGAGCTAAGAAGGTACTCGTTTCTCTCACTCACTAGAGTGTTAAGTTTCTGTGGCCATTCCTAAAATTCTGCAGTGGAGCTAAATAAAACCTTATAAAATTGAAAAGTGATGTGAAATGAAATTCATGGATTATCCAAACTCTCATATTTGTTCAAAACTGTTTACTTCTTTTTTCTTAAGTCTGCTAGCGATCCTTCTGAGAAGTTACAGTAATAAATACATTCAAGCTGCCTTTCAATTTTTCTCATTTCCTCAAATCTAGTCTTGTAGTTCTGAGTCTTAATGGCAAGACTGAAAATGTTACTTTGTGCCAACTTGTAGGCCAACTAGTCTGTATACAAAAGTGAGCAAAACAGTAATAGATTGTTTTCTAAAGGCTTAAAGTTTAGTGAGAGCACCATGCATCAATTCTCACTCTTAACAGTCACTATCCCTCATATCCTGTTTTATTTATATTTTCACAAAATTTGCCACTTGATGGACCCTTACATTTGTTTGTTCTATTTGTTTATTGTTTGCTCCTCTGCCTTAGAATGACAGTTCCATGAGAGTAATGAAATTCTCTGATTTCTTCCATAGTGAATCCTCAACAATGCCTGGTACATGGAAGATCAATAATTTTAACTGAATGAATTCACAGAAACAACTTTTAGGGAAATTTTGAAGGCTACCTGTTACATAAGGAGCTGTGCCCTTAGGTAATATTCAGAGACAGTATATCTGGATTCTGGTCCTAACTTCAAAACCTACTCCAACATGTATAATGTCTTGAATATACTATTTATTAGCCTGATCTTCAAGTTATTCTTCTGTAAAAGAGAGAAACTTATTTCTGTTCTATTTTCAGAATATGTATTCAAATAAATGAATGTGTGTGAAATTACAAAATACTACAAAGACATAAATGTGATTACTAGACTATGCCTTTCTTGATCAGATTATAACAATTATGTATTGACGTTGAGTTTTGTAAGTATTAAATTGCATAGGCAACACTCATAAAGTACCATTAAAAAACCTTATTTTTTTTTTGTGTGTCTCATAATCCTTTTATTCTTCATAGTTAATTTTCTTTTACTCTCAGATAAAATTCAGACAGGACCCATGATTTCTCTGTTTAGTCTTAAGCAATAAACTGACTAATGGTCACATTTTTAATTCAGTGATTTAAAAATCTCTAGCCTTAGTGAAAATTCAAACTCTGATTCAGATTAGATATTGAGGCTTCTCTCCCTCCTCCAACATGCAGGTTGGATATTTACAGCTGAGGACATTTGGTTGACTTTTTTTTCTCATTCTCTAACCATCTATTTTATGACTTTTGCCCCCTTAGCTTCCTAACTGGGGTTTCTGGCTCCTTCACAGTTGAAGCACAGGAAGGCAGAAGAGGAAAAAGAAAACCAAGAAAGTTATTTCTTTATGTTCCAGGTCCTGGATGTACAACTTTCATAGGTTCTCTGGAAACCACAACACTTAAGCTTTCTCTTCCCAACACACATTTTCATGGATGTTCCTATCACACAGAATTTGTATCTATTCTCACTGATTGCTAACTTCTTCTTCCCCAATCCTTAGGATACTGGCGGTACCTCCGGATTCTTTAGCAAAGTTTCTCTAGTGAGATCTATTTGTTACTATATGCAGCCTTTAGGATGGGACCTAAAATGACCCAGACAAGAGATATTCTATCTTCTGTACGTCTAGTACCTCACCCATAGGACACACGTATAACTTGCCCTATGAACACTATGAATTCATATTACATAATGTAGCATCAGTCTCTCCTTCAATCAGCTATCACAGATCAGTTACTCATGATTAAGGGGTATGAATCAGCCACTAGGCTTCTGTCCTTTAACCTACAGGACATACCTATCACATTTTCCAGTTAGACTCTCTCACACCCTCTCTCTTGACTGAGGTGGAGGCTGAAACCTTCTCCAACTCTCTGTGGTGGAAGTTGGGTGGGTGGGGTGTCTCAGTAGAAGGACTCATGGTGACCTAATAGCTTTCTCTAAAGAAATTCTTCAAAACTCTTAACTTCCAATACACTTATATCCTCTATGTGAGTAGGGCACTTAAGAATTTAAGTTATTGCCCCCTCCTCTGACAAATTTTTGTTTTGGTATTGTATCCATTTTAGAAAGTCATCTGTATTGCATCTTGATGTCACAAAAAAGCTTTTCAATTCACCATCCTGTTACATTTTTAGCCGTGAAATCCTATGGCCTCCAGCATGTGCATGTAGATAGATAGTTTAGGTCCTCACTGCCTTAAAATAGTTTTTACTTTGGTTTTCTAGCTCATCTTTTTGCCTATTGTTTTTTCTTCCTCAACTACATTTTGCTAGAGAGTCAAGTTCCTTAAATACTACTCTATGCAAGAAACATACTTGCTTAGAGGAATTTAATAGCTTCACTTGCTTACTTGGGAAAAAGAATCTGAATACTTCAACATCCTGCTGTGCCTACCTTCTTTGAGGGTGAAACAGAAGCTGATTATGGCAAAGACATCATTCCTAAAGGATTATAGAAATCATATGTAAATCTCAGAAAGCCTGGGAAACAGGAAAAGTAAGCTTTTACTACAAATGGCAACGACTCTTTCCTGTCCCTTCCATGGTGTGCTGAGAGGCAGCCCAGGATGTGATCCTCTTCTTCATTAACAATCTGCCCAAGAGAGAACAGGACTTTCTTTTCTACATATTTGAGTCCCTGAAAGGATATTTGAGTGAAGTTTGGGTTCTAAGTTTTACTGAATTCTCTGCTTTAGTGCTGCTTATGACAACATCCTCCAGTTAGTTTTTCAAGGGAGACCACTTAGTAAGACTTATTGCCTCAGTAGAATTTACAAATAAAGAACAACATTGAATGTCCATAATCTTCATTTAGTCCCAGAAAATTACACTTCCTTAAACTCCTCCCCAACTGTACACTTCAATCTTCAGTTGCCACTCTGTAATATTTGATTTTATTTGACTTGTTATTTGTCTTGATGATTCTCTAGTGAGCTTTGTCCATCTTAATGTGAAATTTCTGCACCCAAATGTTGACTAACAAGAACAGTTTAGTCGATACAGACGAGGCCTTCTAATTTCAGATGAGGAATTTAACTCACTGCTAAATTAGGCCATGGCTCCCCAACATTAGGCTAGTGGTTTTCTACACAGTAGAATTATCCAGAAAGCTTTTTAAAAAGCCAGGTCTCATCCCAAGAGACTGATTTAATTGATCTGGGTTGGTAAGCAGGCACTGGGTATTTATTTTAACAGTACCCAAGTGATTAAAGGTATAACAAAGCTTAAGAACTACTGCATTGGGCTGACCACAATTTTATTCTAGACATGGAGTCTTCTTAGCATTGACTAAAATTATCTTGCATTATGTCTGGATATGACCCTGAATTAAAAGATACTGACATGCTAATTTTTCTTCTTGATTTCAAAATTATATATCTGTAGAAATATGGTTTCAGGAAATAGATTCCATCATTATCATAATTTTATGATGTTCAGTCATAAAACTTGTATTTCTCCTCATCAGTTGAAAATAGGCACAGGAAAGGAAGAACCATTCACTCAGTTCTCCATCAATCTAACAGAATATGGGTTCCGAAGATCACGCAACAAGCCTTTCTTTCTTCTTTTTTTAATTCAACTCTCTGAGATGATGGATGTGCTTTGGTTTAGTGCTTTTATATTTTTCTCACCAAGATACCAGTTGCCAGTTTAGATATCTGGCTGCAATTTAGTAAGTTATTGGTCTTTCTTTATTCTATGTATTCATTTGTATAATTATATCTTCTCTGACTTCCCCCAGCCTGAGCTAGGTAAAATGTAACATGCAAGAGGTGAAGGAACTACCTAACAAAATCTATATCTAATTAAAATCTATTTTTATTTCACCAAAATCATTGTGGGAGACCTTATTTCAGCTAATGATATAGTCCTGTGATGTCTTAGATTCACCCTACCCTATAGCTATATTTATCTTACCCTATAGTTTTTATTTGTTTTTTGTTTTTATGAACTGAATGTTTGTATCCCCCCACCCCAATTTATATGGGGAAGCCCAATGTGACTATACGGGGAGATAAGGCCTATGAGGAGGTGGTAAAGTTTAGGTGAGGTCATAAGGGCCTCACCTTTACTATAATTTATTGAAGAAATGAACATGATCTACACATTATGAAATAGATTTAGAAACAAAGTCTCCTTTTACCCATAAATTACAAGCTTCCTGCCAAATTTACTGGATTGTTCAGGAATAAAATACCATTTGCAATCTCTCTATGCCTCTCACCTTCTCTCTGAGCGTCAACTTTATTCTGTCAGTCTGGTTATCTCCAAGAAGCAGGACTGCAGGCACCTTTGGGCTTTTATTCTTAAAGCTTAGGATCAAAAGGAGAGAGATCCCTTTCTCACGGGTTTCCCTTATAAAAATCCTGGGAAAAATTCTGGTTGATTTATCTTGGCTGACAAGTTTATTACTGGACCATGGGATCTACAAGGCTGGTATGAGAGATGCCATGATTGGTCCAGCTTAGGTCATAAACTCAAATCTTTGACTGTGTATGTGTATGAAAAAAAGAGAGAGAGAAAAGGAGAGAGAGAGAGAATGGTGGTGCTATTATGGATATATAAAAACAACACAGATGGCTCACATAATATGCCTAGGGATGATATTTCTTTTTCTCTCTCCTATAACTAACAGTGTTACAGGCTACATTTCAGTTGGCTCTCTATAGAATGAGTATCTCCTACAATTTCTAAATTAATCACTTCATATTCATTTGATAAAGTGGTTCTACAGATCGTTCACAACATAGTTGGATTGAAGAGATTAGGGAGTTAAGAAAAATTAAATGAACAATTTTCCTAAATCTAGCATGTAGATGATAGCACCTGGACTCCATCTGTTGTAAATGGATTTGTTTTTCAGTAAATTGAGACAAGTTTTTACATGTTCCAACTGTAGGCAAACTGTGGACTTTATCTTTTTAGCTCCTGATTCAACAGCGATACTTAGAGCCCAAATGAGCTTTGAACACTTTCACGAGGGAACAGGCAAAATGGAATCCTGAAGAGACTACCAGGAATTTACATAATTTTAACTTTATTGGACTTTGTAAAATCATAATCAAACTTAAACATAGCTCTTTGCATTGGACTCAGAAGCAATAATCGGAATAAACATAGGCACTAAATGCATATCTCTGGGAAACAACAACAACTGTGGAACACAGGAACCAGAGGTCAACCAGGAAGCTTATTTCTCCTTCCCATACTTAGGATATATGCTCTAGGTTTGATATCCTCAAGAGAATTTTCAATTTAAGGCTTAAAAGTATCTCCTCACACAGCTTGTTTCATTAGAAAGCTTAACTTCAAAGAAAAAAATAAGATTATTTTTGCCACTGTTTAAAGCTTCAAAGGAGCTAATCCTCATCTTGTTAACCATAATTTTGCTATGACCTTATCCAGATAAGATCACTTTATAACCTATGTCAAATAAAGAAATTCCTAAAAATGACAGAAGCATTACTAAGTATATAAATTACTTAAACTACTGGGTTCCTAGTGTCATATTTAATGAATAATAATTGGATGTATTGCATTCAATATTTCTTGTGATAAAAATTATAAAGAAGCCAAAAATAATAATATTTTATTTACATATTTCAGTGACTGCTCTTGGATCTTTGAATCTATGCACAAAAATCCCTTCTGCACTGAATTGGAGTTTTACATAGGATCCCTATTATTTGCTGCCTGAATGTAACATGAATTTTAATAACATTGCAAAAAACAAGTTCAGCAAGAATCATCACAGATCAGTTAATAATTTCAAGTGACACAAAACAGGACTCTCTCTTCTCAACTGCCTAAAAACAAACAAATTCATTTTAATGAATTGAAACCACTTTTAGCTGACTTTTATGTTCCCATTCCATAGCCATTAAGACGATACATGTGTTTCTCTGTAATGATTTAGAGTCTTTGTCACAAACTAGTAGTAGCCTGCTTTTGAAGGATAGAATGTTTCATTTTTTTACAATGGTTTTTATCTGAATAGTTGTTTCTGACATTCCTTTTCAAATTACCAACTCCAACCCATAAAAAAGATACAGAAATCAAAATCTGTAAGATTTAAAAATCAGGATCATCATCCAGCTGGACTCTGGGAAGATGATCCACTAATTATAAGGCAAATGAAATTAGTTTGAGGAACATACACATGAAGGCAGGTCAAATTATCTATTTAATCCTAATATGATATATTAGGATTTAAGCATATTTAAAATGTAATACACAATTATTTAAGGCGTCACAAATCAATGGGAAGGGATGAATTTTTGACTATAGAGAAAATTGTTCAATTACTTTGACCAAAATATTAATTTAGTTCTTCATAAAATACCAACAAAAACTTAAGATGGATAGAGAAAATAATTGTTGATATTCAAACCATAAAAAGGGTTGTGGAAGGAGCAAGTCTCTGTAAGTCTGGTTTCTTGCTGAGAAAGGCTTTCACTATTTAAACTTTAGTATATAAAAGCATAAGGAAAGGAATTTGACTGTATTAAAATTACAACTTCCTGTGAGTCAAAACAAAAATGAATAAAAAGCAAATCATCCATTAGAGGAATATTATAAAAAAATGACAAAGGGTAAAAAACCTTAGCATGGAAAGTTCTAACAAAAACTGATAGAAATACTATGCTTGCAAAATATAAATGATAGAGGAATATGTATAACCAAAAAAAAAAGGGGGGAAGAAAATGTATGCTTATTTGACACTAATAATAATAGAAATGCAAATTGATCTCATTTTTCCCCCTGTAGTTATCAAGAGTTTACAACAATGTGACTCCCTAGTACTGACAAGTGGACTAAAGAGGCAGAGTTCTGTAAATAGACACCCTCATATAGCTGCTTGAGGCATGGGAAACTTCTTGAAAAAAAGAAAACACTGGAAATAACATTTAAAAGCTTTCAAAAAGTGCTATATGCTTTAGTAAAGCAATTTCAGTTTTGGAAATCTATTCATTGCATTCATTACAATACTTAAAAGAGTAAAAATGGAAAAAACCTAAACACTCAAAAATACAGGAATATTTGCATAATTTAAGTTATGACCATAAAATATATCCATACAGGCTTGTAAAACATAATAATGGAAACCCACCAAAATATTAAAAGGATATTATTCAGAGTACTAAAATTATGGATGATTTTTCTTATTCACCAAGCTTTCTACAAGGAATAGGTAATTCTTATATAATTGGACAAAAACAAATGATTTAAAAATCCCTGTAAATTGAAGTGGGGAATATATGTGTATAATTATTTGAAGAACATCCAATTTCAAGGTATTTTATGTTTCCTTCTTGAATCAGCCTGGGACCTTAAAATACTATGTATTAAGGTTACAATACCCTCCAGAATTGCCTTCTTGAGCATTCACAGTTATGTTATCAGCCTTTATCAAAAGATTATTTCAAAACAGCCATATTTATATTTGGTTTACAAATACAACCACTGAAAAGAATAAAGTCATCTGTGGGACACTGCTTTTAGAAAGGGAATGCTAAGAAAGGGGACTAGCCTGTTTTATTATCCCCAAAATAATAAGACCTATGTAACTGACTATGTCTTTTTGGGCTTTTAAGATATTGGAACCAAATTCCCAAACTCAAATATCTTAATGATATTAGTTGACTTGAGTGTACTTTGATATTTTTGCTTCTTAGTTTTCCTTTATTAGACACACTGACTTAGTTCTGTTATATCATTTTTTTTACTGATTCTCTATTATTCATTTTAATACTTTAATATATATTTTATTCTTTTGGTTCACTCAAACACTTTGTAGAAGAAGCCAGAAGTTGTGTAAATAAGACCAGAAAACTATGGTTTGGCCCCTTGCCTGTTTTTTACGCAATCTTGAGCTAAGAATAGCTTTACATTTTTAAAGAATTATAAAAAATGCATACATACATATATCATAAGAAAAGACTATGCAACAGAGACCATAAATGTCTCACAACGCCTAAAATATTTATAAAGGAAGTCTGCCAACCTCTGGATTAGGTAGATGGCCAGATGGGTAGTCAGCACATTGTTAGAGTGTCTATGAAAATTCTCCACAATAGGAATACATACTCTCCTTCCAAGCTTCTCTTTTAATATAAGCATTTATTCAATTTACTATAATCAATATATTTAAGCTGATATTCAAGACTTGGCCCCTTAACCATATCATGCCCACTCTCACCTTTTTAATCTCTGTATATAATTTATTCCATTTGGAAGTTTCCTTTATCCTTTCGTCTATTATTTCCTGATGCTCGTGGCAATCCGAGACTTAGTGATTGCAAAATTATAGAATCTCACATAGTACTCACACCATGTAATACAGTAGATAGACATTTATAAGACCCTCTCATCAATACTGACTTGTATACATGCCTAGTCCCACAAAGAGGCTGAAAAACACTTAGGTGCAGTGATCACAATTTTTTTTTTTTTTTGGTAGTTCCCAATATATCTAAATACTTTGAAGCTTCCTATAAATCAGTGTGTCTTAAAGTGTAGACACCAACTTGTTAGAAATACAGATTTTGAGCCCCTTTGAAAGTGTTCAATTATAATCTTTGGGAGTGAAGTTTGTAAAATTCATCACGGGTGATTCTTTAAAATTTGAGAAGATAGACATATATTTGTTGATTCATTATATGTATACTGTGTCAGTGCATAGTTAATCCCAGTCCCAGGGATGTGTGATGAACAGGATGCTCAGTCTGGCACTGATCATTCATTATTCTCAAGCCCAAGTACCTACACGTAGGTCACAGAACTGTGTGCTGGTTGGGCCTCGGTGATTGTCTTTTTGCTTCTACAAGCCAACATTTCAGTAAGGACGAGCCCAGGATGTAAACTGCTGAGTATAGTCAAGATCTCTGCAGTGTAATTCTTGCCACCTTGTATATCTTGTGTTTCTATATTTATATTGATAGGATTTCAGGGAACATAGTTTATAATTCATTTCACCCAAATGTGCCACAAGGGAACCAGAAACTCCATAATAATCCTATAATCAGCCTATTAGAGGAGTAGGATTTCTGCCCCTCAAGTACAAACCAGTATTCATGACTACCATATTATAAGACTGGTTCTTAGGTTACAAAACAATGCTTTTGTAATTTTTAATGTCTGCAAAAAACAGATGTCACATAAAACATAAAACAGTGATACTTTGAGTATAAGTAATGGTTGATGCTTCAATTCCTCTTCCCTTTTGCTTTATTTAAATCTGCTCAAGGGATCCCTGGGTGGCGCAGCGGTTTGGCGCCTGCCTTTGGCCCAGGGCGCGATCCTGGAGACCCAGGATCGAATCCCACGTCGGGCTCCCGGTGCATGGAGCCTGCTTCTCCCTCTGCCTGTGTCTCTGCCTCTCTCTCTCTCTCTCTCTGACTATCATAAATAAATAAAAATGAAAAAAAAAATAAAAATAAATAAATAAAAAAAATAAAATAAATCTGCTCAAATTAGGCGCGGAAGCCTGCGCGAACACTCCGAGCCCACCTGCAGGTGGCCTCTCCACGCCGCGCTGTGCTCTGCCCGGGCGCCCCCGCCGCACCTGTCGGCGGCCCCCGCGTGGCGCTGCTGCCCAGAGCCAACAAGGGCGTGGGTTCGCCACGGCGCGGCCGGTGCCGGCAGTTCTTGGGGTCTGGGTGCTGGTGGCGCGGGACGGGGCGCGGGGCCGGGCGGCCGTGCAGCAGCTCCAGGCCGAGGGCCGGAGCCCGCGCTCCCACCTGCTGGCATCGACCAGGAGCAGAGCATCCGCGCCCTGCGCGACCTGCTGCGTAAGGAGCACGCGGGCCTGGACCTGCTGCTGCTCAACGACGCGGCCATCGCCTTCGAGACAATGATCCCACACCGTTTCGCGTGCAAGCAGAAGTGACCAGGAAAACAGACTTCTTTGGACCCTGAGGCGTGTGCACAGAACTGCTGCCTCTAACGAAAGCCCAAGGCAGGGTGGTGAACGTGTCTAGCGGGGTGAGTGTCCGAGCCCTAGTTTAAAAGCTGCAGCCCAGAACGACAGCAGAAGTTTGGAAGTGAGGGCATCACAGAGGGGGAGTTGGAGGGGCTCCTGAGCAGGTTCACGGAAGACACAAAGAAAGGCGTGCACAGGCATGAGGGCTGGCCTGATACCGCCTATGGAGTGACAAAAATCGGTGTCACTGTCCTGTCCAGAATCCATGCCAGGAAGCTGAGTGAGCAGAGGAGAGGTGACAAGATCCTCCTGAATGCCTGCTGCCCTGGGTGGGTGAGAACAGACACGGCAGGACCTAATGCCCCTAAGAGCCCTGAAGTAGGAGCAGAGACCCCTGTCTACTTGGCCCTTTTGCCCTCAGATTCTGAGGGGCCTCATGGAGAGTTTCTTACGGAGAAAAAAAAAGTTGAACAATGGTGAGCTTAATTCAGGCCTTCATCCACAGAACCCTTTAGGATAACCCCCTCCTTTGACCAAAAGGATTCTTCCATTTTCAATAATAAGCCGAAAGAAAGAAAGAAAGAAAGAAAGAAAGAAAGAAAGAAAGAAAGAAGAAAGAAAAGAAAAGAGGAAAAAAAGAAAAGAAAAGAAAAGAAAAGAAAAGAAAAGAAAGAAAAGAAAAGAAAAGAAAAGAAAAGAAAAGAAAAGAAAGAAAAGAAAATGTATAACATATCCCTATTAGCATGGAGTTAGAATAGGCTACTAATTGCATGAAGGTGTTTTTGATTTCTTCTGTAATACAGGGACAGAAAACATGAAATCATGAACCCAGAGATGAATAAATATTCATTTATTAAAAAAACTATTCAAATTATTTAATGTAGTAGTATGCAAAGGGTAGCACCCTTTTAAGTTGCAAATTTCTAATAAATAAAGAAATATCTAGTTAATTTTTCTTATATCTTATATTTTAATATTCTATTATTTCTATTCATTATAGGATTTTCTTGTTTTTTTGAAAAAATATTATGGGCAATGTGCCCAAAAGGTGTGTTTTGATTATTAAAATTTGATATCATATAATAGTTCCTCTTATACAGATAATATAGAGAATAAGAAAAAGCAATTGAAAGCATAAAGAAAATTTTATTTTCAAAATATAGTAATATAAGATTGATTTTGTAATAAACCCCATGGACTTATAGTTGATTAGACAGGCTAGTGAGAATCACCCTCTCAAGTGTGGCAAAGTATCAATACTTTTTATAACATAATTCTAAACTAATCATGAATTATATATAACTAAATAACAAAGTGAGAATAATTTAAAAGCTAATTTCAGTTTGTACAAATATAACCTACATAAAAAATTAATTCACCTAAGTTTTCCCATATAAACCAATAAAGGAAACTACAGACTTTGATATCTCATAGGCAATGTGTTACGTTTGGAAAAAAAAAAATCTATTACCCTTCTAATACATTCAACTGTGCTTTACTAATGATGATGGCAGCAGAAATGCAAATATTCTTAATACACACCTTGAATTACTTAGATAATATTAAATATAGCCATTTCAAAGAATTAAGAAAACAACTAGAAGCCCAAAAGTGGTGATATGCAAGTATAAAAGAGCTATTTAGTTAATTTGCATTATAAAATTAATTAGGAAATCATATGATCATTACATTCACATTTCTTGGTAAAATATGAGGTAAAACATGTAACTGGATATCTTATTTTCTTCGTATGTTTATATATATCTGGATAATCAAAGACTTTACATAAAAATATAAGTTTTGATGATCAAAGACTTTTTATTTATTTATATTTATTTATATAATTAGGTCTGCAATGAAACATACTTCTCTAAATTTTTCATTGAAATGTTACTGATGCAGCATAAGGTGCATATGTTTAGAGTATGCTCACTGATATATTTTGGCATAGGTATGCATTAATGATACTTCAAAAAATAAGATAATAAACATATTTAAAGCTATTTTAAAAAGGCATATTGATATCCTCTTTAAAGTACTAGAAAACTAGCTGGTGAGAGGTCAAATACTCTGGGAGTTTAGTGCCTAATTATGGACATATCCATGAACTTATAGCAATATCATTAATTGATCATCTATATTCATTATACTACTGTGCCTTTTATTTCCATGATTTATTCATTCTGTAACTGAAAACCTGTATTTCCCACTCCCCTTCACCCATTTTGCCAATCTCTCCCACCCCCCCCTTATAAGTCAACATTCAGTTTGCTATCTGTATTTTTAAGTCTGATTCTGCTTTTTTGTTTATTTACTCATTTGTTTTTGTTTTTATTTTTAGAATCACTTATGAGTAAAATCATGTGTATTTGCCTTTCTCTGACTAATTTCACTTAGCATAATACTCTCTACATGAGTAAAAGGAATGAAATAATGAACATCAGAACAGAAAGAAAGGACATAGATACTAAGAAAAGAAAAAAAAATCAATAAAACCAAGAGCTGGTTCTTGGAAAAGATAAAATTTATAAACCTTTGGCCAGAGTCATCAAGAAAAAAAGAAAAAAGATGAGAGAGATTAAAATAAAAAAATAAAATTAGAGATGAGAGAGAAGGAATAACAACTGACACCACAGAAATACAAAGAATTATAAAAAGAACATTATGAAAAAGTATATGCCAATGAATTGGAAAACATAAAAGGAATGGAAGAAATTCCTAGAAACATATAATTTTCCAAAACTGAACCAAGAATAAATAGAAAATCTGAACAGACTGCTTACAAGTAACAACATTGAATTGGTAATAAAACAAAACCAAATAAAAACTACTAAAAAAAAATAAAAGTCCACAGCCAGATGGATTCACAGGTCTATTCTACCAAACATTTAAAGAAGAATTAATACATATTCTCAAAGAATTCCAAAAAATCAAAAAGAAAGGGAAGCTTCCAAATATATTCTATGAGGCCAGCATTATCCTGATACCAAAATCAAACAAAGGCACCACAAAAAACAAACAAAAACTACAGTCCAATATCCCTGATAAACATAGATGCAAAAAATCCTCAACAAAATAATAACAAGCATAAAAAAGTCATTTGTCATGATCAAGTGGGATTTATTTCAGGGATGCAAAGATGGTTCAGTATTCTCAAATCAATCAAGATGATATACCACATAAACAAAACAAAGCATAAAATCAGGGCACTTGGTTAAGTGTCTGCCTTTGGCTTAGGTCATGATCCTAGGGTCCTGCATTGGGCTCCCTGCTCAGCGGGAAGTCTGCTTCTCCCTTTGCCCATTCCCCTGCTCTTTGTCTCTTTCTCTCTCTTTCAAATTAATAAATAAAATCTTTAAAAGAAACAAAGCATAAAAACATATGATCATTTCAATAGATACAGAAAAAACATTTGGCAAAATTCAATATACATTCATGATAAAAACTCTCAACAAAGCAGGATTAGAAGGAACATATCTCAACATAATAAAGGCCATAAATAAAAAACTCACAGCTAACATATTCCATGGTGAAAACCAGAGCTTTTCCTCTAAGGTCTAGAATAAGAAAAGGATGTTCATTCTCCCCACTTTTATTCAACATAGTACTGGATGTCCTAGCCATGGCAATCACACAAGAAAAAAAAAATAGAAGGCATTCATATTGGAAATAAATTAAACTGTCATTATTTGTAGACAGCATAATACTATATACATTGAACAGCCTAGACTCCACCAAAAAATTACTAGAAGTAATAAATGAATTGAGTAAAGTTTCAGGGTACAAAATTAATGCTCAGAAATCAGTAGAATTTCCATACACAGTAAAGAAATAGCAGAAAGAGAAATTAACACAATCTACAAATGCACCAAAAAGAATAAAATGCCTAGCAATAAGCTCAACCAAAGAGGCAAAAAGCCTGTACCCTGAAAACTATAAAACAGTGATTAAATAAATGAAGGATGACACAAACAAGAGGAAAGATGCTCCATGTTCATGGATTGTAGAATTAATATTACTAACACGTCCAGATTACACAAAGCAATCTATAGATTCAAGTCAATCCCTATCAAAATACCAACAGCATTTTTCACAAAACTAGAACAAATACTAAAATGTGTGTGGAACCCCTAAGTGCCCCAAACTGCTAACGCAATCTTGAGAAAGAGCAAAACTGGAGGCATCACAGTTCCAAATTTCACGCTATACTACAAAGCTGTAGTAATCAAAACAGTATGGTACTGGCACAAAAAGTAGACAGATTAATGGAACAGAATAGAGAACCAAGAAATAAACCCACAATAAGGTCAATTAAGCTATGATAAAGGAGGCAAAAACACACATTGGGGAAAAGACAATCTTTTAAATACTGTTGCGAAAACTGGATGGCTACATGTAAAAAATATGAAGGACCACCTTTTAACATCATATTAACAGTTCTGAACTTTAATTCTACATGATATTAAGTACTATAAAGCCAACTAACTTGCCTTCTAGGTATTCTTCCCTATCATCATCCCTTTTTTCATTTATTTATTCAACATTAATAGAGCAAATACTTACAATCTGAGAATGTAACCAAGCTCAATTTGAAATAAAAAGGTAAAATAGGCAAAATTTATCTATTGTACTCTTCTCCCTTTAATCCTTTTTCCCTTTCTCTGAAAAGGTATCTTCCCTGGCTCCACTGCCTTAATGTTTCTCTACTTAATGCATCAGCTCTTACTAATATTCCTAACCTGGGCTTACTTCTTCTAGTAGAGCCCTACTATCTAATTCTTCCTTCCTATACTATTTCTACATACTTACAATCTGTTTATAGAAAAGAGAAGACAATAAATAAATCCATGTTCTAGTTGCAGGTTATTTACAGCTTCAATGGGTAATACTTCCTGTTCAGATGATTTTACAAGCTGGAGTCTACATGTGGCACTGCATAATTAGCAGCAAAATATGAGGCATCTTAATGGATAATTAAAGATATTCTGGGTGAAGATGAGCATCATCCTGCTGATTTTCAAATCTTAGCATAAATAAAGGAAACATGCATAAAGCCATATTTGTCTCCCTATAACTTTGTGGGTTTTTTTTTTTTTTAGATTTTATTTATTTATTCATGAGAGACAGAGAGAGAGAGAGAGAGAGAGAGAGAGAGGCAGAGACATAGGCAGAGGGAGAAGCAGGCTCCATGCAAGGAGCCCAATGTGTGACTTAATCCCGGGACTCCAGGATCACGCCCTGAGCCAAAGGCAGACAAGCCACCCAGGCGTCCCAAGTTTCCCTATAACTTTGAATCCTTGATTCAAAACATGACTCTGAAATAATAAAACATCATCGTTTCTTTTTGCATGTGGCTACTATTAAATGCACATAAATAATATTAATATGCCTTATTTTTTAATATGAAAGTATTTAATCTCTTCATTGGTTTCTGCTGCAACATAGTTTTCTCAATGACCTCAATATTTTTTTTGGGGCGGGGGGGGAATTGTGGAAAGAACTTCCAATGCAGTAGAAAGACAAAACAAAACTAGATTAGATTGAACTAGATGTCTGGTCTTGTTTTTTCTAGTAAACTAAAGACTTTAGGGGAAGCCATTCAACCCACAAAACACAGGTATTAGATACATAAGATAGAGATGTGTCACCTAATGGCTGTTGATTTTTCCCTGATTCTGTCATCCCTCAGAAATGTTTGGGATGGATGAAAAAATGTGCCTACTTAGAAAAAGTCGGGTATGTTTAGGAATGAACAAAATATTCATACATCTATTTTTAATGTAGATACAGTTAATACAATTATAAGAAACAAAGAGAATATATAGAAGAGTCTGTTGTATAATCAGTTTATCTAATACCAATAGAACAGCTAGAAAAGATACAACATCTAAGAGCCAGAAACTTTTTGCTTGTTTGTAAGAGATTGAGGGTGCTTGAATCACAGAAGAAGAAAGATAAAATAGAAATTAATATGATTTTCACCATAAAAATCACAAGGGATAAGAATCCAGTACCTGAATTATAATTGTTTTGTTTGTCCCAAGAATAATTTCCCAGTTTCCAATTTTCTTTGGTAAGAGAAAATATCTATTAATATAACACTTTCTGTATGGGAGATAGAATTATAACAATTTTTTTCACAATCTTAAAAGATAGTGTCTCCTATTTAATGAAAGTACACTTATTCAAATCTTATTATTATTTCAAATGGCTGCAATCAGATATTCTGAAATGCATTAGCCTGGAACTGAAAGATTCCCATCTCAGCTTGGGATATAGATTCATATCAAACTTGAATGAATCTAGAGAAGAAATTCTCAAATAAAGCATTTCAAATACATTTCCATTTAGACCCACAAAAATGTCTTTTATTCAGGTACTCCAAGGTGATAGAACTTTCCATAGCTTCTGATTAAGAATTACTTGAAAACATTTTCAGTAGATAAGTACTTTTCTCCTTATGAGCATTAAGTGACTTTCTCAGAATGATTATAAAATTCAGCTAGATGCATTCATTTTTATTAATTAAACATATCAAGGCATAATCTATATTAATCCAAGATATTTTTAGAATTCTTGTTTAATGAGATTCATTTCTCACATTTGATTATTTAAAAAAGTTGCAGAAATGCTATTTTACTGTTACAATGAAATTTAATAACACTGCTGAGGAATATTTATTAAATATTTCAAAATCAAAGTTCACTGTCAGTAAGTATAAAAGCCCCTTATTGCATCTAAATTACTGTGATTAATAAAAGTGTCTGTAATTAACTAAGAACATCTCCATTTCCAAACATTTATTTTCCATATTGGAAAAAAACTCTACAAACTTAGCTTTCAATACAGCTTTGATAGATTATTTATTAAATCCATAAATAATTTGCTAGAAAGACATTTAAGGTCCTGGTGAAATGCTGACAATTTTAAGTAAAAAAGCAAAACAAAAACAAAAACAAAACCAGTTCTTCAAAATAATATTTGCAGCCTTATCAAGAAGTGGAGGTAAGCAAGGTAAATAGTACAATTCAGGGAACATGTATCAGCAACATCTAAATGGCATGAACACAATTGATGATAATATACTAATGTGTATCTTAGTAATAATGCTTTGTTTTAGAATAAAAATATTTTACTATCACTTTGAAAAACTGTCTATCTCAATTCTTTTTTTTTTTTTAATTTTTATTTATTTATGATAGTCACAGAGAGAGAGAGAGGCAGAGACACAGGCAGAGGGAGAAGCAGGCTCCATGCACCGGGAGCCCGACGTGGGATTCGATCCCGGGTCTCCAGGATCGCGCCCTGGGCCAAAGGCAGGCGCCAAACCGCTGCGCCACCCAGGGATCCCTATCTCAATTCTTTAGGGTGTGACAACATTTGAAATTATATATATTTAACGATTTAAGTTTCTATTAAAGCTGCAAACCAGAGTAAGAAGAAGACATGGCCTATTCTATTAGTTTTTAAAAATCTTTATTACCTCTTCAATCATTAATATACTTTTTTAATGGTCAGTAAACATTTGGGATTCAGCAAAACTACTAATCCCAAAATATAAACAAAACAATATGAGTATTTGTATTTCAATACGATATTGTTAATACGAAAATCTTTAACTGTAAATTAGTTTACATTAATTACTTACTTATAAAATCTAAGTAACTAATTTTTCTGTGGAAAAATAAAAACATATTATTTTTAAAAATTAGAACAAATAAATTTATAATTTTTAGAGATTTTTCTTCAGAGTTCTTACTTTCAAACTTTCACCAAAGGAAATCATCTAAAGACACATTTCATATGTTAAAAATAATTTTTGTTATGGCAAGAATTTTGAGGTTTATTATGTATGCAAAATTGCCACACTGCAAAATTAGATATTTTTTATCTAATCTAAAATTGGAATGCTTAATAAGCAAAGCTACAGATTAATTCAATCATGGTACAGTCCTACTTCAAATAAAATAAGATATATTTATATCTTATAAATATATCTATATTTATGAAATAAATTGTATATTCTGGTGTCATGGAAAGTAGTTGGAAATAAATTGTTTAGCTGTTTTTAAGAAATAGCTCTTCAGAATACTTTATGAATGCAAGATAGTATAGGGATGAAACATGAAATGCTAGGTCTAGAGGACGGACTCTATTTCAAATCAGTGGCAAGAAAACTTTTATCTTCAAAGTCGAAATTACTTGTATACTTCTGACAAACTTTCAGAAATTATTTCTCTTCTCTAAGTACAAAGAGAGTTAAAAAAAATAAAACTTCTAAAACTAAATTTTTATTTTTTCTGATTGTGATAGCATTCCATGCCCTTTGCAGAAAATCCAGAAAATATAGGAAACCATAGAAAATAAAGTAACAATAGTAGTAGCCTATAATGCCACTATTTCAAGATTATCAATCTAAATAACTAAAAAGAAATTTTAAATATAAAATATTTAAATACTGAACTCTACAGTTAAATTGGAATAGATAATACTATATTTCATTTTTCATAGCTGAAAATCAATGTTTATTGTATGCATGATCATATGGTTGCATAAACTTTTTAAAAAGGGCATTATTAAAGAGAAAAATATTTTCAGAAATACTTCTCATCAGGTAAATAAGGACATGTTTACATTAATGATTGGTATGGGCTTATGATCTCAGTAAAAATACTTTGTATTTTAATATCCTCCCCTCAAAAACCAGGAGTATAATGAAAAACATGGTGTCCATTCACAACCATATGTTAATAGTCTCCATGCTTTTGGGGATGACGATCAGTTGCCAAATAACACATGCTTATCTTTAGCACAGTCAATATATATTTTGCTTTTGGCACACATATCATTGATTTCTGCCCTTTGGAAATGCAATAAATTGTATTAGTTGTTTTTATTGCAATATACCATCTTTTTGTCAAGAAGGAAACTTGGTAGGAAATATATTCAAATTGATAGCAGAGATGTAAAATGGGGCAACCGTTTATACATCCAGCCAACCCAAAGTCTCAAAAAAGTTTTTCTTAATAATGTAGTTTCTATTCTAAAGAAATGAATAAATATGAATCTCCATTTTCTAATTACTGTAGAACAACCTAATTTGGACTAAAGTCTTAATGGTGTTTGACTAGCTTTAGTGTATCAGGTGTCCGGGCCATGAAGGAAAATAAAATTACTGGGGTTGGAGAGGGAAGACAGATAAGAGGCAATACAATCAGCAGTCAGTAGAAACCATGATTACAATTTCAATTATTCATCACTGATATCAACACAATATTCGTTAGTTTGAATGAAGGTCACCAAACAAATACGTTATGAAGACTCTATTAGCAAATTTGGTGAGATTATGTGCCCAGACTATTTAAATTTTTATAATCATTCCAATAAATAAAACCTAGTTCCTGTTGAAGGAGAATTTATAATCCCCTGAAGTCCAGACAGACTTGAGGGAATAAGAGATATTTAATCAAATATTTTAACTGACTGTGGAGAAATTCAGAGGAGAGAGAAAGTAAATAATTTGAGATGCAATGACAAACCTGTGGGATTATGACTTAACTGAACTTACCATAGCATCAGTCACTTTACTACAAAGCAGTCAGTTATGAATTTCCAACATAGGCGGACAAAGGATTTACACTGTGTGATGTCATCTTGTCACTGTTTTCCCATTCATGCAACCTCTTTGAAATAAATCTTTGATATCTGCCACTTAAAGTTTAATCATACAGTGAGAACTTGGAAAAAGATTACATATGACATATGAACAAATGTTTCTCAATTCTATGTATTCTTCATTTAGATTTCCTTAATGATTATTGCTTGGGTAGTGGGTCTTGGACATTAATCATCATTTGTGGCTGAAACTAGAAATGAGGTTCAGTGCCTAGTATACACTACCACGCTGTGTATTTGAATTTGGGCTAGATTAGAGTTTTATTGGTGGTGTGTGTGTTTACAAGTGTGTGCGTGTGTGTGGGTGAGTAAGGCAGATTCCAACGTGTCTCACTGTGGGTGCTGTCCAACAGAGTAAAAAGGAAACCCAACCTTGCCTCCTGTGTATCAGATATGGGCTTGAACTCTTAACTCAGGATGTGGACTGGAGATGAACCACACATTCTGAGTCTCTTTATGAGTACATACAGATCCAGATCTAAACATTTCCTGGGAGTCTACATGCCAATAGCAGCTACTTTCCTCAAAATAAGTCTTTCCCTCAAAAGTAGAAAAGTAATCTATACCAACCAAATAATCCAGATTTTGTAGTCCTTCCAGAAAAGTTCTTGATTTTATTTCCACCAAAATTTGGGATGGGAATTATACCCTATCAGGCTTCTTTGCTCCATGCTGGAGAAGTCACTATCATCCATTTCACTAAAAAGATAGCTCCTGCTCTCTCCAACAGGCTGTATATGTTGCTTGCCTGAAGCAAGACTCCCTCAGAAATCCTCTCCATTCAGGCAACAGCTAAATCCTCCAGAAAGGTCAGAGTAACTCTAAACATCATTGGATACAACTGTCATTTTCTCTTCTATGTAATAATATTACATGAGCTTCCTTCAAAGCAGAAATGATCTAGTCCACAGTACTTATTTTTCAGGAGTGCAGAGCTGTCCTATACTTCAGGAAACTGCTGAGGCTAATAATTTTAAGGCTCTAACACACTGGACATTTTGTAAGGTACTAGATTCAGGATCACATTACTTTGTGGTGCAAAATATTTTCTTGAAGACACAGCAAAATAAAGCTGATGGAGCTAAATTTATCATGATTGTGTATTATATACAAAGGAGGGTGGGAGGGGAAAAAGCTGTTGTATTCACAACACATTGTCAATTCACAGCATTTTCTAGGTTCTCTTGATAGAAACCTTCTAAGATATAAATTCATAGTTAGAAACATGACAGTATATAGGGTGGTAGATTTTCCAATAATGGGCTTAATTATAAAGATTGGTTTTATGCAGGCTATTTTAGCTACCAGATTCTCTGCTATTAGCTTCCCATCAAATTGTATATGGTCCCAAGTCTTGATTAACAGACATGTAGAATTTTAGATTCAGAAAGAACATTAAATGAGACAAAAAAGGTTAATGTTTCATGCTATCACTGTGATTGTCATATATAATGCTCTGTCAATCACATCTAAAATGAATTACATTCCCCACCTTACATGGAAATTTCTAGTCAAAATAGTAACTAAACTGCATTTCTTCTATTGGCATTAAATATGAATTACATAAAAAAATGAATCACATAGTTACTGCCCTTACAAACTGACATGATTTTAATTATTCCTCAATATGTAACCTACAAAATAGTTTCACTTACTCCTCATACCCTTCTTAAGAGATATGTATTATTATTCACATTTCATAGGCAAAAATATTGAGACTGGCTAGGTTTAGTGGTCCTAAGATCACAGTCAGAATTTCAACCTAGGTGTATTTGACAGCCAAGGCTATGTACTTTTCCACATTACAACATACTGAAACTAGCCTAGTAGTTAGAAAGTAATCTTGATTCACAAATGCCAATAATTCCCAATGACCTTACACTTTTGTGGGTCTTTCCCTTTTGCTTAGAAAAATTAACCTATTTGTTTGGAATAATCAATCCATTAGTTCCCTATGCTCTATGAATTTCTGAAAATAAAGTATATATAATCTTACTTAACCTCTAAAATAATTGGCTGTATTTTTGGTGGCCAAGTGGACAACTCTGCTAAGGATTGAGGATACAGTGATGGAAAGGGTATGATCACACATTCATTTTCTAATGTGGCATGTCAGCAATTAGTTTATGTGCATATACTTATATTTTTAATTAGAATTAAAATATGGCTGCTATATTTATAGATGCAGAGAAGAATCTTATAGATGATCTGTGCAGGAATTCATTAGTTCATTCACTAAATACTTTGTGAGCATCTACTATATGCATGCATTAAAGGACAGAGGAAGAAATAGACATTCTTGTTTCACTGACATTGTAAGGGGAAAAACTTATCATAAATAAGTATTGCATTACATTTTTGTGTGTGCACATATAGATTCTATATACACATATATGAAGATTGTATGTATACTTGTATATGCGTATAATTTCAGTGAGCAAAAATGCTTTAAGGAAACATAAAGCAAGGAAATATGAAAAAGTAAATGCTATTTTAGATATTGCAGAACCAGAATACAAATACAATGTTCAAGAATACCAGTACAACATTTAATCATTGGCTATTTGAAAGTAAAACTGTTCTTTCCTTTTCTAAGTACAAGCCTGTAAAATATTTTAGTTTATTAAAAGTGGACCAATCTCAAAATTTATAATACCCTTGCAAAAACAGTACATTAAGTTTTCCCAAGAATACAAAACTATAGTTTTTATATTTGAGAATTTAATGTAGGAGAATCTGAGTAAAGATTCCAAACCTATCTGAGACACAATTATACCTAGGAGCTACAATATCTCTGCTGTACCATTTTATTTCATCAGCTTACATGAGAAAACAATTTTATGAGGATACTAAGCATAACTATGCAATTAAGATTGGTTGTGAAATCAGTTTCAATTTATTTTTTTTTCCTGGCCTTATTTTCCTGTTTGTGGTAAAGTTCATAGACATTAGGTCTAGATTATTAAATTTTAATGCTAGAACTCCATCTCCGCAATAAAAAGTGAGTAGCATTGGCTAAACCACACCAAACAAACAACACTTCAGACACCTAAGCAAAAACAAAACAACAAAAAAGCAACTATTGTGGAGAATTTCTCTTCTAAGGAAAAAAACACAGATTGACTCTTTACATTAAAGTTGTAATTTAATCTTTTTAATACATTCTAATAAGTTTAGTTTTAGGAGGTTGGATATGATGTTATTATTTCTCTTTTTGGAAATATTGCATTTTGATGAACAGAAAAAAGAACAAACATTCTTGGAGAAAGTTTAAGAATATATAAAACCTTGATAATTTAAAAATTTGGCTGTGAGATTTACCTAAATTTATCTTCAAGGGTACAGTGTCTAATACCTTGAATGTACCATCTACTGAATGAAAGAAACACTACCTTACATCAAAGTAAAAGAACATGTAAAAAAAATATCAAAGCAGAAAAGCTTTGTTTTGATCAACATCAGTGAAAATTAGATAATTCTTTTCACCTTCATTCTCACCCCAAATTCAGAAAAATGAAACTTCCACTCATACACTGCCAAGAGAACTGAGACTAGTCCAAAATTTGGGACTTGGTAAATCTCACATTCAAATCCAAACAGACACAAGCCTGTTAGTTTATGATTGCTGACAGTCCCCCTGCTCGAAGTGATAAGGCTTCGGGCATTGTATACACTTAGCCATTGGCAGCAGAATAAACACTGACAACTTGACAGTTCATCAATTGGAAATCCATTCACTCTTTTTGATACATGGGGATACTGGGAATGGAACTTTAATTTTAGACACATCTGAGTAAATCTGTATTGTAATTATTTGCATGGTAATGCTTTCCCTTGATAGTATCTCTGAAGACATTGTGTATATGTGTTAATGTCCATATGAAAGAACTGTCCCATTTATAAATGGAGCTAGCAATCCACAAACTTATTCACAGTACTCTTAAAATTATTTAAGAGGTTGATTTTGAGTTTTATAAATTCAGTAATTAGTTAAAATCATAGTTTGGTAGAAAAACATTTCTGTTATAACAACAAATAAAAAAATTAAAATAATACAACGCTTTTCTGACAACAATGTAA
The DNA here is from genome assembly GCF_003254725.2 of Canis lupus dingo. Lineage (NCBI taxonomy): Eukaryota > Metazoa > Chordata > Mammalia > Carnivora > Canidae > Canis > Canis lupus. The sequence continues at coordinate 16,300,915 of NC_064274.1, read as the reverse complement.
AAGGTCTGTAAACATTATGGTCCCTTTCCCATAAAATCTATATAATTCCAGTGCACTGGAGTGTTTCAATCCAATTTGACAGAGCAAAGAAGCATAAATAACTACAGAAGTGCTCTAATATTACCTAAAAATAAAGTAGGCATAATTTGAAGTATATGATTTGTTGTTACGTGAGTGGCATAGATGACACATTATATGGGCTTTGAATTCAGAGAAGAGCGAAGTAACTACATTGATCTTGGAACTAAATTGGAATTCAAAGGATAAATGAAGCCCACCTCTGCCACCCTCACAACCATGACTTTTTGAGCATCTGGAACCCACTCAACTCTCTGAATCATGAATTTAGATGTCTCTTTCCTTAAACACAACTTCCTGGCTCTGAAGGTCTTTCATTTAATATAAATCAATATACAGGATCTTCAGACTTACTGAGGGCTGTATTCTCTCAAGCCATATTTTCGGCCTGCTGTTGAGACATCTCTCCTGTCTTCATTACCATATACATCGAATTTAGATTTAATGATTTGCCATTACACTGTCTATATCCTTACTCACTGCATCACTGTACTGCTATAAAAAACAACAAATAAAAGCAATCTGATAAAATCTCAATCTTATATTAATTCAAATGCATTCTGATCACTGAATGCTGTTGGACAAAAACATATATCTGTAACTGTGTAGATTAGGGCTGCGATGATATCTGAAACTCCCAAGAGCCAACAGCATTGCCTGACAAATTTTCCACGTTTCTTAACTAACCCTCTCTTCTGTTTGCTATAGTAAGTATTTCAAAACTTATTCACCATCTTTAAGCTCTCAACCTCATCATATCTAATGTTTTCTGCTACATTTGCCCTCCTAGCAGATAATCTCATCTCTCATTTCTCCAAGAAAAGTTAGTATTTCTTAATAGTCTTAACTTCCCAATACCACCCATGAAGACTTGCTTACATTCACACCATTCTTTCCTTACTCCCTCCCTCCCTCCATTATTCTGGAAAATGATGTCTTCCATGCCTACGATTAAGCACTCCATCTAACTGGATCCAATCCTCTCTATTTCTCCCAGACCTCTAGCAATGATCACCTTTGTTTCTTTATCTTCTTTCTCTTCCTCTCTACTGGCTCAATCTGAGGATTCAAACACACTCAAGTTTCTCACATTCTGGAAGTTTGTCCTCTCAATTTCATGAAGCCATTTAATGGTCACTCTTATAGCCAAATGGGTGGCCTAAACCAATATTTATGCTTACTTCTTTTACTTGTAACCTGACTTTTTACCTTTTGATTTGTTGGGTTTTCAACATATGGCATTACAACTCCACTGAGACTTCCTTCAAAAGTGACATTTGATATTTGACAAGTACCTAAGTAAGAGGAACTTCAAAGAAAGATACATTCCTTTTTTGCTATGAAGCCATGAGCATTTTCATTTTCTGAATCTTCAGTTCTATTTATGCTAAAATTACTTTATGATTCTATGTTAATTACATTATGTATTTTTTCCATCTGACTCTAGATAAATGTAGCTAGTTCTTATTACTAAAGAGATATGATTGAAGGTAGATTTTCCCCAACAGTTTTGACAACCCTAAAGCTAAAGCTAGTGAAATGATATTGTCAATATGCTGAAAAAATAAACCTAATAATTTAAATTTCTGTGTCTAGGGGAAATACACTTAAACAAAAAGATGAAATAAAGACATGTTTGGATAAACAAAAACTCAGGAATCTGACCACAAGAAAACCACCAATAAAAGATATTTTAAAAGCTATACCTCAAGAAGAAGAAAAGCAATTCTACATACAGATACAAGAGGACAGTAGAACAAAAAAAGTGGAAAACATATGGATAGATGTAAATAAATGTTATTGTACAAAATAGTATTGATAATGAAATAAAAAAAGACAGCATTAAAAACATGACAAAATAACCTATAATTTAAGACATAGATACATTGACTAAATGGAATTAAAATATTGTAAGTATGTTTATTATCTGAAAGGAGGACAAAGATATTGATTACATGTTGATAAATTAAGTATGCTGGAAATTCTAGCAGAACTATTAAATAAGTAGAAACAGAACACATAGTTTCTAAATTAGTAGAGGTGAAAAGAGGAAAGTGAAATATATCTATATCTATATATCTATATATCTATATATCTATATCTATACATATATATCTTCTACATACACACATATTATCCAAAAGAAGGTAAGAAAACAGAATAAAAGTACCTAGAATAGCCAAAACAAATAGAATGTACAAAAAGGTAGAATGTACAAAGTAGTAGACTTAAAGCATTCATATAAATACATGTTCTGGTTTTTGAGAAATCAAAGCCAAATTAGTGTCAAATTATTGATTATACATTAAAAGTATATTTTTAATAAGAATTATGTGTGGAACAAAAGAATTCAGAAAAATTGAAAGTGAAAGGATAGTACAAATGCCATCCAAATAGTAATGGAAAGAAAGTTGGTTCAGCTATATTAATAGCAGACAAGATATTTTTCAAGGAAGAAAGTAGTATTAGAAGTAGAAGTCTTTATAATTATAATTTTTAAAGTGCTTATCACCAAATAAAACTATCCAAAAATGAAAATAAGTTCATATCTGGAAAGGTTTCAGATATTTAAAAAGGTATTAATAATTTTATGCCAATACACATAAAAAATAAAAGATCATAAAAATAAAACTTCCTGAGTTGACAAGAATTAGAAAATGTGGCTTTTATTTATTTTTTAAATTTACCATGGAAAGTAGAACTAGTCATTAAAAAGAAAAATCCCACATAGAAAATTCTAGGTCCAGCTGCTTCATTAGGTTACCTATCAAACACTCAAAGAAGAAATTCTTCTACTTTTGTATAACTCATAGAAAATAGAGAATACCCTCACCATCACATTTTATGAGGGCAATATGACCTTAGTATCAAAATCCATGTAATACATCACATTAATAAGAGAAAGGATAAAAAAGGTATGATCATTTCAATATATGCAGAAAAAGCATTTGACAAAACATAACAGCATGATAAAAACTCCCAATAAAGTAGGTTTGGAGGGAACATATCGCAACATAATAAAGGCCATATATGAAAAACTCACAGCTAATACTAAAACTAAGAGCTTTTCCTATGGTCAGGACAGAAGAAGCATTTGTATTCTCACCACTATTATTTAACATAGTATTGGAAGTCCTAGCCACAACAATCAGACAACAAAAAGAAATAAAAGTCATCCAAGGGATCCCTGGGTGGCGCAGCGGTTTGGCGCCTGCCTTTGGCCCAGGGCGCGATCCTGGAGACCCGGGTTCGAATCCCATATCAGGCTCCCAGTGCATGGAGCCTGCTTCTCCCTCTGCCTGTGTCTCTGCCTCTCTCTCTCTCTGTGACTATCATAAGTAAAAAAAAAAAAAAAAAAAAAAAAAATTAAAAAAAAAAAAAAAAGTCATCCAAATCAGCAAAGATGAAGTAAACCATTCACTATTTGCATATGGCATGATACTCTATATAGAAAACCCAGAAGATTCCACCAAAAACCTACTAGAACTGAAATATGAATCCAGTAAAGTCTCAGGATACGAAACATATATAAATCTGTTGCATTTCTATACACCAATAATGGAGCAGCAGAAAAAGAACTAAAGGGATCAATCCCATTTATAATTACACCAAAAACAATAAGATACCTAGGAATAAACCAAACCAAAGGGTGAAAGACTTATGCTCTGAAAACTATAAAACACTGATGAAAAAAATTAAAGATGACACAAAGTAATGGAAAAACATTCCATGCTTGTGGATTGAAAGAATAAATAATGTTAAAATGTCTATACTACCCAAAACAATGTACATATTTAATCCAATCCTTATCAAAACACCAAAAGCATTTTTTACAGACCTGGAACAAACAATCCTAAAATTTGTATGGAACCATGAAAAAATCTGAATAGCCAAAGCAAAGCTGGATGGATCACAATTCCAGACTTCAAGTTATATTACAAAGCCATAGTGATCAAAACAGTATGGTATTGGCAAAAAAAAAAAAAAAAAAAAAAAAAAAAAAGACATATAGATCAATGAGACAGAATAGAAAACTCAGAAATGAACCTACAATTATTGGTCAATTAATCTTTGACTAAGCAGGAAACAATATACAATGGGGAAAAACACTCTCTTCAACAAATGGTATGAGGGAAAACTGGACAACAACATGCAAAAGAATGATACTGGATCACTTTCTTATATGATATACAAAAATAAATTCAAAATGGGTGAAAAACCCTAAGTGTGAGACTTGAAACCATAAAAATCTGGGAGAACACAGGCAGTAACCTCTTCAACACTGGTTGTAGCAACTTCTTTCTAGCTATGTCTCCTAGGCAAGGGAAACAAAAGTAAAAATAAACTTTTGGGACTTCATCAAAATAAAAATCCCCTGCACAGTTAAGGAAACAATCAAGAAAAGTAAAAGGCAATCTTTAGAATAAGAGAAAGTGTTCAAAAATGATATTTTTGATAAAGGGTTAGTATCCAAAATACATAAAGAACATCTAAAACTTAACACCAAAAAAAAAAAAAAAAAAAAACCAAAACATAAATAAGCCAGTTAAAACATGGGCAGAAGACATGAGTAGATATTTTTCCAAAGAAGACATACAAATGGCCAACAGACACATGAAAAGATGCTTAACATCACTTATCATCAGGTAAATACAAACCAAAACTATGATGAGATATCACCTTACACCTGTCAGAATGGCTGAACTCAACAAAACAATAAACAACACGTGCTGGGGAGGATATGTAGAAGTGGAAACCCTCCTACACTGTTGTGGAAATGCAAATTGGTATGGCCACTCTGGAAAGCAATATGGACACTCCTCAAGAAGTTAAAAATAGAACTACCCTATGATCAGCAACTGTACTAGTAGGTATTTACCCAAAGGATACAAAAATACTTATTCAAAGAGGCCCACATACTCTGATGTTTATAGCAGCATTATCTACAATAGCCAAATTAAGTAAAGAGTCCAAATGTACATTGACTAATAAATGGATAAAGAAGATATAGTATATATACTCAATGGAATATTTTTTAATGCAATGGAATATTACTTAGCCATAAAAAAGAATGAAATCTTGCCATTTGTATCTATGTGGATAGAGCTAGAATGTATTGTGCTAAGCAAAATAAGTCAGTCAGAGAAAGAAAAATAACACATTATTTCACTAATACCACATTATTTCACTAATATGTGGAATATAAGAACTGAAACAGACGAAATAAGGGGGAAAAGAGATAGGCAAACCATAAAACAGACTCTTACTGTAAAGAATAAACTGAGAATTGCTGGAGGGGAAGTGGGTGGGGGATGGGTTAAATGGATGATGGGTATTGAGGATAGCACTTGCTATGATGAGCACTGGGTGATGTATATAAGTGATGAATCCCTAAATTCTATACCTGAAACCAATATTACAATGTATGTTAACTAACCAGAATTCAAATAAAAACTTGAAACAAAGAATTAACATACTCCACTTCAATGAGCAATTAATCACACTATTGTTCAATGCAAGGGGTATGAAGAAATAAATTTCAAATTTATTTGAGGTGTACCTCTATAAGTGTTAACAGTCAGGAGAGATGGCTGTGGCAACTGAAAGTTAACCACCAGGTGCCAGTGGAAAAGCAAAAAGTCCCTTGATGGTAGAGTGTACTGGTAGAGAATGATGGCAGTGGTGTTGATAGGCAAGACAATTTTTTAAAATTAATTAATTAACTAATTAATTAATTAATTATTTGGTTGGTGCTGGGAAAAGAGTCATCTTTACCAAGCAGAGGTTACTTGTCCCACAGTATTCAGAGAGCAATTTTTCCAAGTTTTTATTTAAGTTCCAAGTCAGTTTACGGTGTAATATTAGTTTCGAGTGAGGATTTAGTGATTCACCATTTACATAGATCACCCCGTGCTCATCATAACAAGTGCCCTCCTTAATACCCATCCCCCCTCACCCACTTCTCCTTCAGTAATCCTGTTTGTTGTCTATAATTAAGAGTCTGTGAAAACTAAATGGAATTTAAATAAAAACTTAAATATATGTATATATATATACATATATATTTATAACTCCTAAAATGAATTATAAAAACAAAAGGCAACCCAAAAGAACATGTCCAAAGGACTTGAATGGGCAATTAATTCAAAAATGAAGACTCAAGTGCTAAAAAGTACAAGAAAATATGCATAGCCTTTTTATAATAGAGGGAAATGAAAAACTGAAACTATGAAGATATATTAACATATACCCATATACCCAACATATACCCACTTAATAAAAATTTTGAAGTCTAATGAAACCAAAATTTGGGAGAACATAGGGCCATGAGAATTTGTTGCACTGTTGGTGGTATGAAAATTAGTAAATCTCTACAAAAATGGATTTGAGGTCATAGAGTAAAGTCTCAAGATATTAAACAATTCTACTCCTGGATACCAAATCCACAGATATATATGCACAACTTCAAGAGTATATATCCAAGAATTTTCATAACAGCTTTGCTTATAATGATCTAAAAATAGAAACAGACCACAGTAGATGGTCACACATTCATTTGGTAGACAGCAATACACTAATATGTAGAAATAAACTACAGCTACATGGGATGAAAAGAATGATTAACACAAACAATGTTGAACATAACAAGATAGAAAAAAGAATGTATGCAATATTGAATCATTCATAAGCTGAAATATTGGCAAAACTCAATTATGTTATTTAAGGATGCACATAGTGACAAAATCATATTTAAAATGTAAAGAGATGAATATCATAAAATTCAGACTAGCAATTATGCCACTAAGAAGGGAGGCCAGGGATGTATCAGTATGTGGGGGTGGTTAGGATGCTTGATAGGTTCGATTTCTTGACTATAGTAATGGTTGTTTCCTTTCACATAATTCACTAAACTATCCTTATGTTTTATGCGGTTTTTATATGTCTCCTTTGTTTTGCTATAAAGCAATAATTAAAAACACATTAAGGTTGTTTCCACTCCTCTCTAGCATAAATTTTCCAGGAGGTTTTTTATTGTGAATTAGAATAACTCCTAACTTTGTCTCATCTAAATTTTCATCCTACTCTCAGCACTGGAGAGAAACACCTACTGAAGAACCTCTTATTCTCAATGCAGCCACCTTATACAGTTAGAAATTTACAGCTGTGAGGTATGGATGAACACTCAATTATCTTAGTTTTTTTCCTACCAAAAATATATAAAAGTGGCAAATTCAAACTATAGAAAAGTTATTTCTGCAGGGGCTTTTATTTTCTCCTTGAGAAAGTTGTACTAGTAATCCATAAAAAATATCTTTTATTGGCACTCATATTCTTACATGAGAACTGTAGTATATAACAAGAGCTCATTTCCTGCAAACCATTTTCTACTTATTGCATGACACACAGAATATGAACTGTAATGTCACAGTTTAGAGTAGACTTTTCCTCTTTCTATATGAAATTTATCAAAGCTCTTATTCTGATTTTGTGCCTGATACAAATTAAAACCAAGCAGTTATGCATTGTATAAATATTAAATTCATTACTTCATGAAAATTATTACTATAACGAATGGAAGATGATGCTAGTTCCCTAGGAGAGTATTAGATTACTTTTTTCCTTTAAATTATTCTAAAGCATAAATAGAATTTATTGCTTAATATTCTGATAGGAACTTAAGGTCATTTAAATGCCGAATTCTCCCCTCCCCCCTTCTCTTTCAAAGTATAGGATTTAATGCATACTGTAGATCATATGACATGGAGAAAAGTCAAACAAAACTATAGTTACTTTAGGAAAAAACAGTATCAGTGTGTCTGGTCTTACTTTGCGAACACCTCGGCCAAGCTCTTCTCCATAGTTGGTTCCAAGAATTTCAAAATGGACATTGGGATTTCCTCCATTCTCTCCAAATTCTAATTCTCCAGTCAATCCACTGACTCCACCCTAAAGTAGAGAAAAGATACCAATGTAAGATTTCAGAAGAAGTTAAATAATAATAATAACAGCAATAATAATAATAACAACAACAATGAGAAATGAGGAAGAAGGAGGAGGAGAAAAAGTGGATGTAGGAATAGTATTTCCATCAACAAAATAAATATTATATCAAGCATTCAATTATTAATAGGCTATTTTTAAATAAATGTACATAATAAATAGAACAATTGAAAGATAACCTTGAGAATAAGTTAATCCTCTCACCCATTTTACAAACAAGAGAATTTGTATGCAAAGAGTCAAATGACTACTCAAAATGACACCATGGTAGAGCTGAGACTAAACTGCAAGCTAAGATTTTTGCCTCCATTGCTTGTGAAATGCATAGATCCATTAGTCAGAAAACAAGATGCTTTCGGAGAGCATAAAATCTACTCTGGAGACAAGTTTTGACAATATTCTTTCTCTAGCACAATTCTATTCTAATTTGATCTAAAATTATATCTGGGAATCTTAAAAGCCATGGTTTCTAACTTATTGGAGATTTATTTTTTCCTTCTTCTTTAAATATCTTCTCCAAATTAAAAAAAAAAATTAAAAACGCTAAATTAGGCCTGAAATCTGTTTTCACTCTTAAATAGTAATGCTGGTTGTTGAGATTCATTGGGAATTTCCAAACTTCATCTTTCATTCAACATGACAGATGTTCATTTCCCCAACAGATGGCAATGTGGGTCATACTTCTCTCTTTCTTGTTTACCACTCTTTTCTGTTTAGTTTATCAGCCTTCATATTATTTAGGATTTTACAAATGAAAATCATATTCCGAATCACTACTATATTAAAGCATTTTTAGTCAGAATTTCAGCCTGATAATCACATTTATTTGGGAAAGTTAGATCTCTGTTTGTAAATTTCTTCAATTATCACTTCTATGATGTTGATATCCAACTATATCTCTTTTTTTAATGTCTTTACATATTTTCAAGGTTTAAAAAGTGTTTAAAGTTTGTAATTCCTACTAAGAAAACATTATCTGGATGAATACCCTAATGGCAAACCACAGTAGAATGTTTCAGTTCCCTGTAGGGCAGAGGGGTAGGGATTCTCTTCACAGCACCCCAGCTTTCTACATGAGAAGGTCAGAGGTACACTGGTTTGTATTATTGCGGCATCCATTAGGTGATCAAAGTTACTTTTCCTTCAGCAAGGGCTTAATTGTCAGAAGGGCATTATGCTTGACCTCCAAATTTGGCTGACAATCTACTGATGAGTTCATAACCTTTGGGTTGCTCTGATATCTTGACATATATGCTGGGTTCTAGGCTACATTCTGGAAGGCCACCATAATTTCTGGACCCTGCATAGCTGCAAGAACCTCTGGGTCACTCAGAATTTCATTGAGCCCAGGCATTTCTGCCATTCTAGGCATCCCCCCTGCCATTCCAGGCATTCCTCCAGGAAAATTACTAGGCATTCCCCCAGGAAAGCCACCTGGGAAAGAGCCATACTGAGCTGTTAATTGTCGTCTGGCTTCTTCCTCCCGCTGGGCTCTCTCATGTTCTTCCCGAGCCTTCTTAACCCTTTCTATTCTTTCTTTGATCTCTCATTCTTCACGTTTTTGTTCATACTTTCTCCAATGTTCAGCAATTTTCTGGGCCCTCAGTTGAACTTCTTTCAGCATTGCACCAGCATCTTCATCATAATCCAGTTTACAAGCAAGGGCAAGATCATGTGCTGCTTCTTCCCAATGACCCAGAAGTCCGTGTGCTTTCCTTCGCCACTTGTAAGGCTGAGCTGAATCAGGATCTATTTCAATAGCTCTGTCACAGTCTCGAATGGCAGCATTTGGCTTCTGTAATTTGATGAAGACACTGGCTCTCTTGGCGTACAAAATGGCCAAGTGATGATTCAGTTTGATGGCATCTTGTGAACAAGTCCATGACTTTCTGTAGTTCACCATCATTTGGGGCATCAATGGCAGCCACTTTTTTTATCATTTGCCTGATCCATCATTCCTCGGTTGTCTCTACATTTTCATCTCCCATTTCTTGCGGGGCAATAGTATCTGGTTCAATCACACCTTCATTGTCAATTTCTAGATCACTTTCCTCACTTGATGTTTCCTCTGTCTTTATGTTTTCCTCTTCCTTCTTACTATCTGTTTTTTCCTCCTTGATATTGTCTTCTGATTTAGTTTTATGAGTAGCAGTTGGTATTTTACCCCTCATGCTCTCCACCCACTCCCGCAGGAAGTGCATTTGCTCTGTGTGCAGAACGCTCGGATCCTGCTTACACGTTTTCACGAAGGCCCGAAGCTCGCTCACTCTGCAGGGTCGGTGGTCCAGAGGCAGCGGCCGGCGGCCAGGCGCGGGGACCAGCTCAGCCTGACCATGTGGAAGGCCCAGATAGATCTCATTTGCCATAACCTCTAATCCAACTTCTAGTCCTTTATGGCAGGTTTTAGGCTGTTTGCTGTATCTTCGACTTCATCTGTGCCTTGTAGCCCATTGTATGACTCTACATTCATACCAGATATTCCATAAAACCATTGCTTAATCATTAATTTCAATACTTATTTCATGTTTGCAATAGTAATAGTCAGCAAAACCGATCCTCCACCACGATTTCTTTATAAGCCAGCTTCTTTTTAATTATCTTGTTTTATTAATAAAAATATATCTATGAATTTGATATGTCTATGCTCTTCTCATAGATGAGTTAGCAGTCAAGAGCATGGGTTTTGGAGTTAGACTTCCTGAATTTGAGAAACTTGGTAAACCTGGCTAACTCATTTAATTTCTCAATAACCCCAATTTCTTTTTTTTAATAACCCCAATTTCTACATTTGTTAAACAGCAAAATAATAGCGCCTACCCCAGAAGGCTATTATTTGTCTTAAAATACCATATCCATAAAAAAAATAGAAGAGTGCTTGAAAAGTGGTAAGAGCTTAATTACTGTCATCACCATCACCATTATCTACATGATTATTTCATTCTTTAATTTCAAAAACTTTTTAGTTCTGCCAGAAATTATAGACATATTCCTGGTCTTTTTCAACTAGTTTATTAGGGTTGCAAAACTTCATTATATGCTTGAATATTTACGTATCTTTGGGAAATGTTTTTTGCAAATTTTGACTCAATTACATTTTATTGATTAGTATTTGAGGAAAAAAGTGTTAGAGCAGCTGGTCTAAGATCCATTCACTTCTTTTACTGTTATGTGTGTGGTGGGAGAAGGGGATGCAGGCCAGAAGGAGAAAAAAAAGAAAGAAGGTAAGTGAGTCTAATGTCCTTGTCACTAGAACACCAGGTAGAGACTAGTAATATTTAATAGGAAGAATGGTCCTTATCTATAAAAGCCCTAGCAGGATGTCCTGCGCTAAAGACTTATTGTAGTAAATAAACTCAGAATCTGTAGATTAATGGCTTATGGCTCTCTGGAAAATGTCCTGAAGCTTTATACTTTCTAGGGTAAAAATGGAGATATTTCATAATGTAAATGCTCTCTCTGAAGGTAAACTAATAAAACCTTCCTTGGCAACAGAATGTGTGTGTCCAATGTGGAAAGAAAGGATTCAGAGAGCCATGCAGAATGCCCCACAATCTCTCTCCTCTGGGCCTCTTGATTGCCTGTATCTTTGATATGGACAAATTACCATATTATTGCAAGTCAATTTGGTCCTATATGTTCACTCAGTACTAACATCTCAAAGAATTCGATTATCGTTCAAGAATTTAGATTGGGGTAAGTATAGTGGATCTTATTATCATTAATACCTCTAAGTGGCAAATACTGTAGGATTTTGATTGACAAGTACAGCTTATATTTCTACACCTAAGTTCAAACTATTGGTATTCAACAATCCTCTATTAGAGATTTTCTTGTCCCCATTCACACATCTACCCCAATAAGATCTCCTAATTACATCAGAGTTTAAATTTCTTAGTACTTTATTTCTAGGGAAAAAGAACAAAGATAGTATATATAAATATGGTTACTATATTGCAAAAACGCTCTCCTCCTGAAATTTTTAAACTTTTGAACACTAGATTGCCTGGCACTCTATTATTATTCCCAGTCGGTACTCATATGGCCACACTAGGCCAATATTTTTATCCGTAGCTCGTATCTGGTACTGAGCAACTTAGTCTGCTTAGATTGTATACAGGTACAAAGAAACCCTGTAAATCAGGGCATCTGCAGTTGGTTAACTGTGGCCTCCACTCTCCTTGTTCACCTTTCTGACTCTGTAATTTGTCTTCTTTGTGTTATATTCTTAATGAGCTGTTAGCATGCTTAATCGGTAAAACCTTCCCTCACAAAGATATAAGGGCTGCTTGAGAGGTTGGTATTTCAAGCAAATAAACCCAGTTCCTTGTTATCTGGCCCCAACTTAACCTCTCTGATTTTTGATTGCCTAAGACTATTCCCATGCTTTTGAGCTTTTTCTTTCTTTTTTTTTTCTTTTTTCATTTTTCATCTATCCTCAGATCAACTTTGAAAACTGAGCCTTGATAAAAATATGTTCTGGCCAGGTGGCAATGAGCAGTCATTATCTTTGTACATGCACAGTTGCATTTTTTATCTCTTGGTGATGCAGCAGATTCTAAACAAAACAAGCTAATGGGACATTGATAGTATGAATAACACATACAAGTAATTTCTAAATGTCCTTTAAATTGACAGTAAAACCTGCTACCAGAGTAAACCTTTTTGAAATACCATGTAAAATTGGTCTTGATTTTATCCTACCTAATCTATATAGAAATACCAGAGGGTATCAAATATACAAAGGATAAAGGAAGAAAAAAAACGAGGAAAAGCAAAGGTCAGGAATAATTTACCACTAGATAATCAGTTTCTCAAAAAGCAGAAGTTTGTCATTCCCCTTTAGATAGGAAAAGTTGAGGGAAAAAAAAAAAAAACAAGAAAAAATATTTACTAAGAATTTATTTCTCCCTGTTATTAGGCTGAAGGACTTTTCCCTATGCTTGAACGGCACAGAAACTTCGAGATACTTTTTGAGGTTCATATGGAACATCAAATATTTATGACACTCATCTAATTTCCTTATACATATTTCTAGGTTCCTTGCAACCTGCAGACATGCTTGGTAACCAAGAATACCCTGTTAAATAAACATGAGCCCAGAAAGGCAGAGAACACAATGAAAGATGCCAGACTCAGTGGTGTGCCCTGGTGCCCTCATGTTTCATAAATTAACTTCAGAGAAAAAAATTCCCTGACAGAGGAAAATATTACATTTTTTATCCAGAAGAGAATATCACGATAGATAAAAACTACAATATAAGATGAAGCAAAATAAAAATAAAAACAAAAAATAAAAACAAAAAAACTTCATTTGTGTGAAATATTTAGGAAAATTTGAAATTCCCATGTAACATTTATATATGTATATGCATACATACATATGTACATATGTGTATTTTACCTAACACATACACATTAAATATTAATGCATAATAGATAATTGCAACAAAACAAGAAGTAAATAGGATATTACTAGTATTCTGATCACGTTATCTATATCTTAGAGAAAAAGAAACTGCGGTCCAGATGACAAGTTATTTGAGGAACCTGAACTGAAACATCCATTGTATGCTTCATACTTCTTCCTCTAGACTATATAAACTGTGTGCCCAATATAATATATGAATATCATAATGGATTGCTTTAAAAATGTATGTGGGGATCCCTGGGTGGCGCAGTGGTTTGGCGCCTGCCTTTGGCCCAGGGCTCGTTCCTGGAGACCCGGGATCGAATCCCACATCGGGCTCCCAGTGCATGGAGCCTGCTTCTCCCTCTGCCTGTGTCTCTGCCTCTGTCTCTCTCTCTCTCTCTCTCTCTGTGACTATCATAAATAAAAATAAAAATAAAATGTATGTTGACCTGAGATAAGTTAAAATTTATACCACTTTACCCACTTTATGATTCAAATGCCCTGAAGCTGAGTCTATATTGACATGTCCACAAGAATCGCTATTCTCAGGGCACAAATGGCATTTTAAAAGCTCTAGTGGAAAAAAAAATAGTTTATTTGCACACATTATTTTAAAAAGGCTATAGTTAAATTCCAAGTCAATACTGTTACTGGTAAGTCAGATTATGTTTCCCTAAATTGTTTCTCTATCCCTCAGATTTATAAATTCTAAGTGGTACATGGTGCTTCACAGCAAAAGTAAAGTAATATGTTTTCATTCCTCTAAGTATACAAATTAAACAACAACAAAAGCCCCAATTTATGAGAGTTCTTTTTCTCTAAGCCAGAAGCCTAGAATCTTCTCTTCTCCCCTGCACATTTATGTTAAATCACCAAATCTTATTTTTATCACCTAAATATTTCTGAAAGACATCTACTTCTATCCCTCCCCATGACAAACACCACTGCCTTGGTTTCCTTTGAGTTGGAGCACCAGCCTCTTAAATGGCATTTTTTCAGTCTGTCATGGTCCAATGGCAGTTGCAGAGTAGATTCTCCACTTGTCAGCCACTGAGTAATCCGATTTTGTTACCCCCAGCCCCCATTTAAAATATCTCAGTAGGGGTGCCTGGATGGCTCACTGGTTGGCTCAGGATGTGATCCCGGGGTTCTGGGATTGAGTCCTGCATCGGGCTCCTTGTGCGGAACCTGCTTCTCCCTCTGCCTATGTCTCTGCCTCTCTCTGTTTTTCATGAATAAATAAATAAAATCTTAAAAAAATATAACTCAGTAGCTTAACCTTACCCCTTGAATAAAGTTTAGGAACTTTAACCTAATTTACAAAATCCTTCATGATCTTTCCCTGTCTACCTTTTTTTTTTTTTTAGCTAAAAAGGAACCATGTCCCTATTCTACCTCTCTTCTAGCCACTACAGTCTTACTTAAGATGCTTACATGTGCCAAGCATTCCTTCCTTCAACCCTGAGAATATTCAGCTGCCCTTGCATGAAGCATCCTTCCTTCCCCATTTCTGGAATGCTCTTCCTTTTCTTTTCCTGGCTAATAACTACTCATCATAAACATTTCTGTCATTCTACCTGTCGGTCTTATACCTAAGGAGGTCCTCCAGTCTCTTATTTCCAGAATAGTTGGTGTTTCTCCTTTTGTAGAACTAATCACATTTGCAACTATTTTTGATATTTCTATTTTCCTTCCTTGTTCTGTGATCTCACAGTACAGCATATGGTAGTACTCAGTAAATATTTGTTGGGTGAATACATTACCATATAAGAATTAGAGTAATCTCAATATTTTTGCCATTTCAAAGCATATTTCTTTAGATATCAACATGCATCAAAATCTCTTTTAGATAGGACAGGTATAAACACAAATGTATTGGTACTAAATGGTTTGAGATACTAACATAAATGTTGATATATTCTATTTTCTTACATTTAGTGTTGAAAATAATCACCAAAAAGGATTTAGCAGAAATTGATCAATTAAGCCAATACTGAAGTATTTGATTTAAGGATCTATCAAATCTTGGTTGGCTTACTCATATAGAATACATAGAAAGTGTCAGTGCATTTATATGCAATCACATATTTTGAGTGTAGTATTTTTATTATTTTTTTCAAATTAAACTAAAAGATACAAGCATATTTTTGCCCCTAAAACTCAGTTCTCATTTTGTCATATCCATGCTCAAAAATTCTTTAGGGTCTTTTATTAACCTACAAAGTAAGTTCCTCAATCTCTTTCCAGTCTAGACTATTCTCTCCATGTGTTTCCTGCAGTCTGATAAATTAATGTCATTGCCCACATGATTTATTCCAATCGATGTGGCATCTAGAGTCTCCCACCACCTGAAATGTCCTCTTCTCCCTAGCTTTACATGTCTTAAACCATATAATTTTCAAGTTCCCATTATTATGCTATCAATTTCATACAATTTTTTTTCAATGTGTTTTCTCTGTTTTGGGTCAGGTTCCCAAGGAAATAGCTCTGAAACGGGGATTTGTTTGTGTGCTGGATGAAGTGCTCCTAAGAAAAGCGCCTGCAAGAGAGTGTGAGAAGAGGGGCTGGAAAGGGAGAGGTGAAACAGGGATGGAAATATAGCAATGGCTCAGCTTATGCCATCTGGAGTTATCGCAATTGGAGGCAAGGGACTCAGACCACTTTGCAGTGACCAGTTACTGGGTGCATGCCATTTCAGGAAGAAGGTAGAGCAGCTCTCTGCTGCGCAGGGCAGTTCCTGGACAGAGGCTTAGCTATGTATACCTTCCCGGGAAAGAGCACCTCGGCTGAGAAATGGGGATCTGAGTATGGACCACCACACAGTACACTCTTTCTAATATTCCACAGTTTCTGTTTTTACTACACTTGGGGACTTTTTTTGTATCTCACCTTAGAGTATAGCTTTTTGTATAATAATGCCAATATTGACTACTAGGCTCTAAATTTGTTTTTGGGTAGTCACATAAAAGAGTTTGAGTAATACATTCCACACTGGAGGCACGTGATAAATACCTGTTAAAAGTGTGATAAATACATGAATGAACAGAGCGTACTCTTGGAAGCTGTTTCAAAATTAACAATAAGAAAAAAAAAGAAAATGATTGCCATTTAATTTTAGAACAAGTCTGCAAATAAAAATACTCTGCCCACATTGCCTGGGTGTAATATTATTCCACAATCTAAGAAAGACAGTAGATCTGTATGGATTAAACTGATTTCTAAATGTCCCAGGAAAGTGGTGTTCAAACTGTGGTTTTAAGAAGTTAATTGTAGTAGGAGTCCATCTATGGAGATCCTCTCCCACTCTTTTCCAGAGCAGCTCAGCTTTTTGTTTTACTTATTATTTAGTTTAAAAGCCTTGCAATCCTTCTCTAGGGCATGTAACATCAACAAATTTAAATTGTACAACATGAAAACTTCTTACCAAAATATATACTACAATTAAATATAGGTTTTCATAATACACTAAAGAATGCATATGTGTGCTAATAAACTTTTTGCCACAGGCGCTTTTAAAACTACAGTCTATGCCTTTAGAATAGCCATCTTGCAGACTCATCAAAGCACGCTCCAAATTCAAGGCATTTGAAAAAGCCACATTGAAACTAAGACATTGTTTATATAATATTTACACATGGCACTTATACCTTTGATTTCTTGGTGTGTGTATTTTCTTTAGCCAAATGATTTTGACAGTAGTTAACAAAACTACTACTATGAACAAGGAAAAAAGTAAATAGTATGATAAACAGAACATAGTGTTGGAAGCCAAACAACTTGGTATTAAAACTAATTTGCTTTGTAATTAACCCTTAATAAGTCATTTAATTTTTCTGAGGCTCAGCTTTCTCCACCCTAAAAGTGGGGAAGGACTAACTTTATTTTACTTTGCTATTCTAAAACAATATTGATTACTAATAATTTCTTTAGAAGTACAAAAATAGTAAAACAAAAATAGAAAGATGTATTCTTTACCTAATTAAAACATCTCTTTTCAAATAATACCTTCACAATACTTAATAGCAAAAACACTTGCAGCATATTTATTAAAGATGCTATTTATCATCAAAATTATACAAGTTTAGAAGTGGAAGCTAAAGCAGTTAGCCAAGAAAAGTTTTTATTTCATTATTTTTTAAATTCTTTCTATCATTTATTTAGGGAAAAAAAAGTTTTGTGTAGTAGCACAAAGTGGCAGACATTAACCTAGAACCCAATAATTTCCAAACATTAATTTCTGATCTTAGAGTAGCCATGAGAACCAACCTCTAGAAGGAATTAATGTTTCAGTGCTATAACAGGAGAAAGGCTCTGGTTAAGTCTTATTTCATAAAAACCCCAAGGATATAGATGCTTACTATTAGAAAGTTTTGTAGGAAAAAAAAAAAAATACGTGACCCAGACTGCCATCTTCAAAAAACACTGGCATACTGGCATCTTGCTATCTGTATATATGTAAGGATTAAAAGCCTTGGTGCTAAAAAATAAAAGGCATTGCAAGCAAATAATTTCTACCATATACAATTATACAATGTCAATTGGTACCATATTTTTACTTAAAATGTAGGGGGATGAAAATAAACACTTTACAAAAACATACACTTTCCTAAGAAAATTGAACCCAAGTTAAAAAAAAAAAAATTATGGAACCAGATAATGATTTTAAGAATCTATTTCTGTTGATGGCAGCAGCAGCAGCTGATTGGCCTATATGCCAAACATATATGGAAGCAAGTGCAATGCCCAAATGCAGACAAGCAGAACACACAGCACCACTCACAAAAGATTCAGAGAAAGCAAACAGTTTTTCCAGTCACTGTCAAGATGTCATCATCAGCCAAAGCACTCAGTGGTTCTTCAAACATATCTTTGGTAATAGCTATGTCAGATTTTCCCTGAATATCTTCAAAAAGTTGTAAGTGTTTTAGAGCCGATGTTTTGCCCTTACATAAAATAAGTTCTTTCAGTGCTTCTGCTAACTCTTATCTCCATTTCGGAGAGATGGTACTCATTCCTGTGGTAAATATATATATTTATATTTATACTATTTATATTTATATTTATATTTATATTTATATTTATATATAGTGTCCATCCAGGGGTTCTGCAAAGCAAATTAACAATTTCAGCTGTCAGGAAGGAGTATGTAGAAACCTCAGCTACTACTGATCTTCTGATCTTCCTTAACTCTGCATAAGCCTGGATGAGAGCCTGGCTGGCTTCCTGGCTCAGCCAAGACATGACTGTGCTGTGAGCACAGCAATAAGCATAAGCATAAATAAGCATAAGCATAAGCAATGTAGTTCTTCAGTACCGCCATGTTTGAACCACTTCTCTACTTGCTCATTGCTCTGGTAGTACAGAGCCATGAGGTGATGAACCAGATGCCTGCATTAGCTTCATCCCGAGAGTCCAGCATGAGGAAAATCAAATTAAACTTTGATAATAACTTGTGAAGTAGCTGAATATTACCAATGATTGCTCTTTTAGGATTCCATTGAGACTCAATAGAATTTGCTGCTGCCAGGATACAGGTGCACGCATGGAGATGACAAATAATCCCAGCCTTTGGATAGAGTTAGCTGTACCATGACTTTGTGCAATGCTGACCTTATATTTTCATTCATCTTCTCAAACTTATCAATACAGCACATGCCACTGTCACTTAGGACAAAGGCACTGGCTTTCATGACCATCTGCCTCATCACAGGGTCTTTTGCTACATACACTATTAAGCCAGTCCCAGGAGACCAAGTTGTAGATATACTGCAGAAACTGGGACTTACTGATCCTAGGGTCACCACATATCAGGATGCTGTTCTCAGCACAAAATCTGTCCCTTCCCATATGACTAAAATCTTTCCTCTTCCCAAGCAAGAGCTGAAGCAAGATTCTCTTTTTTTAAACCTTCATGTTCTTACATGCTTGGTGCTGAGGCTGAAGCAATCCTCTCATAAATGCCCTGTTTTCTGTAAAGCTCCTTAAGCAATACCACATGCTTCTATGAAAGAAGTTTTCATTCTATATCTTCATCTGTTTCTTTATACAAATGTTCTGCATCCATTTTCTGATAATAAATGCCATCAATGTGGGTTTTGTAGACAGATTTCACATTACTCACTCTTGAATTGACTCAGTAAGAACAGCTCAATAGATGTCTGTAATGTTTACTCTGTCCCCAGGTTGAACCTTGTCAACAAGAACATTGTGAGTAAAGGATGACAGTGTGAAGCATCTTCCTTGCAGGCATATTTTCAGAAGACTCTTGAAGTTTGATCATGTGCTTGTCTGAGAACACTGAGTAGTTGTGGGTCACACAGGGCTCAGGGATTTAGCCATGGTCCATTTCCATTAAGGCAGTGTGAGTGCACACCTGGCATTGCAAGAAGGACTTCTGCTTCTCTGGAAGGAAGCAGCTGGGACATCCTAAACAACATACCACTGATGGTGATAGACTGGTCAGTGTCTTACAAATTCAGGTTTCTCCAATAATTAGTTTTTAATACCCTGAACAGTCCTACTTAAATCTGATGTTCTATGATTGAGTCCAGTAAACGGTCAAAGAAAAGCTCATTGACAGCCATGTTAAAAGTTGAGATAACTACTTGTAGGTGGTAGATGAGCTGTCTATACAGATTTTTGTCAAATGATTTTATTCACAGTTTACACTTTAAAATGGCTCCCCAATACTATTAATCACCCATCACTACATACACAAATGTCCAGCAATATGTATGGCAATATTGTCTTCTTTAGCCAGAGGGTCAATAAAACATTTAAGAAAACCTCCCAAATTTTCTTTGGACATTGCCATATTTATATATGTTGCTCAAATCACAAGATTTTGGCCTAGGGACTGCTCACTGGGCACTGTATCATCTGTTGTTGGCCCATCCTGCAAATTCACCTACAGACCCTTCCATGCAGACCCCATGGCCTCTGGCTCATGGGTGTGCCACTAACATCATAGCTTCAGGTTCCCTTTACCCAAGAGCCGTATGTAAGTACCATATGTCAGTGGTGAATCAACATTAAATCGAGGTGAAGAGTTGAAGAATGCATCAGGGGAGAGCTGGAAAATAATGTTCCCGCATGGCACGAGTCCTGCAAGTCAGCTCTAGGCCAGGTTGGCATCTACTACAGCTCTTCTGTAGAGATGGAAGCCTCACCGCTACATCTCTGAGATGGAGATGGCTTGGGAACCCCGCCTGGAACAGGGAAAGATGGCCACTCCTGAGGTACACAGGGTTCCCGGGTGTACCTGACAGGTCATGTTCCCACACAGCCCCTAAAAAAGTTTATTTTGAAGTTTCTAACGTTTTAAAAATATATAAAGTATTATAGTTAGATGGTAATGTTAATTTTGCTTGAGGATAATATCAATGCCCACTTGATAAAGACAAGAGAATAAACTATGAAGAAAGAAGTGAGAATAGGGGGAACAGGTGGAGGAGTAGGGGTCCTCACCTTACCTGTCCCCACCAACTTACCTGGATAGCTTTCAAAACATCCTGAAAACCTATGAATTCAACCTGAGATTTAAAGAGAGAAGAGCTGGAACGCTACAGAGAGAAGGGTTTTTGTTTTTCCGCCTTTATAGGAAGGCGGAAAAAAATAAAATAAAAAAGAATCAAGGGGGGAGGGGCCCCGCGAGGAGCCGGGCTAAGGCGGGGGGCGGGGGGCGGCGGGGAAGCCTCCGGACCGGAGAGCCCAGCCCCGGAGAAGCAGGAGCTTTAAAAATCTGCACCAGGGATCCCTGGGTGGCACAGCGGTTTGGCGCCTGCCTTTGGCCCAGGGCGCGATCCTGGAGACCCGGGATCGAGTCCCACGTCGTGCTCCCGGTGCATGGAGCCTGCTTCTTCCTCTGCCTGTGTCTCTGCCTCATTCTCTCTCTCTCTCTGTGACTATCACAAATAAATAAAAATTAAAAAAAAAAAAAAAAAGATCTTAAAAATCTGCACCAGATTCTTCCCGGACGGAAAGGCGCTGAGCAGGGAACTGGGGCAGAACCGAGGAGGGGCGGTGGGGCCTCCGGCTCCCGGGGTCACTAACAGGGGAGGTGCGCCCGGGGGAGAGCGCTCCACACCCCGGCGGCCGAGCTCGGGAAAGGGCTGGAGCGCCCGGCGGGGCCTCGGGGAGAAGCCGGGGGTCAGGCGGGGGCTCCGGGCGGAGGGGGCTGCACCCTGCTGCCTTCAGGAGCCGCGGGCCGGGAGCGCGATTCCAGGAGAGCAGGCCCCGGACCCCAGGGCTCCCAGGGACACAGCCAGGATCCTGAGCTCCCCCGGGACAGATGGAGGTGGGGAGGGTACAGGACAGTGAGGACACTTCTGTCTCTGGGCACCCCCAAGCTGTGCAGGTCGGCGCCCCCCGCCCCCAGAGCATCCAGGCCCCTGCGGACTGAGAGCTGCGGTAGTTACTGCGGGAGCTGACTCCAGGGCTGGAGACCTGGCCACCGCCAGTAGTGTTGTTCCTCCTGGTGTCACCCTGTGCCAGGGACGGAGGGGGGCCGCCAGGGAACAGGGACCTCACGGGGTAAACAGCTCCCACTGAGATGTGCACCTGGCAGGGGGCAGGGCATCTCCCCCAGGAGCACACACCTGACAATCAGCCCAGCAGGCCCCTCCCCCAGAAGACCTGCTGGAAGGACAGGGGAAGAGCAAGTTCTTGACCAAGCAGCTCTGGAAAGCTCCAGGGGAAGTAGAGGATTTATAGTATATAGAACCAGAGGGTACCCCTCCTATTTTTTTTTTTTTCTTCCTTTTTCTAGTACAACTCGTTTTTATATCAGACTGTAAATTTCCTTTTTTTTTTTCTCTTTTCCTGCCTTAACTACAATTTTTTACACCTCTTTATTTTTAAGATTCTTCCTTTTTGACTTTCATATTTCTACAATTAGAGGTCCTAGATATATTTTCCACTTCTAGATTTCCTTCAACATACTCAACTTAATTTTGGGAGATATACAAGATATGTTTTTTTGCTTTGTGTTTTTTTGTTTGTTTGTTTGTTTGTTTTCTCCGCCTCATTCTGTTCTACAATGGCAGAAGTTAATACCTTCTAAAACATGACCAGCATGCACCCAGAACCAAGTGGATTACCATACTGGTTCATTCTGGGAGATTATACTCTCTTCATTCCCATTCAGCCCCCCTCTTTTATCTCATTTATGTTTTGGTGGTCAATGTTGGGGCCTTCTACAAGTATTTATAGTTTATATAAATTTCGTACTGAGCATCTTCTAACATACAGAACTTAATACACACAGAAACAAGAGGATCACCCTCTAGAACTCCTCAGGGAGACTATATTCTCCCTCCACTACAACTTCGTCATGACCACCATCTCCCTGTAGCCTCCCCCTTTGTTTTTCTTTTCTCCTTTTTTCCCCCCTCTTCTTCACTGGAATTCTTGGCTTTTTATTTTTTACTACTTTGTTTTAAAATTTGTTTTTCACTTTAGTGGTCCTTCTGTTTTATATTGTTCTGATCTTTGTTTTCAATTTCTGGTCTCTGACCTTGGCAGAATCATCTAGGGTGAAATTTACTTAGGTCGTGGTTGATATTCTTGACTAAGCCCACTCATACAGCCACTCTGAACTAAGCAAAATGACTAGAAAGAAGAACTCAACACAAAAGAAAGAATCAGAAACAGTACTCTCTGTCACAGAGTTACAGAATTTGGATTACAATTCGATGTCAGAAAGCCAATTCAGAAGCACAATTATAAAGTTACTCGTGGCTCTGGAAAAGAAGGATAAAGGAATCAAGAGACTTCATGACTGCAGAATTTAGATCTAATCAGGCCAAAATTAAAAATCAATTAAAGGAGATGCAATCCAAACGAGGTCATAACAACAAGGGTTTATGAGGTAGAAGAAAGAGTGAGTGACAAAGACAAGTTGATGGCAAGGAAGGAAGCTGAGGAAAAAAGAGAAAAACAATTAGAAGACCATGAGGAAAGGTTAAGGGAAATACATGATAACCTCAGAAGGAAAAATCTATGTATAATTGGGGTTCCAGAGAGGGAGAGAAGGCCAGAAAGCATATTTGAACAAATCATAGCTGAGAACTTCCCTAATTTGGGGAGGGTAACAGGCATTCAGATCCAGGAGATAGAGAGGTCCCCCCCCCCCCCCAAAATCAATAAAAACTAACACTTTGAAATTTAATAGTGGAATTTGCAAATTCCAAAGATAAGCAGAAAATCCTTAAAGCAGCAAGAGACAAGAGATCCCTAACTTATATGGGAAGAAATATTAGATTCACAGCAGACCTATCCACAGAGACCTGGCAGGCCAGAAAGGGCTGGCAGGATATATTCAGTGTCCTAATTGAGAAGAACATGCAGCCAAGAATACTTTATGCACTAAGGCTGTCATTCAGATTAGAAGGAGACATAAAGAGCTTCCAAGATAGGCAGAAGCTGAAAGAATACGTGACCACCAAACCAGCTCTGCAAGAAATATTAAGGGGGACCCTATAAAAGAAAGAGGACGCCCAAAGAAATAATCCACAAAGACAGGGACTGAATAGGTATTAGGATGACACTAAACTCATATCTTTTAATAGTAACTCTGAATGTGAATGGGCTAAAAAATCCCATCAAAAGATGCAGGGTTTCAGCCTGGATATAAAAGCAAGACCCATCTATTCACTGTCCACAAGAGACTCATTTTAGACCTAAGGACACCTACAGCTTGAAAATGAAAGGTTGGAGAACAATTTACCATTCAAATGGTCCTCAGAAGAAACCTGGGGTAACAATCCTCATATCAGATAAATTAAAGTTTATCCCAAAGACTGTAGTAAGAGATGAAGAGGGCCACTGTATCATACTTAAAGGGTCTATCCAACAAGAGGACATATCAATCATGAATATTTATGCCCCTAATGTGGGAACTGCCAAGTATATCAATTAATAACCAAAGTAAAGACATACTTAGATAATAATACACTAATAGTAGGAGACTTCGACATGGCACTTTCTGCAAGTGACAGATAGTCTAAGCACAACATCTCCAAAGAAATAAGAGCTTTAAATGATACACTGGACCAGATGGATTTCACAAATATATACAGAACTTTCCATCAAAACGCAACTGAATACCCATTCTTCTCAAGTGCACATGGAACTTTCTCCAGAATAGACCACATAATGGGTCATAAATCAGGTCTCAACTGACACCAAAAGATTGGGATTGTCCCCTGCATATTTTCAGACCATAATACTTTGAAACTAGAACTCAATAACAAGAAGAGATTTGGAAGAAACTCAAACATGCAGAGGTTAAAGAGCATCCTGATAAAATATGAATGGGTCAACAACGAAATCAGAGAAGAATTAAAAAGATTCATGAGGGCACCCCGGTGGCTCAGCAGTTTAATGCCGCCTCCAGCGCAGGGTGTGATCCTGGAGACCCTGGATTGAGTCCCACATCAGGCTCCCTGTAGGGAGCCTGCTTCTCCCTCTGCCTGTGTCTCTGCCTCTCTCTCTCTCTCTCTCTCTCTCTCTCTGTGTCTTCTCATGAATAAATAAATAAAATCTTGAAAAAAAAAAAAGAATCAAGGAAGGAGGTGTACATGAAGCACCTGCCACATAGCACACAATAAAGAGCGGCTGTTAGTCTTTAAAAAAATAAATAATAAATAAATAAAAATAAATAAATAAATAAATAAAAATAAAAAATAAAATAAAAAAATTCATGAAAACTAATGAAAATGAAGATACAACCATTTTACTAAAGCTGTTCAGAAAGATAGAAAGAGATGGAGTACTTCCAAACTCGTTTTATAATGCCAGCATCACCTTAATTCCAAAACCAGACAAAGACCCCCACCAAAAAGGAGAATTATAGACCAATCTCCCTGATGAACACAGATGCAAAAATTCTCAACAAGATACTAGCCAACAAGATCCAACAGTACATTAAGAAGATTATTCACCATGACCAAGTGGGATTTATCCTTGGGATGCAAGGCTGGTTCAACATTTGTAAAACAATCAACGTGAAAGATCATATCAACAGGAGAAAAAACAAGAACTATATGATCCTCTCAATAGATGCAGAGAAAGCATTTGACAAAATACAGCATCCATTCCTAATCGAAACTCTACAGAGTGTAGGGATAGAGGGAACATTTCTCAGCATCTTAAAAGTCATCTACAAAAAGCCCACAGCAAATATCATTCTCAATGGGGAAACACTGGGAGCCTTTCCCCTAAGATCAGGAAAATGACAGTGATGTCCACTCTCACCAGTGCTACTCAACATAGAACTAGAAGTCCTAGCCACAGCAATCAGGCAACAAAAAGAAATAAAAGACATTCAAATTGGCAAAGAAGTAGTCAAACCCTCCCTCTTCACATATGACATGATACTGTACATAGAAAACCCAAAAGACTCCACCCCAAGATTGCTAGAACTCATACAGCAATTCGGCAGTGTGGCAGGATACAAAATCAATGCCCAAGATTTAGTGGCATTTCTATACACTAACAATAAGACTGAAGAAAGAGAAATTAAGGAATCAATCCCACTTACAATTGCACCCCAAAACATAAGATACTTAGGAAGAAACTTAAACAAAGAAGTAAAAGATCTATACCCTAAAAACTACAGAACACTTCTGAAAGAAATTGAGGAAGACACAAAGAGATGGAAAAATATTCCATGCTCATGGATTGGAGGAATTAATATTGTGAAAATGTCAATGCTACTCAGGGCAATTTACACATTCAGTGCAATCCCTATCAAAATACCATGGACTTTCTTCAGAGAGTTGGAACAAATAATCTTAAGATTTGTGTGGAATCAGAAAAGACCCTGAATAGCCAGGGGAATATTGAGTAAGAAAATCAGAGCCGGGGGCATCACAATGCTGGATTTCAAGCTGTACTACAAAACTGTTATCTTCAAGACAGTGTGGTACTGGCACAAAAACAGACACGTAGATAAATGGAACAGAAGAGAGAACCCAGAAATGGGCCTTCAACTCCATGGTCAACTAATATTTGACAAAGCAGGAAAGACTATCCACTGGAAAAAGGACAGTTTCTTTAATAAATGGTGCTGGGAAAATTGGACATCCACGTGCAGAAGAATGAACCTAGACCACTCTCTTGCACCATACACAAAGATAAACTCAAAATGGATGAAAGATCTAAATGTGAGACTAGAATCCATCAAAATCCTAGAGGAGAACACAGGCAACACCCTTTTTGAGCTTGGCCACAGCAACTTCTTGCAAGATACATCTATGAAGGCAAGGGAAACAAAAGCAAAAATGAACTATTGGGACTTAATCACGATAAAAAGCTTCTGCACAGCAAGAGAAACAGTCAACAAAACTCAAAGACAACCTACAGAATGGGAGAAGATATTTGCAAATGACGTATCAGATAAAGGGCTAGTTTCCAAGATCTATAAAGAACTTATTAAACTCAACAGCAAAGAAACAAAAAATCCAATCATGAAATGGGCAAAAGACATGAACAGAAATTTCACCAAAGAAGACACACATAGCCAACAAGCACATGAGAAAATACTCCGCATCACTTGCCATCAGAGGAATACAAATCAAAACCACAATGAGATACCACCTCACACCAGTGAGAATGGTGAAAATTAACAAGACAGGAAACAACAAATGTTGGAGAGGATGTGGAGAGAAGGGAACCCTCTTGCACTGTTGGGAATGTGAACTGGTGCGGCCACTCTGGAAAACTGTGTGGAGTTTCCTCAAAGAGTTAAAAATAGAGCTACCCTATGACCCAGCAATTGCACTACTGGGGATTTGCCCCAAAGATACAGATGCATTGAAATGCCGGAACACCTCAGCAGCAATGTCCACGATAGCCAAACTGTGGAAGGAGCCTCAGTGTCCATTGAAAGCTGAATAGATAAAGAAGATGTGGTCTATTTATGCAATGGAATATTACTCAGCCATCATAAACAAAAAAAACTCACCTTTTGCTTCAATGTGGATAGAACTGGAGGGTATCATGCTGAGTGAAGTAAGTCAATCAGAGAAGGACAAACATACATGGTTTCACTCATTCGGAGAATATAAAAATAGTGAAAGGGATTAAAGGAGAAAGGAGAGAAAATGAGTGGGAGATATAAGAGAGGGTGACAGAGCATGAGAGACTCCTAACCCTGGGAAATAAACAAAGGTGGTAGAAGGGGAGATGGGCAGGGGGATGGGGTGACTGGGTGACGGGCATGAGGGGGGAGTTGACAGGATGAGCACTGGGTGTTATACTATATGTTGGCAAATCAAAGTCCAAAAAATATATACAAAAAAAAAAGAAAGAAAGAAAGAAAGAAAGAAAGAAAGAAAGAAAGAAAGAAGTGAGAATCAGTAGTCAAGCTTCAAGACTTGATCAAGTCAATCACAAAATATATCAAGCATCAACTGCCTTACAATATCTAGTTTGAAAGCAGAGGGGAAATAAATTCGATTCATGACAGTGGGTACATACATGCACACACACAGACATGCATAATTAAAACTCCATAAAATTTTAGGAATAAATACAATGACAATATGTATTAAGGACACCAGTCTTTACTGAGGGCAATAAAAATATGAGTATATGGATAGATACCATATCCATGGATAAGAAGATTTAATATTTTAAAAATTATAATTCTCTCAAAGATAATCTATAAAATTCATATAAAGAGCAATGGCTTGGGGGTTATGATAATACCTGGGAGAAATAAACATTTGAGAATTGACTGCTTTTTCTTCAAAAGAAATGTGGAAGTACCTACTTTACCACTTCATAAAATACATAGTAGAGCTTCAATACAACAGTGTCCTGGAAACCACCACCTTCCCCCATATAAATGTACCAGACATTTGCAGTACTTATGTTAACTGCATTGCTTAACTTTTTTGTCTCACCCCCTTAAAAAGTCTATAAATTAATTAAAGGACAGACCCTCATTCTTTCACTTGTCTCCTTACAGGAACCCATAAGCTTTGCAAAGTATATATAGCATGCCCTTAATATAGACATGCGCTGGTTACTTGAATGTAATTAAATTTGAATTACAAATTTGGTTACTTGAATGTAATTAAAATTTTTATCACTAGAATGTTCCCATTGTAATAAAGAGCCTGACCTCATTTGTGATGTTTGGTTGCTGCTTTGTTTCTAAGCTTGGTCTCCCTTGACCCTTTGATACCACATCTGGACATGTTGATCAAGAAAGCTCATCCTGCACCTCCTTCTCTGATACCAGTAAGAAATATAGCTGTTGATTTCTTTCTATACCTTGGGCTTCCTTTTCCTCATTAGCCGCCCATCTGGGCATGTTGTTAAAAAATTTTCATCCTATACCCCCTTCCCTGACAGCAGTAGGAAATATAAGCCTTGAAAATCTCTAGCCCAAGTAAACATAATGTTTTCCAGTCCCACCTCCTAGCCACTAGGAAGACCTGGCCCACTCTCACTGCTTGGCCAAGGCCAGCCTGGACATCCCTGAGCCCACTCTACTCTCCTGACAGATCCTATATGAGTAGTAATCTTTCTTTCAAACTTTCTTGGTGTGTATAGTATTAACAACCTTGATATCTGAATGGGATGACCAAAACATTCATATGAGGCATATGAGACATTTATATGAGGCATATGTATTATATGTATTCATATGATACAGTTGAGCAAAAAATAACTCCATTTTTTAAAAAGTAAATTTGAAATGTGAGACAAAAAATAATGAAATTGAGCATGTGATTCTTGGTCTTGGGATTATGAGTTCAAGCCCCACATTGGGCCCAGAGTTTACTTAAAAAATTAGGAAACTGGGGATCTCTGGGTGGCTCAGTGGTTTGGCGCCTGCCTTTGGCCCAGGGCGTGATCCTGGAGTCCCGGGATCGAGTCCCGCGTCAGGCTCCTGGCATGGAGTCTGCTTCTCCCTCTGCCTCACTCTCTCTCTCTCTCTATGTCTATTGTGAATAAATAAATAAAATCTTTAAAAAAAAATTAGGAAACTGAATATATGCAATGATATACATCATTCAAACTTAGTCTCTAAATACATAGAATGGATATATTCCTTTAAAAAGTGTTACTGGACTGAAAGCTTACTTGGACAAATATATAAATATTTGCCCCCAAGTAAATGTCACAATTATTATATTAAGTTATTGTTTTGATTATACATTTTCCAACTGCAACTTTTTATCATTTTGTATATTGAATTGTTCCATGAGAACCACCTACATATTATGGTATCTCTCTTTCCCTCCCACTAATACTTTCACTAAATAAGTATCTCCTAAACAACCTCCCAAACTATTATCCTGTATTTGTGAGAAACCTTCAGAAGAATGAATATATTCAGGTTCCAGCATCTTAGCCAAACCACAAATTAATAAATTGGCAGGCTCAGAATCATGTTCAACAACTTCCCTTGGATTCAAACCTGCCAAATCTCTACATAGGCAGATAGGGAGATCTTGGCAACACTTTGAGTTTAGATTTGACTTATTCATTTGTTAGTTGGAATATCTTACTCTGCCAATATATTCAATGCATTTAATTCTCAAGCACTTCTGTTGATAAGAGCCTAAATTCTCATTAAAGTGATTCTTTTAAAAATAGGAAACATATCAAGAGAAAGATCCAGGCTATTCTCCATTTGCAACATTTCTTTCTTCCACGTCTAGTCTTTTTGTACATCTAGTTCACTTCTAAGGATAAATTTTTAAATTTTTCTCTGGCTTTTCTAAATACATTCATATTTCATTTGCCTGCTTCTCTTTTTGTTTCAGGAGAGAAAGGTGAACACATCAGAGAGAAAAAGGATGGGTAAAATAAGGAGCATAAACTTCCAAATGTCTGTCTTCTTTGTGTAAAGGGTACAGGAGAAATTTGTTTGTTTTATTAATCATTTCATTTTAAATCCAAGAAGCTGTGTGAGACAAACGGAAAATGCCAGCAAGGATGACATGACAAAGAGG
The DNA here is from genome assembly GCF_003254725.2 of Canis lupus dingo. Classification (NCBI taxonomy): domain Eukaryota; kingdom Metazoa; phylum Chordata; class Mammalia; order Carnivora; family Canidae; genus Canis; species Canis lupus. The sequence continues at coordinate 16,270,453 of NC_064274.1, read as the reverse complement.
CTAATAAACTGCAGAATGTTTATACCGTTGAGAGGAGCTAAACAGCATAAAGTGCCTCCCGGGAACGGAACATGTAGCTCAGCCAAAGCGGGTCACAGCCAGGCTAAACACCACACTGACAGTGAAGAAGAAGAATGCACCAAATATCTCAAATAGTTCATGAATGCTGCCAAATATTAACTGTTTATGAATTATATCTTTATTATAGGATAAATTAAAGATCATCTCCTCTAGTATCTTACCATGTATCATGTAATCAAAACACAGTGAAGACTTGAATTTATTTTTTTCAGTTGATGGTGGATATTAAAGAAAAAGAAAACCACAACTATTTGTACTTTGTGACTGGTACCAAAATAATTTGAGTATCTCTAATCCTAATGGTATAACCAAGGCAATTTAATATATTTCAACCACTAACTTCATACTTGCATACAATTTCCCAGCAAGTAAGTAAGGGCTTTCTGACCTTGTTTCTGTTAATATTTCATTTCTGTACTTTGAACTGATAACACTGGTGATGAAAAACATCCTTTTAAAAAATAGCTCATCAAAACATGACTGATTGGGATATCTGAGTGGCTCAGTAGTTGAGCGTCTGCCTTAGGCTCAGGGCGTGATCCCAAGGTCCTGGGATTGAATCCCGCATCGGGCTCCCCCACAGGGAGCCTGCTTTGCTCTCTGACTGTCTCTGCCTCTCTGTGTGTGTGTGTGTCTCTCATGAATAAAGAAGTAAAAATTGTATAAAAAAAAAAAAAAGACTTATTGTATCCCCTTTACGTGAAAATTCAGAAGAGTGAAACATTAGTCATAAGTTACCTTCTTGATGGTCTCTAGCATGGAGCGCCCTCCCTGCCAGGGCTTGGAGTTCTTTCTGATACACGATAGACTTGCCATGCTGTGCCATTTTCGGTCCTCCAGTTTCTTATGAAAAGCATTAGCAAGCAAAAGCACCGTGTCATATATGTAAAGGTTTGAAATCTGAAACGACATTAGATGGTAATCATTAGAATCATGGATGCCAACCATTGAGAATAGGAGAAAATCATCAGCTCAGCTGCCATTCATATCAGAGATGGCTGGTTTACTGGCTTATTTGTTAAGCAAAAAGTTTCTTTTTTTCATTTCCTGAGCAATTTTGCCATTGACAATGAAGTCTTGTCTGATTGTATGCCTCAATTGCTTTTTCAGCTTATTTAGGTGTGAAAGAGGAGATGAAAAAGAAAAGTTTCGACGGAGGTGAGGCTGTTAGTGTCAGACCTTAGAAAATCACTGGCCCTTCTCTCTGAAGAGGTAAGGATCTAAGGGCTTCAGATTGGAAGGGCCAACTGAATAATACATTTTCTGAAGATGTCAAGTTTTTGCATTCTGATTATTCAGATGGAGAAATATCAACTCGATCTTACATAAAATGAGTGTCATAGGTAACAAGAAAAAGGAAGCGGCCAGCTGTGTCTATATGCATGTCTATAGGGATTTGTGATGAAAAAATGAGAGAACACAGCACCATTCATAAACGTTACAAATATCAAGGATCTATACAAAAATTATCTAAGTATACACAGGCATCGCAATTCATTAACATGACAAAGACTACAAACTACTAACTGTTTGTGAATATATGTTATATTAATGCTTTCTTCTTCCAAAGTAATCATGTCATTATATATAAATCGAAAAAATGAATCATGACAATTTCAGCTATGCTCTATTGCACTCTTACACTTAACTCCTGCCAGAAGTTCTACCCATATTGTCAATTGTAGAAGGTGTTTATTTTTCAAAGAAATTAGAAATTATTTAGAAAATATAAACACCAAGAGATGCCCAAAGTCAATAAAAGATTTTAAATGTTGCATTTTTACTTCTCTGAAGGAAAAATAAAACACAAAGTAAAAAAAAAAGAAAGAGAAGTCAATGTAACTATGAAAGTTAAATCCATCTTAAAGTATTTAAATTTCTTCAGATTTTGAAAAGTATCTTATTAGCATAGTTGTTTTCTTGAAAACAAAGGGAATAATATGTTGATTGCCATTTGCTTATAATTAATTACTAAGGAATCTTACGAAATTGTCTGCCCACATCACAGAATGCCACTAAATTTCAACTACTGGGATGACAGTTTAATGTTATGAAAAACTGTAAGTAAGCACTTCCTAACAGTGCCTTGTGAGTTTTCTTTCATTGTTAGGTGATTCTTAATCATTTGTGTTTGTTAAGCATCATTATATATGCATAGTACTTAGGGAAGGCAGGCCTTTCTTTAACGAGACATTGCATACTCTCGTGCACTATGTGAAATACCAGTTTGTTCTTTATAAGGAAATATTAGGGCAGGCTATTCTCACCTTCACCTCCCTGCACCTCCCTGTACCACCCCCTGTCAGAGAGACTAGAGGGCATGGCTAAATCTGCAATGAAAGAAGACTTGAAGATAAAAGTAGTTGAGGAATCAAAATTCAGTTTGAATTAGACTGTGAAGAGCCAAAAGGAAAACATTGGACATTTTCTGAATAATCTGCAATAATCTGGCCTCTTTCAACCTATGCTTGCTTCACTGCCTCAAACTTTCTTGTTCTTATCTCTCTAGCTCTCTTTGGCTTCTTCCTCTGAGACTGCTTTAAGTGTGTATATGAAATGGTTGGGGTAGCACTCTTTGATGTCTCTTTACCGTTTTCTGACTAGCTGACTTCTAATATTTAATTCACAGGTCACAAGTTAGGTGAATCCCACACTGAACAACTTCTCAGGACTCTACTTGTTTCCAGGCTAATCTGGCAGTCTTCTTTATCTCTCCTAACGTTCATGTTACAAGCCTCAATTACAACGTATCATAATGCTAAGATTTGTTTTTTATATCTGGAATATAAATAGGAGTTCCTTCTGGATAGGGGCTCATAGTGTCCCAATGTTTCCCTTTGTACTTTTGTTTCCCTTGTTTATTTCCTCCTGGCTTAGCCTAGAGCCTAGTACACATTTAGTTTTTGATAAATAGTTGTCAAATAAAAGAAGACAAAGACAAAAAAGTCAGGTTTGACATCAGGTTATGTTTGACAGGAGTCAAGATATGAGAAACCTGGCAACTTGAGTCCCATCCAAGTCTTAACACTGCCACGGCTCGGTGTCTTTTGCAAACTTTGAAGTATCTATCTTGAGCACCCATGGGGCTCCTAAACGTGAGTGCCTTGTACTTGATATGTGATCGGTGTTTTCGACAAATGACTGTCTCTCTTCATTTGCCTACATTCCAAACTATGGATTCAAAAGGGGGTGATGACATTCTCTGAGACTTCTGTTACCCCTCCTATTACTTCTTTCTCAGGGAAGTGCCTATTCAGTTCTGAGGTTTGTGCTCTTTCCTATGCTATAGTACTGACCTGCCATCACCTACTGTTCTCTTGGTCACTCTGTATTCATGAAGTCTTTGACTCCTCTCTCTCAGTGCTTCTAAACTATCTCTCAGGATTAAAAAAAAATGTCACTGCAATTTCTACAGAGATAATTTTAACTTCTATTCTAGCTACAACCAACACAGATGACTATTTACTGGAAACAAACACATACCTCCTCTAACATCTTAAACTCCATTTTCCCATCATCTGACCAATCATTTCTCTCTATCTTACTGTGACTATGCTTGTTTTCTGACTTAACTGAGCCACCAGCACCCATGTCTTTTATATGACAGCCTTCTAATATTTCACAGCACCCATCACCCTGAAACGTCCTCTTTCCTTCAATTGTTCATCATTTGGTATAATTTCTACACTGCTCATCATCTCAGCATTTTTTTTCTTCTTTCTCTTGTTTTTTGATGTTTCTGTTTAGAATTTAGAACTCATAACAAACACATTATTGCAGATGTGATCTGACTAGGACAGAGTAGTATAAGGGGTTATCTCTCTTAATCTCCACAAAATGCTCTGATATGGAGACCAAGATTACATTAAAATGGTTTAGAACAAATAGGACTTGTGCTATGTTCAAACAAAATTTGCCCTCATCTTAATAATCTTAAACAGCTGTCAAACCAGGTCTTATCCACCCAGACTTCCAGTAATGGTTTTGAACTTATACTTTATCTCTTTGAAATTTCAACTTTTAGGTTTATTAGTTAGTGAATATTAATAATTTGGATCCTGATTATATAACACGGCATAAGCTTTCTCTCCTAGCTTTATTTCTTTTACACATATGATAGGCATAGTTTATTCACTTTTATTTATATAATGGAAAACATTTGAAAATGTAACGTCCAAGAATAGTATTTTGGGATGCCACCATAGAGAGTTCCTTGCACTTCAAGAATAGAATGTTTATCAATACATTCTTTTAGTTCCATTATTTCCAAAATTGAAGGTAAAAGACGTTATGGATATTAGAAGTACTTAAAGCTAAAAAATATATCTGTGCTATGTTCTAGGCATATCAAGTTTGCAAAAAGATTTGGAAAATAAAGTGGTAAATTATTTGAAATATTACTTTTAATTTTAAATAAACCCATAAGTTATAACTTTAGGATAATGAGACTTTCATCTATTTTGAGATTTTCTTCTTTTTCTTTTTTTTTAAATCTGAAAATATAGTGTTTATTTCTAATAGAATATCTTCTATTCTTAGGGATCCTTTATTGAAAATATTTGTGTGACATCAATCTATCTCGATTTTTTTAATTCCTTCCTATAAGGATCCCATAAGAAAATTTGTCAAATACTACATAAAAATCAGTATGCAAGATATCCCAAACCATATATTTAATAACATACTCTACGGTTTATCCAAATATCAACATTTAGTGTATAAAAGTCTATCAGAATATTTTTCCTTCCCTTTAAAACTCGGAACAATACCAATGTCATGTCTTTAGGTCTTCTCAAGTATTTCTCTAGTATTTCTAAATCATGATCAGATCTATTGCTTCATTTACTATTCTAACTATTATTTAGGCCTCATTTTTAAGGCAGTAAGGCATACTTTTACTATCTCCAAACACTTGCTCCTTGTAAACCAGTGGTTTATTTTTTTTTAAATAACTTTTACTCTAGCTTTTCCAATTTGAAAACAAGTGCTCTCAGATGAAGACAACAAAAGCAGAAAAAAAATTTAAACCTTTCTGTTTTCTCACTAGCAGCCAAGCCAACATTAGTTTCACCAAGCAGTGAATGGCTCCTCTTCTTTGCTTCATATATTGTAAAAATTGTTTTTAGAGCTAAAAGTTGTCTTCAACATTTATTTTGCAACTTCAACTCACCCCTGATTTTTGTTTTTCTGACACCAATCTAAAGATTTGGAAAATTTGCTTTTGTTCTTTCTAAATCTTCTCTTTCTATGTACATTAAATTAAATAACAGCCCAGAGACCTCTATGTAGGCTTACTATACCTACTTTGTAGTACTGATTATTGTGATTTTGTAGTTTGGGTTTCTATTTAATAGTTGGGTCTCTATTTTTAGAGCTCACTTGAGTCATATTTTCATACTTTTACTTTTCTGAGTTATTTTTAATAGTACCCTGCTGATAAAAGTCTGTCTGTGGTCATATTTACTTGCAGTTTTTTTTTGTTTGTTTGTTTGTTTGTTTTTTATGGGATCCAAGTTAAGAAGATTATTTCTCTGAAGGAATCCTCTACTCCCACATTTTTAATGCATATTATTCTTATTATTCTTGTTGCTTCCTCTAACTTCCATGAGATAAAATTTTCAATAAGATAAGGCTCTATATCAAACGCTCTGCGTTTAGTGGAACATCTTGAATTCAACAGCCCTGCATTTCTATTTTTAATTATATAAATCTCCACATATAAAAGTTTCTGTCAGTTTTTTTTAATTTCGAATATTTTGTCAAAATCTATCATGTATACGATGGAAGTTATTATGCAACAAATCCTCAAAGAAAAAATAAATTTTCTTATTTTCTTCCATCTGTGGGTTTGATGGGCGTAAGATGAAGGTGTGGGATAAGAGGAGTGGTGGTTCCTATATATCCTTAATTCATCATATAGGCTGGGGGATATGAAGATAAATAAATAAAATACTTATTCCCTGATTTAAAGAAACTCATTAACTGAATCAGAAGGATTAGGCTTTTGGGTGGATGTGCTTTAAAATACCATGTAGTTGGGACACATGGGTGGCTCAGCAGGTTGAATATCTGCCTTTGGCCCAGGGTGCGATCCTGGAGTCTTCCTGCATGGAGCCTGCTTCTCCCTCTGCCTGCGTCTCTGTGTCTCTCATGAATAAATAAATAAAATCTTAAAAAAATACCGTGTAGTTACTTTCTGTGTCTCTCATGAATAAATAAATAAAATCTTAAAAAAAAAATACCGTGTAGTTACTTTCTGCTTTCCCAATTTGTACATTTCCCACAACTTCCTTTTACAGGGATAGCACTTAATATTTCAAAATTTTCTTAATCAAAATTCTTCCATGTTTTTCTCCACTTAGGATTCTCCATTTTTCATATCAAGCATGCTCATGACCAATTAATATGAAAAGATGGGTCATAATAAGCACATCTGTAAGACTGGCATTAGAATTTAAACATGCCTTGTCTAGGTTTCAAAGTAACCATTGCTTTCTCCTTAAGTACATTCAAAACCACAAATATTCATGAAATTGCAAAACAGTATGGTAGGTGTGATGTAGTAAATAGAGAGAGACATGTACTTTATGGACTTTATGATACCTGGTCCTGTAGGAGACCTAGTCTAAAAGAGCCTACAGCCTAGTTGGGAGCACAAAGTTCTGTGGGCAATGGTTCTGGAGCTAGCTACCTGGTAAAGATATGCTGCTCTTGGGGCACCAGGTTTGCTGATTCGGTTAAGCATCTGCCTTCAGCTTGAGTCATGATCCTGGGGTCTTGGGATTGAGCCCCACATCAGGTTCCCTGCTCAGCAGGGAGCCTGCTTCTCCTTCTCCCTCTGCCTACCGCTCCCCTGCTGGTGCTCTCTCTCTCTCTCTTAAATATATAAATAAAATATTTTTTTAAAAAAAGATACGCTGCTCCTTACAATGGTAATAAGTACAAAGAAGCGTTTAGGTAAATAGTAATTCATCTAAAAAAAATCCAAAGCTGATCAAAGATAGGAAAAATGTGCAGAAGTCTTTCAAAAGAAGTCATTTTAAAAAATGACCTTATTTATCTAGTATTATTGGGGATGGACTAGTTCTCTTTGGGTTATATTTCTAAACCATTCAAACTGAGCATATCTAAGCACTAAAATATTTTTGATACCAAACATTTTGAAGGAATGGCTTCCTAAAATATATATATATTTCTGATTTCTGAAATTGACCATTACTTTAATCTTTATTGCTACCTCAGAGTTATTGTTTAAATACTAACTAATAATGCTAGCAGCATACTACAATTATACCCTTAGGAACTATTTTATGACACACAGTTGTTTTTATAGGAAAAGTCCCACATTGATGGGATATTTGAGTTAGTATATCTGATTAATGTATTTTTTCCTGTCCTTGTCTTGCTCAGAAAGTGCTCCTTATGGCTTCCAACTGTTGCCAATGTGCCTGCCTTTGTAACACCCCATTCAAACTGATGTATTGAGATTTCTAGTGCAAGGGAAATAAAACTAAATAAAACAAAATCTGATTGATTTCCCTTAAGAAAAAAGATATCATAGGTTCCAGGTGAATATTTAAAGAACCTCCTTATAAGCAGGCACTTGATGTTCTCTATTTTGCTGCTCAGAGATTTTATTTATATACTTTGAAATTCTTTGCTGCATTCTGAATAGTAAAGGTTTCAGTTATATCCCATTATATCCCAGCTGATTTGGATAGGATTATGTAGCACTACAGTATCTTTTGCATTTCTAAGTAATTTTTGATGAATGTCTTCAAACTGTAGACCAATTAAAAAAAGAATAAATGTCTATGTCCTTGTTATGCCAGAAAAGTCAAGTAAATTTAGTAATTTGGAATTTGGCAGTAAGGAATATCAGTCGTTGGGCAGCCTGGGTGGCTTAATAGTTTAGCGCCGCCTTCATCCCAGGGCCTGATTCTGGACACCCAGGATCAAGTCCCACGTTGGGCTCCCTGAATGGAGCCTGCTTCTTCCTCTGCCAGTGTCTCTGTGCCTCTCTCTCTTTCTCTCTGTGTGTGTCTCTTATGGATACATGAATAAAATCTTACAAAAAAAAAAAAAAGGAATAGCAATCACAAATTCTACCATGGTAAAGGCTATGGATCTACTTGCTGAGAAGGAAATAACATTTACCTATTACATTTTTATTAAAAGAGTATATATTTTGCTATAATGACATCAAAAAGATCAAAGACAAAATCTTAGCACTCCTGCATCAGACTTACTAAATTTCTAGGGGAAGAGAATAGTTCAGAAAATGCAAATATGTATCATTCTGAATTTAATACAACTGTTAAGAGCTCTCTCTATAATTGGCCAATGAAGCACCTTGAAAGAAATACTGTAGCACTTAGACTATACCTCCATATTCTGAGCAAATGGATCCTTTGGATCACACAATGTTGAAGATATTCGATGGTTGCCACGGAAACATCGCTGACTTATATTCTGGGGGACTGGAAATGTCTGCCGGATGATTGTTAACCTTCCAATTGACCTTCGTACAAGTTCCTGAACATCCACATCATTTATTTCCTATAAGATAAGAAATGAAAGAATTAGAAGTGCTTTAATACAGTAACAGAAACACAAAACTATTAATGAGCTGTTATCTGTAAGTGCTAAGGTATTCATTACTGTAATGCATTTGCTTAGTGCTTAGTACATATTGCAATGGAAAAGTACATGTTCATTAAAATGATCAACTCATTTGTAGGTGTTGTTAGTGCTTTAAATTATATACATTAATGCCTACATAATCCTAAATGGAGAAATTGCCTTAAATGCATCTTATTTATGTTAATTTTGTAGTGTGTTATGTTGAACATTTCAGAAAAATATTTGTCTAAACATTGACAAAGGCCATGAAAAGGGGGATTTCAGGTACTCTGAGTACCCAGGAGATGGCTGCAATGTGAGTGTAATATGTTTTGTTCCAAGCAATGAAACATGAGGTTTTTAAATAAAGCAAGTAGAGAAAGCAAGAGGACATTAAAAAGAAAATATTTCCCAGTTATTTCTTAGAACTACTGGTGTCAATTCATACATTTCTCTTGTTAAAGAACATTAAACAAAGTGTTCATAAAGATGAAACTTTTTTATTGATATAAATGTGAACCAGGATAAGCAAATGAAAAAAATCTCAATGTTCTTTATCCAAATTGATGTTATTTTGCATATGAGTATGTGTCAAACTAAAAAAAAAAAAATTTTCTACTTCCTTTACTTCCCATCTCCCAACTCCAGACTTAAATTTTAAGACTTGGCTCAATCGTGGATGTAGAAGTAATAAAAATGAAATAATATTTTCATAATATAACATCTGTTCTAACTGGAATTTGAATAGAAATGGTCAGAATAAATTTGGGTTTTAAGGCAGCGTTTACTAAGGCAGTTTGTGCTTCATAGTGTCTATTTGGAACATCTTAAATCAATGAAGCCTTTGTAATTAACATATTATTGGTTTCAATAGATTCTTACAGTAGCAGAAATAAAAGATTTGACACAAGATAAATTTTGGACTGCAGTGAGCATTTCTTGGTTTTGATTCAAAGAACTATTACAGAATAATGAAAAAGAAAAAAGACCATCTACAGGTATAGAGTGTCTTCTTTTCCTTTCTAGATCAATTACATATTATTCTCACTTAAAGCACATATGATCTTTAAAAGTCATCTTTATTTTTGATCTTTACAAAATATAGATTTACTGAAAATAAAATAACACCTGCCATCAGCTGTATCCAGTATAATATCCTGGATTTCCAGTCAATTAATCCTTAATGTACCGTAAAAAAATGATTTTTCTCATTTAAAACGCTGTCTTTTTTCTTTAGTCTATGTCATTTCACTAGTCACCAGAAACATTATCTGGCAAAAAGCAGGTCACTTTGTAATTCTCTATCATCTACTCACAAAGCAGAATTAAACAGTGTCTCATCAACTGCATTTCAAGCCTTAAGTTTAAGCAGAAATCTGTTAAAAGTAATTAATATTGCTATTCCTTGTCTTTACTTTTCTTTCCTTCTTTTTCTTAAATTCTATGTTGTACAGACAAGAGTTTTCATTTAAAAGACAGAGATCCTACCACTATACTCATAATGATAACTAAGTTTTGTTATATGTGTGGTCTTTTTCTTTAGTTAATACTAAGCTATTCCAACATTTTGTCCAACAGCACCATCTGTACTTGCTCCACACATGATGAACTACAAATCAGCACATCAGTACATAGACTTACATTAACTCTCTATTATATATCTGACAAAATAGTAAGCATGTCACCTATTGTCTTATTTTCTGCTGAAAACTACATTTTAATTCAGATATTGTGATTCTTATTTTATAAATAAAATCAGAGAAATTCCAAGATCTTCATTCAAAATATTCTTTATTCATGGTGTGAATTTATAAATGTTATAAAAAAATACTCTCCAAAGTAATTATACAAGAAATCCATACTTCCTTATGAGAATTATTTAAATTAATAGTCATGAATGATAGAAATTAAAGCTATAAAGATGTATTATTCTAGTATTGAACGCCCTGATGATTCTATAAGGAATAATAAAGAAATGTATCATGAGCCAAAGTCTTTAAGGGGACTATTTTCAAGCCCACAAAAAAGGATGGTTACCTTTTATAGGTTTCGAAAGCTGAAGCTCTCAGGTGTCTAAACGACTAAACTATATCTGAGGAAATGCCAATTTAAATTGAATACATTTGCCTATTATTATTTGGGGAAAAGGAAGTAATTTTCTGGGAGGAAAGAATCTGCCATTCCGAATAAAGTTAACAGACAGTCTGTCTCAAAAAATTCACTTGCAGTTTTAGTTTTGACACCTGATCTCAAAAAATAGTTTGATAGTGATATGAAAACTTGATTAGGCAGCTATTTTATATTTACAGAACTTTACTTCTGCATTTCAAAAGGTGCATTTCAAGAGTGGCAGATGCAATGTTATGTAAACACTGAAAGTCAAATGAATACTTAATCTATCAAAAAAACAAAACATAAGTAAACTTCTATAATAAAATATGAAACTATTCTATAATCTATTAGAATCTACATTGTTTTAATAATCTGAACTTGAAAAAATGTGTAAACTGTATAAAAAAGATTTTAAAAATAACTACATAAATAACAAGTTCAAACACTCACTCTCCCCAGCCTCCAGTACCACCAAATTATGCTAATTTCTTCAAAGATGTACTGAAATTTTCTGAATTTTATTTTATTTATTTGTTTTTTAAATATTTATTTATTTATTTATTTATTTATTTATTTATTTATTTATGATAGACACACACAGAGAGAGAGGCAGAGACACAGGCAGAGGGAGAACCAGGCTCCATGCCGGGAGCCCAACTCGGGACTCGATCCCCGGAACTCCAGGATCGCGCCCTGGGCCAAAGGCAAACACCAAACAGCTGGGCCACCCAGGGATCCCGAAATCTTCTGAATTTTAAAGAATTTCAAGAGGCTGAATAACAAATTGTTTGTCCGTTCTGTATTCTTTATATGAATTAGTATATTTGTGAATAAGAATTAATAATGCAATTAAAAAAACACATGTTTATTATATATAACTTTTCTATTTCTTTAGGAATAAGGCATTCAGTCTTTTTTAAAAAAATAATTTACATAGATGATCAAAATTACTAACAATCAAATCAATACATTCAAGAAAATATTTGTATTCAATTTGCTGTAATAATTTACGCAAGGGGAACCCTGAACTGTGTAAGAGAGAAGGAAAAGGAAAGCTAAAATAGCTGGTAGGGATACAACTCCATCCAGAAACAACCACTTTCCAGAACAAATCTTTTAGAACTGACTCACTCCCAAACCTTTGTAGTGTATCAGCCTAGGTTTAAAATTATTGAATTCCATTAATTCATTATGATAGGAAGGAAAGACTCAAAATCCATTAGATCAGATGCCAACCTCTAATATACAAACTATTTTGGAGAAGAGATCCTCCCTTCTTTTCCTTCTCTCTCTCTCTCTCTTTATGTCTCCTAGCATCTAACAAAGTTTTTGGCTTATAGCAGGTATTCACTAAATGTTGATAAGTTTTTAAATGAATGAATAAATGAATAAATGGCAAGACTTCAACAAACTATCTTCTAAAGATAGGTACCTGAAATTTTAAGTGTAGAAACAGATGCTTTCACAATTTCAACACTTACCAAATAAACCAGATTTGGGTAATATTATTAAGCAGTGTACTTTGTGGCACAGTTTGAAAAGATGATGCTTTTTGTTCTTATTTTTGCTGGTGTTTATATTCTTCATGCTTTAGCAAAGATGATACTTTGATGCTTCCACAAAGTTTAACATTAATGTGAAATAATTACACAAACATAATGTTGAAATACAGAACAAAACCAACTGTAGGCTATATACCAGCAGGAAATGCAGCAGAATGGCAACTTTCTGCTTGAGAGATTAGCACTGAGCAGTTCAATTAATCACCAAACTAGGAAAAATGAACAGCATCCTTTTACACATATAGGCTTTAAAAAATCTAAACAACTTCTCCTTAACTGCAAAACTCAATTGCAGTGATTAACTTAAATTATTTGAATAAGAAGTCAGGACATCAAAGGTCAGTTTCAGTATTATCAAAGAATAGAGAGTGCTTATAGCATTATGCTTCTTGCATCTCTAAACTGTGCATATCTTTCTATTCAAATTTCTAACTTTTGTAAAACTTAAATAAAGTGCTAGGCCATCTGCTTCATGACCCTGAGGGGATGACAATACTTATATGGAAAGGCTGTTCGAGCTGGATTCACTGATTGCAGGGAGAAGATAAATACTATTACCAACTACTAACATATGATTGATTATACCATATGAGCTAGCACAGCCTCTCATTATTATAGCATACTTAATGCAAATGAAAAAATATATATTGTTTTCAAGTTTGTACATCAATTTGTATCATGATGCACAATGCCAAGTTTGATTTATAGTACCCCTCCAAAAAACTATTGGTGCAATAGATTAAATAAATGTTTGCAACCCATATTAAAATTAGCAACAAAATAGTAGCTACACAAACCAAACTAGACAGATTCATGTTTTCTGTGTTCAGTCAAATGGTCATTTGCATATTGTTAGATTTTTGCTGTTGTTGTTGTTGCTACTTTTAGAGTTTATTAACTTCCTAGCAAATTTGAAACATCCATATTTCTTTTATGGAAACTAGGATAAATTTGATTCATTCATTATAAATTTGTATAAACAACTCATAAAAGAAGTAAAGGTAGTGAGAGTCAAGTTTACTAAGGCATATTTCAGGGAAAATGAGGTAAACAAATTGAATCATTTGGAAGAATGTTGACTGCAGATATATGGATAATGATGATTTTTCTTAAGAATGAAAATACAACCTACAGAATGGGAGAAGATATTTGCAAATGACATATCAGATAAAGGGCTAGTTTCTAAGATCTATAAAGAACTTATTAAACTCAACACGAAAGAAACAAACAATCCAATCATGAAATGGGCAAAAGACATGAACAGAAATCTCACAGATGAAGACATAGACATGGCCAACATGCACATTAGAAAATGCTCTGCAACACTTGCCATCAGGGAAATACAAATCCAATCCACAATGAGATACCACCTCACACCAGTGAGAATGGGGAAAATTAACAAGACAGGAAACCAAAAATGTTGGAGAGGATGTGGAGAAAAGGGAACCCTCTTACGCTGTTGGTGGGAATGTGAACTGGTGCAGCCACTCTGGAAAACTGTGTGGAGGTTCCTCAAAGAGTTAAAAATAGACCTGCCCTACAACCCAGCAATTGCACTGCTGGGGATTTACCCCAAAGATACAGATGCAATGAAACACCAGGACACCTGCACCCCGATGTTTATAGCAGCAATGGCCACAATAGCCAAACTGTGGACGGAGCCTCAGTGTCCATCGAAAGATGAATGGATAAAGAAGATGTGGTCTATGTATACGATGGAATATTACTCAGCCATTAGAAATGACAAATACCCACCATTTGCTTCAATGTGGATGGAACTGGAGGGTATTATGCTGAGTGAAATAAGTCAATCGGAGAAGGACAAACATTATATGTTCTCATTCATTTGGGGAATATAGGTAATAGTGAAAGGGAATAGAAAGGAAGGGAGAAGAAATGGGTGGAAATATTAGAAAGGGAGACAGAACATAAAGACTCCTAACTCTGGGAAACGAACTAGGGGTAGTGGAAGGGGAGGAGGGTGGGGGTGGGGGTAAATGGGTGAGGGGCACTTAGGGGGGCACTTGACGGGATGAGCACTGGGTGTTATTCTGTATGTTGGCAAATTGAACACCAATAAAAAATAAATTTATTATTAAAAAAAGAATGAAAATATAGAAAACATGCTTGATCTCTGAATTTGAGCCTAGTTTAGATAAAAAAAAAATAATATAAACTGTGGGCTGTGAACATCAGATTTTTTCAGAAGGTAGGTGGTATTGACCTTCCTAAAAGAAATGACTCCTCTGCTCAAGGACTTGTAAGAAGAATTGTATGTAAAAAGGACACAGGGTTTCAGTAATGGTAAAGGTGACATTATAAATATTTATGGCAGCTTACAGTAGAAAATCCAAGTGTGGTAGAGGAAAAGAGAATTGTGGTCTTTCATACTTCTAACATTTGGTGAGTTATTTGCTGGTTAAATCACTTTGTGTGTGTGTTTTTTTTAAGACTTTATTTATATATTCATGAGAGATACAGAGAGAGAGAGAGAGAGAGAGAGAGACAGAGAGGGAGACAGAGAGACACAGACAGAGGAGAAGCAGGCTACATGCAGGAAGCCTGATGTGGGACTCGATCCTGGGCCTCCAGGATCACACCCTGGGCCGAAAGCAGGTGCTAAACCACTGAGCCACCCAGGGATCCCCTGTGTGGATGTTTTATTCACAAAACAGTAGCTCAAATTATTGAACATCCATTTAAAGACAGCATTTTCCTTCTAATATGTTATGGAAGAAATTTAATTCTAAGTTAAAAAAGTCCTAATGTTTATAAAATATAGATAAAATATAAAGTATTATTATTATTACCTTAATATTCATCACTAATGAAATATCCTCAAGTCCCCTCCTGTACATGATACGAAGGAGTAATTTCTCCCACAGTACAAATAGACACATATACAGAAGAGAAATGACTATCGATGTTCCAGGAGCTCTACCTGCATTCACACTTTTAAGATCCAGGCATGTGAAGTTAAATTGGATATGGAAAAAAAAAAGTAATTCAGGGGTCCCCTATGTAATATTATCAAAGAAAAGAAGGGAATGGGCCTTTTAATTTAATGATTCTAAGTATTAATTGGCTTAATTAATCCATTTCTCTAAGGAGGCAATAAATCACTTTTTTCCTGGCTTGTTCTACTGACACAAACAAATGAAATGACTCCAGCTTGTTTTATATCAGGAAATCTGAGTACTCTCTTCCCCAGCAGAAGTTGGATATAAGATAAAAAACAAAAAAGTAAGAAGATTCTTTATTTCAAAGAAAGTAATCTAGAAAATAATTAACCTAAGGACAAAAATTAATGGGATAAATCATTTCCGTAAGATTAAAATTTAGGTAGCAGAAATTTAAAAAGTCTATAAGGAGAATTATTAAAAAAAAGTTTAGACTCTAAAAATGTTTTGAAACTCATTATCACCACTTAATGGTTGTATGGCAAACTGAATTACTTGACCCACAGATTCCATGTTGAAAAATACAAATTAAG